>NC_142479.1:63453636-63756666 GCF_049115385.1 Moschus berezovskii
TTACAGAAGGGAAGACTGAGGCTGTCAGAGGCCTAATGACTTGTCTAATTTAAATAAACCTGAGATTCCCACCCCAAACGTCCAACTCTAGCTTCTAATGCTATTCCTACCAACTCTATCACACTGGGCTCAATCCCATGAAGAATCCTGTCCATGTTAGGACTCGAATCCTACTAGGAACAGTGAGCTCACCACCTAACAAAACAGCAAATTCCACTGACAGTCCTAAGTATCACAGAAGCTTCCTAATTGTAACTTGCCCCTTCAGCCCTGGCCTTGGCAATGGGCAATGCCCTGCCCTAGTCTTTTCCAGGACACATCTCTCCATTTCTCACCCATTTCTTGAAATGTCCCCTCCGGGTTACCCTCTCTAGAAGGGTTTCTGGCCTCTTGATGCCCCACCTACATCAAGGACACAGGTCCTTGAGTCATGAGGCAGCTGCGGAGGGTGACTTTGGACAGGTGTCCCCCGGCACTGTGCCCAAGTCAGGCGGAACTAAGGTGAGGACTGTGCCTGCTCTGGAGGTGACAGTCTCTTTGCCCATGACCAGGGTCGAGGGTAAGGCCTGGCCATCTGGCCACCTTGGCCATCTCAAGGGGGCCACCATGGGCGCTCCTGGGCAGAGGCAGTCACTGTGTCACAGCACAATGGCAATGTCACACATTGGGAAAGAAACAGAAAGGCAGCCACCAGCAAGCAGAGAGGCTAAGGAACAGCTGAGCTGAGTCACTGCAGCCGGGTGGGTGGAGGCGGCTGCAGGGGCGGGGTGGGGGCCTCCCAGGGATAGAGAGAGGAGGAGGGGAGTGCTAGGGCCCACCTAGCACCCTCCCCTGGGCTTTTGGAGTGTGGAGGGTCGAGGCATCTGCCCTCCCCATCCCGTGGGATGCCCAGGCATTTGAGCTGACCATTAGGATTGTCCAGCCAGCTGGCCTCCAGCTCCATTCCCAGCTCAGCCACCACCCGGCCCCCAGGCCTCCACCAGCCACGTCATCTTTCTAAGGCTCAGTCTCCCCCTCTGTCTAGTGGGGTAAGGGCTGCCTCCCCTACTCCTGGGCCAATTACTGAAGGCCACGGGGCCAAGTGCTCAGGGTGGCGTCTGACCCCCACGGGGGCGCTGAGTGTGCCCAGTGACTCTGCTCACCATCACTATGAACGAGAAGCCCTAAGGTTTTCCAAAGTGGGATTCTAGGGTTCGCCTAGTGGGCCTCCCTGACTCCTGCCCCTGCCCCTTCCAGTACCCCATGAGTGCATTGTTGAAGTTACTGGTGGTCTTCGGCTGTTTCCTTGTTGATTTCCCACACCTCCCCCTTCATGGGCTCCAGTGGCCCTGGGGGTCCAGGGTCCGGTAGGCTGCCCCAATCACCTACCGGGACCCACACTGCGTGGTTCCCACTATGGCCAGGCAGGGCTGCAGAAGCAGGCACCGATTCCCACTCTGCAGAGTGATTGCACCTGGCACACAGCACTTCTAAAACCTCTCTGGAAGCCACAGCAGACTGTGCTGGCATCCCCCTATCCGCACAGGAAGCCCCTCAGATGGCAGGATGCCCCCATCCTGCTGAAGCTCAGGGTTTAGGAACTGGAAGGCACGCTGAAGACGATCCAAACTCGCGCCCTCAGGCCCGCTGCCCAATGCCACCCAGTGATATCAGGGGAATCCCTGCCTCGGCCAGTGCTTCCAGGCCCCCCTCCCCATCGGTGGTTGTGCTGGGATTTCCTGAGCCCCTGGCCCAGGAACCAGCACCACGGGCCTCACCCCAAACCAGGAGCCCATGTGATCCCAGCCCCTCCCTCCCTGCGCTCCCGGCTCTCCCTCGGCGGGCGCCTGCTTCTCCCGCCCCCACGCTACCACGGGAAGGGGTTCCTATGGCACCCCTTCCCCCGCATACACTTAGCTCACTGGCAGCCCATCTGCCCCAGACAGTGAGCAGCAGATGCCTCTATGCACAGCGGTGCCTGAAGTGTGGCCCAGCGCCTGCTGGACGAGAAAATGCCAGCCCAGTGTGGGGCTCACGTGACACTAGGCTGGGGCAGGGGCCCCCTCATCCAAGGCGAGACCAGGTCATCCAGACAGCTCACCAGGGCCGAGAACCAAGATATCTGAGCCTGGAATCAGAGTGGCCCTGGAGAGGCAGCTCTCCAGCAGGTTGCTCCTTTGGGAGACAGGTTTCTACAGCTCCCCGACTCCCTGGGGAGGGCCCAAAGTGAGGGGGTTGGTGGACCCCATGGACAGACCCCACAGGGCCAGTCACTGCACAAAGCATGTATGAAGGCTTAGGGGAGAGGCTTCAAAGCACCCAGCTCCTGCACAAGTGTAGGACCCTCACCTGGGCCTCATAGGGCTCCTCATTCGGTCTGTCTTGGCCCCCTGGCCTTCTGGGCCCCAGCCTCACCCCAGCTCCCTCAGCAAGCTTCTCTTTCTCTCTCTCCTGAGTTCTTACAACCGATAGGGGCAAGCGGCAGAGCAGGGTCAAGGCACCCTAGAGCTGGGCTTCCTGGAGGGTGGTCACAGTTCCTGGATCCACTGGTCCCCAGACTCACCTACTGCTTCCAGGATGCCTGTGGCCAGTTGGCAAAGAGCCTTGTTTCCATGGCAGCAGCCTCTAGCCCTGGGTCCAGTGGGGAAAGGCTGGCTGAGGACCTCTGCTTTGCCCTCCCCAGCCCAGGGGCAGAGTCTGATAGCCCATGGGTGGCCAGCGGAGCACTAGAGGGCCAGCCCAGCCTGGGGGTGGGAACTGCTGGAGGGCTGCAGTGCCCCATCCACTGAGGTGAGGCGGTACACACACTCTTCCATCCTCAACAAAAACAGGAAAAGCTAGATTTTCCTGGTTCTGGAAAGAATTAGAACATTTCAAGGATCTGCACATGGGGCTGCTAGCTGCCAAGCCCTTATCTTGTTCATGGGCTCGTGCCCAGTGTCTCGTGTGAGACGTTGCGGGGAGAGAGGTGACACTGTCTTAGGCTGGTGTCAGCCAGCCTGCCTGGGGCAGAGGGATGGAGAGCTTGGCCTCTGAGGACCCCATTAGCTGAGACCCCAGAAGCCACGACAACTAAACTCACTCCCAAGCCCTGCAGCACCCCTCTCTCCCCCACGCTCACCCTTTGTTTTCCTCCCCTCCTCCCGGCACCAGGCAAGCACAAGCACTCGCACACACGCACGCCCCCAGGCCGCCTCTGCTCCCCTCACATCTTGCGTTTGTTTTGCTTCAGCAGGGCTCGAATGGGGACACGCTGCACTCTCACAATTGGCAGCTTGCTCCGATTCCCCTGTGCCCCCCCCATGGAGGTGCCATATGTCAGTGTCATGAATAAGCATGAGGCTCCACGGCTGGGGGGCTGGGAAATGGCAGCTGCCAATCACCGGCTGAGCAGACATGGGGTAGGGGCTACCATGGAGGGGGTCACCACTACCAGAGGGGTAAGCCAGGTGGGGGAGGGCATGGGCAGAGGCATGGGAAGAGGGTGGCATCGGAGCATGGTCCCTGGTCCTCACCGGGGGACACATCTCTAGGTGACCACTATGCTTTCCTGAAAACAAGCAAAACCCAAAAGGCAGGGTGTGACCATGTGGGGGTGGCCCTGCCTCTCAGCCTTGTCTCTGCCTGTGGGCCTGCTGGCCCACACTACCTCCTCCAGAATACCCTCCTTCTGGGCCAAATGCCTCATCTTGTGCCTCTCCCCAGCACGTGCTCCATCCGAGCCTCCCATTAGAGAGAGGGGACCCAGGCTTCACCTGCAGGGAGGAGGATGGAGACCCAAACTGAGCACCTGCACTGGACCAGGTACATCGACACAGGGCCCCACTCACTCTCACAAAACTCCTGGGAACTGGGATTATTAGCCCCGTTTTACAGGTAAGAAAACAGGCTTAGAAAAGTTTTAAGGAACTGTCTCCAAGTTTTACAGCTCAAGAGTCAGGGAGCTGAATTCTGCTCAGGTTTGCCAGTACACTGCCAGAGGCTCTGAGCACTGCGCCCAGAGTGCTGTTCTGTGTCTTCCCTGCCCTGGGTGCCTGCCACCTGACTGCCACCCAGGGCCTGGTTACTTCTCCTTTACCTCCCTGCCCTGCCCTCACCCCTGCAGAGTTTACCCTTCCCTGAGGAAGCTCTTATCATGCATCTTGGATCCTGCAGAGGCCACACAAGTCATGGGCACCTGTCTGCACATTTGTCCTTTCCCGGCACTGTCCCACCCCCTGACCAGCAGTGACTCATTCAGGCCCGACCCAGCCGGTGGCTGTGGAATGGATGAAGGAATGGACAGTCAGGCTGCAAGGTGAGAGCCATGCTCTGAGTGCACTGGCGTGACTACAGAAGTGTGTCCCAGGGAGTGGAGGCCAGACCCTGCCCGCCCCACACCCCAGGCCCTTCTTCTCATTCCCAGCCCTGCTGGAAGCTGAGGCAGGCGATTGAGTGGCCTGGATCAGATTAACTGCTCTGAGTTAACTGGCTGTCCCTCGCCTCCAGCATGACGGATCCCACTTGACATTTCCCTAGATAGTTAATTGATACCCAAGTAATTTGTCATGGAGACCTCGTTATATGCCAATTGGGTCCCCTAAGCTGTTAACGTCTGTGCCCCAGAAACAAGATTGGCAAGTTAATAATGAAGCCTTAATCATGCTATTCCCTGCTGGCATGGGAAGAGAATTACCCAGAGACAACATGGCGTGCTGCTGGGAAGAGACGGTGCTTTCTGAGGGGTTTAGGAACAGCATGTCCTGAGAGAGCCTGGCATCCCCTTCCCTCGGTTTCCCCAACCAGGTGCGCCTTCTTCTGGTGACAGTGGTCTCACTGTCCACAGAGGAATGCCCCTCCATGAGGCGGGCTATGGCTGACTCCATTCCCTGGCTCCAGGTTGGTCACCTGGTCCCCTCTCCCTTCCAGCCACAGTGATCAAATTAAGCAATGATTACAGTCCATCCAGAATCTAGGCCTGGGGCTTTTAAGTGGAGCCTTTGGGACAGAGGGACACACTTCGCCTGGGAACACTACAGGGGAGAAAGAAAGCCTGGGCTGCTGCCAGCTATCCAGCATCCAGAGGGGAGGCCCCCTGGGTCAAAGGGACAGGGTAGACGTGTGTTGCAGCCAGGCCACACATAGCCAGCTCTGCCCTGGAGTGAACTAACAAGCCCCTATTATTAGCTTAAGGTGGTTTAAGTTGGGTTTTGTCACATGTAATCCAGAGAGTTCTCAGCTCAAACACCTACAGGCCCTTATTTAAGGATTCAAGCATGTCTGCAGAGCCCAGGTGAAGTCTGCTCACAAGAGTGAGAAGAAGTCCTGGGCAGGAAGACAGCCCAATGCAGAAAGGCAAGGCCTGAACAGAGGGGATCCCAGTGGAAGAGGAGGAAAGCTAGAGCTTTCCCTAGCAGCTGGGGCTGGCAGCCCAGGCTGACATGATGGCATTGAGTTCAGCACCGTGGACAGCAGTGGCTTCCCCCCACACAACACTGAAGGCCCAAAGGAGGAAACAAGAGATCTCCCATCCACTTAGGAGACACAGGACAATGAGGTTCATCTGGAGGCTGTGGACAGACTCCTGAAAGATGTCACAGTGTCCTGTGTCTTGAAACAAAGACTCTTCTGGGTACTCAAAAATCCCCCTTTCCTGGTCTTGCCAGTTTCTAGGGTGGTGTTAGGGTGGAGTTGTACTTCTGAAGAAGAAACCAGATAATGCATCCATTGTAACAAAGGAGCCAACACAGGAGTGAGAGGAGGGTGAGAGAGGTCCCTGGTGCTGGATGTGCATCAGGTGTACAAGGCAACTGAGTCAGGTGGGTACAGAAGGAGTGACATATTAGTTATGCTTTGGCGGACTAAAATGTTATTCAGAACAAAAGTATATTCTCTTATAGTTTCTGAGGGGTAGGAACCTGGAAGCAGATGGGCCAGCTGGTTCTGGCTCAGCGTCTCATATGAGGTTGTAGTCAAGATGATGGCTAGGGCTGGGGGCACCTGAAGGCTTGATCAGGCTGGGGGGTGTACTTCCAAGATGGTGCCCTTATATGGTGACTGGCGGGTGGGATCAGTTCTCTGCCATGTGGACTTTACCGAGCAGTTTATAACACGGCAGCTGACCTCTCAAAGTGAATGATGAGCGGGAAGAGGGAGGGTGGGGGCACCATCAAGAAAAAAGTCCCAGTGTGTTTTAGGCCTAGCATCAGAAGTGACACACCTTCACTTCTGCACCTTCATACAGGTCACACAGATGGACCTAGTTCAGTGTGGCCAGGGGGTTATATCAGTCCCAAGAAAAAAAGCCCACAGGCTCCAAGAAAAAAAAAATAAATAAATTCAAGGGCCTGATGCTTTTAATGTACCAAAAAGGGATTTATATTTCTATTGCAGAGTTTGAGAATAACTAATGGATACACAGAAAATAACCAAGCCCAAAACATAAGGCAATTATCAAGTGCAGGAAAAACAAGAGGTTGTACAAAAATGATGTAACTACATTACATTACTCAGCTATGAATAGTATGTGCAAAGAAAGAATAAAGCAGACACTGACTTCTGATTCAGTGAAAATGAGAAGATGGAAGGAAAGTGTGTGGGGGGCTATGTGCAAGGAAACAAACTCTCAACTCCCATAGCAGAAAATCAATGGATAATTTCTAACTCCAGGGGAAAAAAAGAAGGAAGAGAAAAAAAAAGGCAACATTAGCATGGAATTTAGAAGTAAACATAAAAAAAAAAAAAAACCAACCCCACACCAAAAAAAGAAAAAGAAAAAAAACCCTAAAAACTAAAATAACGAAACTTTGCATTTGAGCAGGGGAAGTCAAGAAAGGAGAGGAGTGGGTGGGTTAGGATCTACTGGATTTTCATTACTGTTTGACTATTTAAACTATGCATATTTAAAACCCTGATTTAAAAAAAAAAAACAAAACACAACAAAACACCAAAACACCAGTGCAATTTAAGTAACTAAAAGACAAAAATACTCCAGCCTGCTCTCCACTCCCAACTCTCCATTGGGCACCTACAGCCCTGAGAAAGGGCCTAGGGAGCTGTCTCTTCTTCCTGGAAAGAACCCCCAACCCACACCCCATATGCTGGAGTCCTCCCCTGCTCCACCATGAGCCTCTAGCGGTCTCCCCGGTCTCTCTCTGAGTTAATCCAAGTTGGCTTACCTGTCTGTCTTGGGACTGCATTCTTCCTCCACTAGCCTACCTCCCACCTTCCCTGCCCCCTTCCCAGGTCTTCTGCTGGTTGGGTGGAGAGGAATCAGACTGGGGAGCACCCAACCCTGTCCACAAGCAACAACTGTGCCCCTGGCCCCTCCAGCCTGCATTCCCTACCCTGGCCCCAGTGCTGCCCATGATGGTAGGAAACCCAGAAGTTGCTCCTGTTTCCCAGGGAGGTGAAATGGGGATAGTGGGCTATGCTCCATCATTTCTATGACACCTCTCCTAATTACCCAGTGTACTATTCATTTGGATGTCAGTGCTGCTGCATGCCTGTGCCTTTAATTAATAATTTGGTAAAACTCCATGCAGAGCCTCGCCAGGGCAGTGCAACAGGGACTACTGGGGCTGGGTCAAACCTGCAGCGGGTGGGCCAGGCTGATGAGGACCCCCACCCTACCCCGACCCAGCAAGTGCAGAGGCCTTAGGCTGGAACCCAGGGCCCTGCTTCCTTGTCCCCAGGTGTTCCCATCAGACCACAGAGCCCCAGGTGAAGCCCCTTAGGGAACCCTTCCAGGGGAGGAAAGCAGACCCTGAGGGCTGTGTGTGTACCAGTGACTGGGGTCTAAGTTGGGGGATTGGCTCCCCTGCAGCCCAGACTGACCCTTGAGCCCTGGAGAGTTGAGACCCCAGGAGCCTAGGAGTGGGGAGGAGGTGTGATCGAAGAGGCCAAGGAGCCTGGCTCAGACACAAGCTCAAACAGGTCAATACCTGTGATCAAAAAGCAAGGGCACAGGGGAGGGATCTTTGGGGCAGCTGGGAACATGGCCGGGCCTCCTCCCTGTGATCTGGCCTTGACCCGATCATAAAGAACTCCCAGGCCTGGGTGTCCTCTGTTCCTGACTGCTCCAAAAGTAGGGAGGGTGGGCAGACTAGGGTCCTGGAGGCAGGTGCCATGAGGGCCCTGGATGTGACCTGAAATGGCCAGGCCTGCCCACCAGCTCATGGTAGCCTCCAGGCTCAGCCCCTGGGGACCTGGGAAAGGGGCACAGAGGCTACCAGGCTAACAGGAAGATCTATTTGGATCTGATTTGAATTATTGAGTGTTTCGAGACTTATTCTTAGTTCTGGGGCAGGCTGTGGTTTGTGAAGATGGATATCATCTCGGCCCTATTTTTAAGGCTCTGTGGGAAGGAGCCCAGACGCCACTGCAATTAAGGCTCCTGTGCAGCCTTCTGCAGGGCAGAGACCCTGGTGGCAGGGGGAGAGGCAGGCAGGACATGCCACCTCCAAGCCTCCGCCCCATTCCCACTGCTTTCTTGCTCTCCCATGAATGACCCCAGCCAGCAGGCCCTCAGGCTCCATGTTGGCCCCCTTCAGTTGCTTCAGCACCACCCCTATCTTTCCAACCCTTCCACATGAACTCCCAGCTTGGCCTACCCCTCCGAGATGCTCAGGGCTATGTCCACACCCACCACCCTGGCGTGAGTCAGAGATCCCAGCAAGCTGCTGACATGCGCTCTCTCTTCCTCTCATCTCTAATATGGCCTTGGTGTGGCCAGGAGACAGGACCAAGGGGCCAATGGGTCTGAGCACTGCTACAGATTCTCTTCCTCCAGGCTATAGCTGAAGCTAATTCCTTTAAAGTTCAGATGCCCACCCCACCCCCACCTCCGCCCATAAGCCTTCCATGACAGGCTTAAGCCCCCACTCAGCCCACCCAATCTCTGCTGTCCTTCAACTGCTTGGAACCTCTGAGGTCAGGCCAGGATTTAGGTGGGGCCATAATGAGATTCTGATGGGGTGTGATTTACAGTCTTTGGGGCTTGTGGGAAGAGATGGAAGCCCTTGAAAACAGAGCTAGGTTGAGTCCTGACTGTCTGAATCTTGCAGGGGACCCTGCCCTCCCACTGCTCACTCAAGCCAGAGGCACTGCAGAGGCATTGTGGGGGTGGGGAGAGCACTCCGTAGAAAAAGCACTCACCACCAGACTGACCCAAACTGCTAAAATCAGTGAACAGAGTGGAAACACTACTACCAACTTTATAGGAATAGAAAACTTCACAAACAGTTGTATGCCACCAACACACTAGACAATCTGGATGAAATGGACAAATTCCTAGGAACACACAAACTATCACGTGATTCAAGAACAGAAAATTTTCACAGACCTGTAACAAAGAGATTGAATCAGTAATCAAAACCCTCCCAACAAAGATAAGCACAGGGCCAGATGGCTTCACTGTGATTTTACCAAAGGGTTAACACGAATCAACACCGATCCTTCTCAGACTCTTTCAAAGAAGAAAAGAGGGAACACTTCCTCACTATTCTATGAAGCCAGTATTACCCTCATATCAAAGCCAGACAAAGACATCACAAGAAAAGAAAGCTACAGACCAGTATCCCTTATGAATATAGATGTAAAAGCCCTCAACAAAACACTACCAAATCAAATTCAGCAGCATAGTAAAAGGATTATGCGCTGTGACCAAGAGGGATTTATTCCATAAATGCAAGAGTGGCTCAAAATATTAAAGTCAATCAATATAATACATCACATTAACAGAATGAAGGAAAATGATCATTTCAAAGGTGCAGAAAAAACATTTGATAAATCCAACACCCTTTCATGATAAAAACACAGAGGAACTAGAAGGAACTTTCTCAAGCTGATAAAGGGCATCTATGAAAAACCCACAGCTAACATCATACTCTGTGGTGAAAGACTGAAAGCTTTCTCCCCCAAGATCAGGCACCCGTCTCTCTACTTCTGTAACAGATAGATTCAGATGGGAAAGGAAGAAATAAAACTTTCCCTATTTGCATAAAACATGATCTTATGTATAAAACCTTTAAGGAACACATACATACATACATACACACACACACATTAGTGCTAATAAATGAGTATAGCAAAATTGCCAGATATAAGATACAAAAATAGTTGTATTTTTATACACTTTCAATGGGAATTCAAAAATAAAACAGTAGTATCAAAAACAATAAAATATTTAGTAATAAATTTTACCAAAGGAAGGACAAGACATGTACAAGGAAAATCACAAAACATTGTTAAAAGTAATTAAAGAAGATATAAATAAATGAAAAGATCCTGAGTTCAGTGACGAAGAGGTAATACTGTTAAGACAGCAGTGCTCTCCAAATTGATCAGTGCGATCACTATCAAAATTCTAACTGCCTTTTTTTGGGGGGCAGAAATGGACAAGCTGGTTCTAAAATTCATGTGGAATTACAAAAGACCAAAATATCCGTATGCAAAAACTACCTCAAAATGGGCCAAAGATCTAAATGTAAGAGCTGAAACTACAAAACTCTTGGAGGAAATTTTTGTGACATCAGATTAGGCAACGCTTTCTTTGCTATGACACCAAAGCACAAGCAACAAATGAAAAATAGATAAATTGAACTTCATCAAATTTTAATACCTTCACTCGGAGGATGCAATCAAGAAAATGAAAGGTGACTTCCCTGGCAGTTCAGTGGTTAAGACTGCATTCCAATGCAGGGACTGTGGGTTTGATCCCTGGTTGATCCCAGGCTGTCCCTGCCTCTGACCACTAGTGTTCAGTGTGCAGCCCGGCCGGTGCTGTACACCCCCATTCCTCACTCACCGGGAAATGACTGCGCCCCCGCCGGCACGGACTCCACGTGGCTCCTCACACGCAGTCCCCCTACTGGATCAAACAAGTGCTCGGATCCTCGCAGGACGCAGACCCGAGGCAGGAGGGGCACTGCCAGCACAAGGGAGTCAGAAGCCGCAGGCACTGAGGTGCAGGTTCCAAAGCCACAACATCCCAGAGCCTGGGGTGAGTGGGCAGATGGCCCAGGGCCTGCTAGGGAGGGTGAGGTGAGGTGGGGCTCCCTGTGCACCCCCAGCTGTGATGAGCAGGTATTTTTTTCAGTTCCAGGACTGGGTGGACAGTGGAAGCAGAGGTGAGAAGAAAGACGTGCCAGTGTGGACATCTGGGGAGGACTGGAGATCAGAACCTGGGACAGGCCTTCCCGCCTGCAGGAGTCCCCTTGGAGGTGCCTGTGGAACATGCCAGAAGCTGCTGAGCCCAGCAGGCCTTTGAGTGGAGCCTATAAGCATGTGAGTGGCACCCAGCAGCCCACTTGACCCCAGGAGGTCCTCTGTACCCCAAAGCCCCCCACCCTGGAATGGTCCTGTGTCCTACTGCAATGTCCTAACAATGCCTTATACAGGGCTTCAAGAGCAGAGGTTAAGGAGAAGGGGGACAGCACCCTGCAAGCCCCAAACAGCTGGATGCCTTGCTCACTTGTCCCCTTTGCTTCTCCTAGGAGCCCAGGCCTGGAAGAGAGCTCCTTTCTTCTCATCATGAATGAAAGAAGAGACACCAGAGCAGAGAACCGAGGGAGTGCTAAGACCTGGGGCTTCCCAGGGTTTCTGTGCCAGGCTGTCATACCATGACAAGCAGCTCTTTCTTGAGAGGCAGCATAAATGGCAAGAAAGGCCTTCGAAGATTCTTCACATCTCTCGGCAAAGATCCCAGAGTTCTTAGGGAACCTCGGGGCCTGGGGGTGAGCTGGCAGGTGGAGGACTGGGGGCTGTGGGTGGAGCCATGTGCCCTTCTGGGATTTAGCTCACACTGAGGGGCATGGCCGGGCAGGGGCCAGAGTCAGGGATGAGGCAGAGCTGCTTCCCAAGGTGGAGATGCCTTTTGAGGCTGGGCCTCTGGGTGAAGAGGCTGGCAGGGCAGAGTGCATCAGGTTGGCAGGGATGGGGGAGAGCTATTGGCACTTGAATGCAGTGGGTTCCCCACCCTCACAGACCCTGGCCAGGACAACAGACGCCAACACCCACCCTTTCTGGCACCAGTTCCAGCCCTCCGCCTGACACCCCATCCCTTCAGCCTAAACTGCCCCTGTATGTCTCCTCCAAGCTCAGCCTCTTCCAGGTTAAGATGCAGCTCTTCTGCCCTCCTCCTAGCCCTGCATGTGCCAGAAGCAGACAGGCTGGAGACTGACAGGGCAGCCAGGGGCCAAGACCAACAGCAGCCACCCCAGTCTAGACCCTCCCCGGGCAAAGCAGGAGTGGCTTGGGTCGGCAGGGAGGTGGGTCCTGGTTTATAAATGATCACGAAGCGAAAGCAGCACGTGCACTCAGAGGAGCAGAGGGGCCAGGAGAAAGTATGGATGTATGCATAGTCTGGCAGCCATAAGCCCACCTGGGCACTTTCCGAACAGAACACAAAAACACCAGAAAACCCCCTGCGAACCTTGAATCCCTTCCTGTGCTCCTGGGAAATTAATGTCACGGGTTCTCTGGATCCGGTGCCCTGCCATGTGAGCTTTGTCTTCCAGTGAGCTTGCTCTGGGCCCCCAGGCCCCATGACCACAGAAGGGGAAGGTGGACACCCCAGTTCATCTGAGAATGGCTGTACCTGCTGCGTCCCCATGTCCTCAGACGTGGGTACTCCACCCACTCTGTGGGCCATTCCCTCAGTCCCATGAGTTGGAGCAGGGTTGCAGGAAGCCCAGGAGTCTCCCTGGCATCTAGCTCAGTGCCACCCCCAGTCCTTGCCCTACTGCCCCTGGGTGCCTGGACCTAGCGGCTTCAGCTCTGGGCTTCAAGGAACCCATCCTTACCTGCAGGCTCTTCTGAGACTCCTTGGGGGCACGCCTTTGGCCTTTGTGCCTCCTTGCTCCTGGTAATGACATCAAGAAATGACAGCATCAAACACCAGAGCCCCCCTCACTCCCCAGATGGTCTCTGGAAGCTGAGTCAACCTGGATCCTCAGGGGCTTGAGGACCCAGGTCAGAGGGCAAGGCAGATCCTGATGGCCAACCCCTACCCCTGGGAGAGTTCAGGGGTCCCCCCCAGCCCTCAAAGCAGCTTAGCCAAGCACAGGCCAGGAGGGGAAGGGAACACAGAGGAAACACTGTGCTTGCCAAGGACTCTGAGCAGGAGAGGACAGGCCTGACATGGAAGCTGCCGGCTGCCACCTTGCTGCCTCAGTCTCCTCAGCTGCGAAGTGAGCACAAGTGCCTGTCTTATGGAAGTGCTGTCAGGATTAAGTAAGCAGCCCCTGCACACATACGGCAGAATGAGAATCACTGTGTACCACACAGGTGAGGAAACAGGCCTGGAGGGAGCAAACGACACAGCTGGTGCAGAACCAGGCTGTGAGCTGGGACCTTCTGACTCCCTTGCCCTCTCTGTGGAACCCAAGGGCCTCACAGACAAATGGACCAAGGTAAGCAGGGGGCCGCCAGGGTGGGAGGTAAGCAGTGGACTGTGAGGGTTTCTGGAGAGCTCGCGCTGAACATGGAGTCCACACGGGTGCCCAGCACTCTCCTGTCCCCTCGGGAACTCTGCGTCTGCTGCCTGGCCCGGCAGGTCTGGCCGAGCTGCAGCACCAAGCTGAGAGAGGCCCGGCTACCGGAGACGGCCCCACGTGGGCGTGGCCCGGCCAGCCCAGCACTCACCTCCCCGCCTGCGGGCCAGGGGTCCCTTGGACTTCCCAGGTCCTGCGGATGGAGTCTCGGGAGCGGATGTCAGCCTGGGGACGAGGGCTAGAGTGAGAGGCGGTAGCTAGGGTCCCCAGCTGGCCTCTGGACCAGTTCCCACCCAGAAGGGTGGCCTCTCCTGGGAAAGCCCATGGGGCCCGGCCTTACAGGACAAGCAGTAGCAGCCCCATCATGTGTGGGTGCCAGGATGCTCAGGCCCTCTGGTCAAGGTGCTTGATGGCATGTCCCTAAAGGGCCTAAGGGAATCGGATGGGTGCCCCACTCCTGTTTCAGCTGGCTTTCAGTGGGTTTATAGCCTGTGTTTCCCTGTAAGTTTTGCTTGAGCCAATGTTTTTCCTGCTAAAACTCTCTTCTCTGAAGGTTATCCTCAGCCCAGCTTGTCTGTCCCCACTTTTGGTTCATCTGGCTCTCTGGGTAGTGCTGGAGAAGGAAATGGCAACCCACTCCAGTACTGTTGCCTGGAGAATTCCATGACCAGACAGTACAGTCCATGGGGCTGCAAAGAGTTGGACACAACTAAGCGACTAATGCTCAACGCTGGGTAGTGTTAGCTGTTAACTCTGTCTGTGGGGAAGTGTCTGGAAAATTCTGCAGTCACCAGAATCTAAGGGGGCTTGTGGCCCACAGGCCGGTATCAGACACATCCTTGGGAGAGGGGATCAGGCCTGAGGGGGGCCTCCAGAAACCTTCCACTTGGGTTCTCCCACTGGCTGACCCCCTTCCAGGGAGCCTGGCCTCAGGGAGGCCCCTGATCCCACCTCCAAGGGGCTTAGCCCCTTGGAGGGGCTTCGGGCCACAAGATTACAGGACACAACAGCTAATCCTCCTGACTGCTTCTACTTCAGATGATCGGGCAAGTGGGCAGGGTGGGCAGCAGGGTATTCCAAGGTCCTGGAGACTTGAGGTAGTACCTCCTCCCTTCCCCGAAAGCAGCCTGGCCTGGCCTGGGGGACAAACGGCCTGTGACCAATGGAGCCAGCCTTAAACCCCTCTCAGCTTCTCCTCTGAGCTTCCAGAGAGGTAGTCAGGAGAGCAAAACAAACACAGGTGCCTGGACCCAGAAAGAAGGCAGATGGAGAGACGGCCAGGGCCACTGGGCAGGCCCCGCCCCCTTTCCCAGAAGCGATGGGGGTGGAGGGGGGAGCTCCCGGATGCAGATGTTTGATTTTGCTCAAGAGCACACACGCAGTGTTGCCCACCTCTGACAGGCTGATGGCACTTTATGGGCTATCCCCCCACCTGCAAGGACACAGCGATTATCCACTCTGCGGCAAGGAGAGAGGTAGAGGGACAAAGACCTGCCCATAGTACCGGTTCAGTGGAGTCCCTGGTTCTGAGAGCCTGGGAAGAAATCTTCGGTCCTTGTTCCCAGCCCCACACCTGCCCCAACCCCTGCCCACAACGTTGCACAGGTGGGTGGGAATGGGAAAGGAAAGGTTTTCTGGGGCCAGGACACATGTCACAAGCTTGAGAACCCATGCATTTACAAACCCTGTGTGGGGAGGGAGGGAGTGAGGCTGAGGCTGTGGACACAGTGCGTCCACCTGGAAGCCACCCTAGGGGCCTAGGCTCTGTGGAGCCCTCGGCGCTGCTGGCATGGGCTTAACCAGTCGTGAGCATGCTGCTGCTGCCACCTGGAGGCCACTCTGCACACCAGCAGCTGGGAGGCCCCAAACCCCAGGCTCTCAGGATGGGCAAAGCAGAGCCAAGACCCTCGGGTTTCCTCGGCCAGGTTGCCTCCAGCTGATGCAGTACAGGCCTCAGACCTTGTTGGGAAGGCAAATCTGACAGAGTTCCCTGCCAAATCCCATCCAAAGCCCTGTGGTAAACCTGAAGACCTGCCGCAACACACACCGGCTTCCACCTGCTCCCCCAGGCCAGGGCTCCAGCCACACGTTCCCGAGTTTCTGGGCATCACACTCCTTCCTGCCCCATGGTCTTTCTAAATGCTGATCCTCGGGCCTGGACTGCCTGTCCCCCCTCTTCCAGCAGGCCTCTCCCTGAGGGCAGCTTCCCACAGATCCTCGACTCACGAGCTTTCCAGGAACTTGTACCCCCCGGGTACCTCCTTGTGGCCAAGACATCAAGGTGGCCCAAGGGCATCCTGCATGAGGTTCTATCTCCTGCACAGCAGACCAAGATTTTTCTCAGCTGGGCCAACTTGTCCACAAGAGTTCTGATCCCCTTTGGTCCCGAGTTGATGCTACGTGCCTGGTGTGGCCTGATTGGCATTTCTGGCACAAGTCTTCCTCGGCTGTGCCCAGTGGCCCTGCAGAGGCCCCCCAACCGAGGACGGCTGCTCCCTCCCAGGCCAGCTGGGCAGCTTGGGCCCTCAGGGGCTGGCATTTGAGCTGACATCAGCTGATTCACCCAGTGACCCAGGGTGCAGGAGGTTGAGAGGCTGAACACAGGGCCAGGCAGGGCAGGGCTCCAGGATGAGTCCTGGGAACTCTGTATCTTCCAGGCCCCTCTTCTCCCCTCCAGGGCCTGATGTGACCCAAACAGACTCTCCCACAGGTGCCTGTGGCATGCTCTTAAGCCCAAGGGCACAAGAAGAGTAGGTGTTGTGCGCTAGCCCACCCACCTGGCAGCCCACTCACCTGGCGCACAGGCTCCGGGATCCGAAACTTGCAGCAGCTGTGGGTCAGGCGCACAGCTGCCTCCAGGCTTATCTTGTGGCCCACAGAGACATAGAGTGGCTTGGTGCTGTGGTCGTGGCTTCTCAGGGCCTGTGACAAAGAGGGCGAGGTCAGGGCGCTGGGCAAGCTTTGTGGGTGAGAGGACTGACACATCTTAGCTGGCAGGCAGGAGCTTGGGGGACTGGCGGCACCTTCAGGGCACCTTCCTGCTGCTTCTCTTGGGGACAGGATAGGGCCAGTGAGGACCCAGAGGTCTCCTCCGCACAGTTTTGGAGGGGAGGAAGTAAAGATGCAGGGTCAGCCAGAGTGGCCAGGTCTGGGGTAAACACATTACACGGGTGCTAACCCAGGGCCCAGCTGAGGGGTCCACCTCACCAGGGCACAGACCCCTGGCCACTTACCCTGCCCAGGACGGTCCCAGAGCCTCCCATCAAAGGAAATGAGTCTCCTCCAGCCTTTAGGAGCTGTATCTGGAAAACAGAGAAAAAAAAACACCTTGGAGAATACCTTTCTCGGTAAAGAGCTGAAGGCAAGCCTGCTCATTTTCAAACCATGAGCAGTTGCTGGGCAAGGAGACGGAAGGGCCCATCCCGTGAGTGGGTCCTGCTTCCAGGCACCACCTACGGCACTGTCCCACCCTGACAAGACGCTCTCCTCTCAACCCTGCAGCAGAGAAGGGGCATAGTAACCCACCCAGGCCCCAGTGCTGGGGGTGGGGAAGCGCCAGGATGGTGCACACACAGGGCCACAACCCACTCAAGGCTGCTTATTTCCTGCTGCGTTCTCTCCTGCTACAAATTTGAGCACTTCTGATTCAATCTGACAGACTTTTTTGGGTGGTAGGGACTGGCTCGCTGAGTGGGTCGGGGCCCCTGTCAACTCAACAAACACGCGCTCCACTCAGGCATGGAGGAGCTGGAAGGATACGACAGACTCAATTGATCCCTGTTCCCAGTCGGCTGTCCAGGTGGGTGAGCCATGCATGTCACTGGCCCCCTCTGGAAGGGGTCCCAGAGGATGGGGATGCCCCAGGCAGGTAGGTGCCTCAGTTCCACGTGGGAGGAAAAGCATGGAATGTTGTACAGGCCCCAAATGCCCAGGCTGCAGTACCTACAGGCTCTGCTCCCAGTGGGCGCCACAGCAGTACGCAGGTCAGGGTAGACAGAGCAGGGGAGGCAAATGTGTGCCCAGAGGCTGGGAGAGGAGTTCTGGGTCTCCAGAGATGACCCACCACCCACGAGCAACACTGGTCTTCCTCCTTCTGGCCAGCGACCCAGGATGGGAAGGGAGGGTCCCAGCGGAGCCGGTTCACAGTAGGGCGGTCTGTGTCCTGCACCACACAGGCCCCCTCACCTTCTCCTTGTGCAGAGCATTGTTCTCGAGCCCGTCCACCTGCAGGAGTTTCTTGGCCACCCCGATGCAAGGCAGGTCTGTGAGGACACCAAGGTGGCAGGCCACCCCAAAACCTGCAGGGGGCAAAGGAAGGTGAGGATGGGGCAGTGAGCCCAGCAGTCAGGAGTCAGGGTGGGGGACACACCAGAGCCTCACCGAGCTCCCCCACATCAATGGAGGCCTGTTGGTGGGCAAGGACTGGGGGTACAGGCCTCAGAGCCCCAACTTGACCTTGAATCTGGCCCTCTGCCCCAACTTCCCAGCTGGCAGGCTGGATGGATGCCTCCCTCCGTCTGACTAGATTAGGAGCCTAATTACAATTAACATGCTCACATGTTTCACCTGCTTCTCCTTTCATTTTCTGGCACCTTCCACCCTCCCCTCCGTTTGTGGCTACCTTCAAGCCTCTGGGTCTCTGCCCTAACTGCCCCAGCACTTTGGGGTTCCTGCCAGAAGGCCAGGATAGCAGTGACTGGGGTCAAGGCCCAGGGCTGGCCTGCTAGTCCTGCACTAGCATCCAGGGTGGCTCTGGGCCCACAGGCTCCCAGGGCAGGGACTGAAAACACAATGCCAACCCTTCTTGACTCCTTCTGCTGCCTGACCTCCAGATTTGTATCTGAGGGTATGACAGCCCCTTCCCCTTGGTGGTTTTCTCCTAGGTCAAAGTTCCCATGTCGGTGGGGCACATGTGTCCATTCCTGCTTGGTTTCAGGCAAGGGTCTGCCTAGGACACAGGGCAGGCCGCCAGTGGGACAGGATAGCTGAGCTCAAAGTGATAAAAGTGAAAGTGTTAGTTGCTCAGTTGTGTCTGACTCTGCAACTTCATGGACTGCAGCTTGCCAGCCTCCTCAGTCCATGGAATTCTCCAGGCAAGAATACTGGAATGGGTTGACATTCCCTTCTCCAGGAGATCTTCCCAACCCAGGAATCAAACCCAGGCCTCCTGCAATGCAAGCAGATTCTTTACCACCTGAGCCACCAGGGAAATTCCAGCCAAGCTCAAGGTCTACGACTTGCTGGGCCAGTACACGTAATGGGGACAAGCAGGAAAGAGGTAGGGGTGAAGAGAAGCAGGGGCTCTTTACTAGGGGGTCTTGACAAGGAAAGCAAAACCAGAAGGAGCTGCAGGGCCAGGCTAGGGGCAGAGGGCCCATGGCCTGGTGCAGGAGGACTGCCCCCTCCAGATCCCTCTCCTACAACCCTCCTGGGCTGTCTTGGGAGCAGGATTACCTCGGTGGTGCAGCACCCCATTTCCATCCACAAAAAGGACCTGGAAGAGCCACAGGGGAAAGTCACAGTCAGCTGAGGCACCTCGCGTCCATCAGGCTGGGGCATCCCAGAGCAAGAGGAGGGACCCGGTTCTTTAGGTCTTATCCCTCTTGAGGCAAAAGCGCTTCTCCAGGAAGTTCATGGAACCTCTCCCTGCAATGGGGCAAGGCCTGCGGAGGGCCTTCGCTCCAGCCCAGTGAGGTACTTGCCTGGGGCATGAGGTGGGGTTCCCTCTGCCGAAGCCGCTGCACTGCATCCACCAGGAAAGGCAACTCTCGGAAGGCCAGGAAGCCCGAAACGTAGGGGGCTGTCAGGGTCACCATTCGGCAGTCCTCATACAGCACCTGCCACCAGGCACCCGGTCACCAGACATGCTCAGCCCTGGCCACCTCCCCCTGCCCACTCTCAGCCCTCGTCTGTCAATCCTCATCACTCTCGGTCTCCCAGGCTCACCCCCAAGTCCCCACTTCCCTTCCTCACTATCTGGGGACACGTGATCCACCCTACAGGTGGGCAGTGGGGATTCACATGCAGAAATTTCAAAGGCACTGGCCATACCTGGTCTGTACCAGGCCCTCCTCAGGCTGCCTCCTTTGCAAGTCAGAGCTGCTATCTTCCTGCCCACCCTGCTGCCAGCCCGTCTGGAGGCTCACAGAAGACCAAGCACAAGAAGCACCTGTGAATAAGGACGCCAGCATGTCCTATGAGCTGGAGCCTCGGGGAAGAAAAGGTCAGGTCTTCACAGAGGCTACACAGCAAGAAGGGCAACTCTTGCTTTATGAAAAGAGAGTTCAAATATTTCAGACAAAGGACAGGCGTGATCTGAGAGGCAGTCTGGAAGAGAACTAGATCCTCAGAGACTGGAGAGTCCAAAAGGAAAAATTCTGAGGCTGCAATTGCAAATAACCCCAGAGAGAGAAAGGGGCTTACCCCCGGAGATGTTGTGCTAAAAGGCCTGGCTGATGCTGGGAGGAGTAGGGGCCAGAGGTCTGAGGCAGACCTGCTGGGGAACATCGAGTTTCCACATGCTCTGGCAGACTGTTCTTCAAACTCAAAGTCCTACCACAGCATGGAAGAGGGGCTCCTGTTCCCACTTCATTAGAATGGTAAAAGACATGCTCAGAGCACAGGATGGCAGCCCTAAGTCCTTTACCCTTGAGTTTTCATTAGAGCCAGACCTGCTTGAGGTAGAGAATGTTTCCCACTAAGCACACTTCTCCAGAAACGTCGGATGTCCTGGATTGTTAGTAGCCACCCCCACCCCAATCTCTTGGTGACAGCTTTCAAAATGATACTTTCACCTCCCGCTCTGAGTCCTAACGGCATGTCCAAGTGAAGGAGTTACTCTATAGTGTTGGGGAAGCGCTTGTTATTCCAGTATTTTTATCAGTGACTCACAGGAGACTCGTAAAACTGCCAGTGACTTAGAGTGGGCAGGCCCCAGGTGGATGACAGACTGGAGAATTCAACTCCCAGTGACCCCAGCAGGCTGGAGTGCTGAACCCCATGCAGCAGAACGACTCTTCACAGGGACACAGGGGAGGTTCAAGTGTGGCCTGAGTTCCCATAGGCTGATGGTGGCTGCTTATGTCTGAATCTCTCTGAACAAGTTCCAGAAACCAGAGATCCACAGAAGAGGAGATAAACCTCCCCTTGCCCAACGCCCACAGCACAACCAGGAAACGACACAGTGCAACCGTCAGTGTGCACCCACACGTGGAAAGAAACAGCTCGGACGCACAGAGCCAGCTCCGGGCCCTGACTAGGGAGGCAGGTGGGGATGGGGCAGGGCAAGGGTGGGGAAGGGCCTACTGCTGGGAAGCCTGATGGAATGAGACCCAGGGGTCAGCCCTGGCCTTACCAAGAAGATGCTGCTCTGGGAGAAACAGATGAGCCCTGGGGCCTCATGGAAAAGACAGGGAGGATAGAAATGTAAGCTCCTTTGAAAACAAAAGTATCAAAGAATCAGAAGACACATCGGCCATTTTGCTTCAGAAAAGAACACCATTTATTAACATGACTACACTTCACATTTCAAGACTTAAGAAACCCAACGAGCCACCCAAACCCCCAGCCCTTGAGTTTCCTCTTTAAATATAACTTAAAAGTCAACAGTGAAAGGCTGTACACAAAAACTACAGAACTCAGAAGGCAACGATCAACGCTTTTGAGCTGATGAAACACTGGCCCCAACCAGTTGGGCATCAGAGGGAAATTAACAGAGAGCACAACCTGGCAGAAACAAAAACAGAACCATAAAAATCCTGGCAAGTTAGAAAACCCAGCATATGTATGATTGAAAAAGAGAAACAAAACTGTGGAGCTGAAATAATAAATAGAACTAACACTTAAAAGCACAATCTAAGAAATGTTCCCAAAATAAAAAGTGATCTGACCCCACACATTGAAAGACCCAACTGGGAACTCGGGGAAATTGACGTGGAAGAGCCAACCCAAGATGTATCTCAGTGGAAAAAAAGTAAACAGGCAACATACTGGACACCCCACACCCCCCAAAAAAATCCCCACAGCAATCATAATCTACTGGCAACAGTAACTATTTAACATAAAATATGTCAAAATCTTACAGATCAGAGAACACATTTCAGAGATTAAGGACCACTGGGGAAATGTGTAACGGAAGGGGTGATGGAATTATGTGTGTGTATTCTAAGGTGTGATGAGGACAGCGCTGGTATGCAGAAAAATGTCACTCTAGGACAAGTCTGCTGAGCTCTCACAAGCTCTGGGAGACACTCCCGAATCTCAGTGTGCACACACAGAGAAGACCGCAAAACCAGCTGAATCTTTAGAGTGACTACAGTGTTCCATGTGTTATTTCAACTTTTATGTGTGCACATTCTCAAGTTACAAATCTAGGACAGGGAAAAGGCAATTGTGTAGCATGTGGGCATGATCTGGATGGTCAGTAATCTCTGTGAAGATCTGCAAGTTTCAACTTAAGCTGGCATTAGGCTCACCAATGGATGAACCGAATGGCTGAACTGCACTTGAGGTACTCAATTCAGTTCTGGGTGCTGGATATAAAAACGAGCCCTGCTCACTGCAGGTGGGCCAGAGGGCCAGCAGCAAGAGGAGCTGGAAATCACCCCAGTGAGACTCAGGAGAACACAGAACGGTCTTCAATAGGAGGGTTTTCAGAGAAGGGAAGGGAAAGTTTGTCCTGTACTCTGCACCAGAAAGCAGAAGTAACAAACAAGTAAATTTCAGCTCTATGTGGAAAAGAACATGCTCTTCCAATTACGGAATGGGCTCTGTTGTGAGGCCACGATTTGTCAGGCATGACGAGAAAAGAGTTTCTGGCTGTGTGAATGGCAGACCAGAGACTCACAGCCTGGGTTTGCTATGGAATCACAGGAAGGATTGTCAAAATAAAAAAGCAAATATCAGTAAATGGAGAGGGGTCCGGGAATCTTTTTTTGAACAACTTTATTGAGATATAATTTGCTACCATAAAATTACTTGAAGAGTATAATTCAACCATTTCTGGTATTTACAGAGTCATTCAACCACTGCCATAATCTAACGTTAGAACATTTTTATCTCTCCTAGATAATTCTTATACTCATTAACAGTTACCCTCCATCTCAATCGCTAGCCCTTGGCAACCACAAAACTACTTTCTGTCTCTACGGATTTGCCTATGAAATCTTATTTCTAAACACACTTCCAGGTGATTCTGATTGCATAAAATCATAGATGGGCATTTGGGAGTCACTGGACTAGACTCTTGTAAGAGCATTCCTTAGACTAAGCATCCATAGCATAGGATGACAAGTGCTGACTACATCCAAGTGCTGGGGTTCTGGAAAAAATACAGTATAACCCTACCCTTGAGAACCTACAGATGGTGGGAAAAACAATATAAACCAGTAACTTCTTTTCTTTGAGATGGGTCGGGAACATCCCTGAGAGAAGGAAATGGCAACCCACTCCCGTATTCTTGTCTCGGAAATCCCGTGGACAGCGGAACCTGGCAGGCTACAGTCCATGGGGTTGCAAAGAGGCAGATATGACTTGGCAACTAAACAAGAAGGAGGAGAGACTATTCAAAATGATCACTGCAATGAATGGGAGTTGACTACCTCAATACGGAGTGCTCTGCTAATCGGCTGGAAGATCTGAGATGATCTCTTAAATCAGTAACTTTAATACAGTGTGAGAAGTACTGTAAGAACACAGGCAAAACAGAGACCCAGGACGGACAAGAAGGGGATTAATTCTGTAGGCAGAGAAAGGCACAGAGCAATGGGAACAAGTGAAATGAAAAGTGAGAAGCTGTCCTAAGAATTAACAGTAGCTTAGCATTTACTTTGTGAGGGCTTACCACATGCCCGTTACGTTAACTGCTTTCCACGCATGATCTCAAAGATTCCTCACCAAACTGAGTCAGGGATCAATATATTTCTGCTGAATTTTGACTAAAGGCTCTCTGAGTAAAGTGCAAAGACACTGAGGAAAGAAGATGGCAGCTTTGGGAGCAGGCAGAGGAGCATGGAGCGGGGAATGCTGACGCTGCAGAGCAGAAGTTTCCTTGTCAAGCTCTTCTTCAGCCAAGGTTTCCTGAGCTGCTGACTCCAAAGGAATGGTGGGTGCACTGTTCATTCATTCACTCACATATCTATTTGAGCATCTTCTCTGTGCCAGGTATCAAAGCTAAGTGCCAAGGCTACAACTGGTGTGCAAGAGGGTACAGTTTCTACTATTGTGGAGTTTACATTCTGGTGTGGGAGACACACAGGCCAATTCTATCCCAGCTGATAAAGAGGAATGAAAGGATGCTCTTGGTCTTGTAGGATGAGGTGGGGGGCTTACTGGAGGACCTAAGAGATGAGGAGGAGTTAGCCAGATGAAAAATATTCCAGGAGAGCAAACATCACTGCAAAGGTCAGGAAGGCAGATACAGCATGGAATGCTTAAGGAAGCTGAAGTCCTCCGGAATGGCAAGTGGGGAGTGGGTGATGAACGCGGGTGGTGGCCAGAAGTAAGCCTACTGTGAGTTACATTAAGCAGGGGTCAGATCATGAAGAGCCCTTATGCCTTGTTAGTGAGTGTTACTTTTATTTACTATGCGATCACAGGCTGGGCACTTGTTTTAAGTGAGCAGTGGTGACTGCTCACATTTGCTTTTTAGGAAAACTGCTCTGTTGGCAGCATGGAGAAAGGAGCCAGAGAAGATTCCGCCTGTCACCTATGCAAGAGGTGACAGTGGTACAGCAGCAGCAATAGAGACAAGGGGACAGACTCCAGTGATTTCAGGTGGTGGAAAAAATGAAGTTAGTGTGTGACCAGCTGAGGGGTATGGGAAGACAAAGATGTCCAGTGTCTTGGGCAACTTGGGGGTATGTTGCTGTGGGTCCCTGAGATGGGGAGCAAAAGATGACAGCCAAAACTGGAGATCATGAGTTAATTTGGATTTAGGTCACAGAATCTAGTCAGTTCTTGTTCCCCTCCTCTTTTCTTCAAAAGCTTTCTAATTTATTAGTGAACTCCCACAAGAGGAGAGCGAGGTACTACCCTGGCACTGTTCCCTGTCCAGAGCCCCGCCTCTCTCACTGATGCACCCGGGGACCCAGCGGTGCGGCCCCTGGCCAGAGGCCCCTAGAGGTTACCTCAAGCTCTGGGTAGCTGAGCACCACCAGGGAGGCGCAGGCGCTGCCACTGTCGTCCTTCACAAAAGACACGTCCACGCCCCCGACCCTCTGCAGGCCTGAGAAAGCGGGGTCCCGTTGCCAAGCCTCCGTGTCCCGGTCCACAACACGGGCCTTCAGCGAGGCTTGCTCCCTGAGAGTAGAAACAGGTCCAGCGGGCCGCCCGGCCCAGAAGCCCCGCACCCCGCGGTCCAGCTGCGGCCGCCCTCACGCGGAGTCCAGGCCCGGGAGTCGGGGCTCTACCAGGGACTCTCCCGGCCTCGAAGTCCCTCCCTCCCCTGGGACCCAGACGCGGTCCCGGAAGCTACAGCCCTTTCGCCCGCAAGCCCAAAGCAGGCCCAGGCCCCTGCGGCCCCAAGTCAGGGGTTATGAGGTCGGCGGTCCACGGGGAACCACGTCGCTCCAATCCCCGGACTCTGCGCGTCCCCTGCCTCATTACCGTTTCCAGTCCAACATGATTTCCTCAGGCGGCTTCTCAGCCGCCTTTCGGGCCATGACACTGCCCGGAGCGCCCCCTTCCTGCAGCGTCACTTCCGGAGCGCCGCGCGCAGGCGCCATGCCAGGGTCGTCGCCGTGGCAGCGCTTGCTGAGGCTCCTGGACAGCGCCGTCTGGTGGCCGGAGGCCTAGCTGGGCAGCCAGCCGTCAGTTGGCCTTCTTCCGTAGCCGTGGGGGAGGGAAAGTCTTACCCCTCCAGAGCTTCTGACGGGATCTGAAAGTTACACTGACAAACACAGATCTGCAGGAGAAAAGCATGTGTACATATTTTACTGAATTTCTCCGCGTACCTGCTTACCTTGTGGCTTAGCTGGTAAAGAATCCGCCCGCAGTGCGGGAGACCTGGATTGGGAAGATCTCCTGGAGAAGGGAAAGGCTACCCACTCCAGTATTCTGGCATGGAGAATTCCATGGACTGTGTAGTCCACGGGGTCTCCAAGAGTCGGTTACGACTGATCGACTTTCACTTCTACACGTACAGGGAGGGGACCTTTCACTGGAGAGTGGAGACCCAAAGAAGTGGCCAGAACGAAAGCTTTATACCTGTTAGAGAAAGAAACAATGAATTTGTGAAGAACTGATAAGGCACGAGAGGTATGGACTGTGGGTAGTAAATAGTGAAACCAGATCGAGCTTTCCTCACACAGACTTCTCGGCCCTAAACACCCTGACTCTGGTGATAAGAATGTCCCTCTCCTTCCTGGGAAGGGGACCATTCACCTGGGAGATTTGGAGCGAAAAATGGTTGAAGCAGGAGTGATTTTGCTGCTTCTGCCATTGTCTAAAATTTCTCTGGCTTAAGATCAATACACCAAGGTTCCATATTTTGGGGTAGTGTGCCCTGAATGCCAACACCAAGCATCTTCCGTTTACATGGTACCTTGACCTCAGTTTCAGCGACTCTTTTTGAGGACAGGACACAGTCCTTAGTGGGTCCAGCCTCATAAGTTTGACCTGGTGGATCTTGGTGAGCAGAAAAACTAAATAGGGACAACCTGTGGGGCATTGGCTGACCCCTGCTTGTCAGTTGAAGGAATAATGATTCCATTCTCTTTGTGATAGGTGTTGTGCAAGATGCTGAGGTTACAGCTTCCTGATGGTAGAACTGCAGTTGTGTTAAATGCTGACATGAAAATAATACGGGAGCCTGTTTAAACTGGTGGTGAAAGGAGACCTGAAGGTTGAGTACAAGAGAGCATTTTAGGCAAAGAGAACAGCACATGTAAAGGGCTGAGACAGCAAAGAGGTTGGTATATTTGATGTACTGAAGGGTGACCAGCTAGGCTGAGGTGCAGCGATTTAGCCAGTGGTTTATGTTCCACTCGGGGAATTGGGAGAAGTATCTGGATAAGTAATCTGAATGCAAATCTCAAGAGGAAAATACAGGACACTAGGACTTGGGTCTGAGTTTCAGGAAAGGCTTTATTGGCATTGACCACTGATGCGCCTGGAGGTGTGGGTAAGTTTTCAGCTGGGAGAGGGGATGAGGACTGTTTGCTGAGCACTCACAGCAGGCCAGGCACTGTGTTGATTTACCCACGCCCTCTTATTTCTCACCACAGCACTGAGGGGTATTTTACAGATGGGGAAATTGAGGGGTAAAGAGGTCAAGTTGCTTGCCTGAGGTCAGAGAGCAGGCAAATGGGAAGGCCAAGAATTACTCTGGGGTCCACCTTGACTGTACTGTGTGTCAGCCTGTCATGTTATAGAGCAGACAGGATGCAGAGGGCTTTCAATCCAGTAATCTGGAGCCATTCACTGGCCTGTGGAGGTGGAGACAGTTTTTGGGTGCTGAGGAGAGAGCAGTGGTCTGGATGGAGGTTCTGATGTGCTTCAGGGTATAGGCGTGGTGATGGGGAGGGAATGCTGGGGAATGTGGAAACACCCCAAGTGGGTCTCGGTGTGAAGGAAGGGGAGCAGGGTTCAAGGCAGGCCTTTATAGGACGTACAGTCACAGGGGTGGTTTCCGTGTGCTCCCGCTGGGCCCTTTCCTCTCCAGTTTCTCTCTGCTGTTGCCCCAGATGGCTTCCTGAAATAATCCCAGCTCCTCAGAAGGAAGCACAGCCCTGCTGTCCTCAGAATACACTTCAGTCTGATGAGGTGTGAATCTTGTCAGCATTTACTTTCTTGGGAGAAGGCACATTCCTGGTGTTTTTCCAGTTGGAAATGGGATTCGTAAGGTTTGAGCATGGGACTAATTAATAACTAGAGGGATCAGAAAAAGCAAAAAGCAATATAAATGCAAGTCATGGCATGGATGGATGGCTATTCAGCTCAAGGCCTCAGGCCTTCTCCTTCTATTAATATGTCCGCATCTAGTGTCTTTCCAGGTCCAGCTGATACAGTGACCTTATACTTGGCAAGAACATATTGAGATGTAGCAGTGTCCCTTTGTGGGTACAGGGGTAGCTTTATCCACTGAGCAAGGCCCTTCTTCACAGTGATTGTTTATCAGTAGAAGTTTGTTTCTGAAGTGGAATTGCCTGAACCTGGGAGGAAATGAAATAGCTTGTGACTGTCTCAGTTAAAACACGATGAAATCTTATAGTCATTATTGTTATTTAGTCGCTAAGTCGTGTCTGACTCTCTGTGACCCCATGGACTGCAGTGTTCCAGGCTTGCCTGTCCTTCACTATCTCCGGGAGTTTGCTCAAACTCATGTCCATTGAGTCAGTGATGCCATCCAACCATCTCATCCTCTGTTGTCCCCTTCTTCTGCCCTCAACCTTTCCCAGCATCAGGGTGTTTTACAATGAGTCAGCTCTTCCCCATCAGGTGGTAAAAGTATTGGAGCTTCAGCATCAGTCCTACCAATGAATATTCAGGGTTGATTTCCTTTAGGACTGACTGGTTTGATCTCCTTACCGTCCCAGGGACTCTCAAGAACCTTCTCCAGCACCACAATTCGAAACTATCAATTCTTCAGCACTCAGCCTTCTTTTTGGTCCAACTCTCACATCCATACATGACTACTGGAAAAACCATAGCTTTGACTACGTGAACCTTTGTTGGCAAAGTAATGTCTCTGCCTTTTAATATTTTGTCTAGGCTTGTCATAGCTTTCCTTCCAAGGAGCAAGCGTCTTTTTACTTTCATGGCTGCAGTCACCTTGTACAGTGACTTTGGAGCCCAAGAAAATAAAATCTGTCACTGTTTCAGCTTTTTCCCCAGGATGCCGTGATCTTTGTCTTTGGAATATTGAGTTTTAAGCTAGCTCTTTCACTTCTCTTTCACTGTCATCAAGAGACTCTTTAGTTTTTCTTCACTTTCTGCCATAAAGGCTGTATCATCTGCATATCTGAGGTGGCTGATATTTCTCCTGGCAGTCTTGATTCCAGCTTGTGACTCATCCAGCCTGACATTTTGCATGATGTACTCTGTATATAAGTTAACTAAGCAGGATGACAATATATAGCCTTGACATAATCCTCTCCCAATTTTGAACTGGTCCATTGTTCCATGTCCAGCTCTAACTTTTGCTTTTGGACCTGCATACAGGTTTCTCAGGAGACAGGTAAGGTGGACTGTTATTCCCATCTCTTTAAGAATTTTTTTACAGTTTGTTTTAATCCACACAGTCAAAGGCTTTAACATAGTCAATGAAACAAAAGTAGATGTTTTACTGGAATTCCCTTGCATTTTTTATGGTCCAATGAATGTTGGCAATTTGATCTCTGATTCCTCTGCCTTTTCTAAATCCAGCTTGTACATCTGGAAGTTCTCAGTTCATGTACTGCCGAAGCTAGCTTGAAGGATTTTAAGCATTACCTTGCTAGCATGTGAAATGAGCGCAATTGTGTGGTAGTTTGAACATTCTTTGGCATTGCCTTTTGTTGGGATTGGAATGAAAAGTGACTTTTTACAGTCCTGTGGCCACTGGGAAGTTTTCCAAATTTGCTGACATATTGAGTGCAGCACTTTATTAGCATCATCTTTTAGGATTTGAAATAGCTCAGCTGGAATTCCATCACCTGCACTAGCTTTGTTCATAGTTATGCTTCCTAAGGCTCACTTGACACCAGTGAAAGGTAAATAATTTACACACATAGTAAGGTCATAGAAAGAAGACAGTGATCAGGTGTGAAGAGTTCCAGGTTAAGTCATCATCATCCTAGTGACTGTCTGATATGTGAAGTCCAGAAAAATGAATATGAATGGAAACAAGAATGAGTAGGCTGGAGGGGAAGGTCAGGCAGGGTCAGTGGGAAGCTATGGAGGAAGGAAAGGTGGGTGGACTTGACAGACTGGGGACAGCAGGGGGCACATCTGTGAACCAGCACCTCCTCTTACTGTGGTTCCAGACCATGCGTTCTCTCCTGGAGGAACCCCTTCTTTTTAGAAGAGAAAATGCAGTTTTCCCCTAAAGCAGTGTTTTGCCACTTGAATGAAAGTGGGCTGCTGGAACCTTATTGTTTCTCTCTCAAGTGTCTTTCCTTCCTTTGCTGAGGAGCTGATTCCCCAAATCATAATCCAGCTCCCTGCCAGAGTCAGCTCTTACTTCTCATTGGCTGGAGCTCTGCTATCCTCCTGGAAAATCCTGTTAGGCAGAGACTGAGAGGGCAGCCTTCTAGGGTGAAGCTTTGGCCCCCGAGCCTGGAGACCAGGGAGCAGTGTGAAACTCCACGTCAATTCTGCTGTCATTTTGTGCAGAGCAAGTTTACCCTGTTACATTCTAAACCAGAGTGCACGTTTTCTGTCCAGAACCTTCCACATTTTGGACACCCCTGCAAGAACATTTCCACAAACACATGGAACCATTCCCCAGTCTCTTCCCCAGAAAGGATTCTTTAGCAAGTTTATTGAAACAGGTATGACAAGAATAACAAAATTTACATCTGCCTGTGCTCAACTGGTGTATTTCTGTACAAAAAGCAAGATAGTGTCAGCGAATGACAGTTAGCACTGTGAAAGCATAACATACAAAGCAACATAGCTTCATCGCCCCCTGCCCCCACCAACAACCCCTTTATAACAGCAGGGAAAAAATTCTCCCCTCACCCCAGAGGAGGTCTTCACAGGCTGGCCGGCTCCATCCCAATTCTGAGGTATCAAAGGAGTTCCAAGTGCAAACTGAAATGGTGAACAAGCAACTCCCCGACTCCCACATCCATTAAACACACAATCTAGGAAACGGATGTCCTTGCGGAGTGCCTTTGCATGTAATTATTAGATAAACATAGGTTACTATATACAAGTGGATGTGGTATCAGATCCTAGGTCCCTGTGCTCCCCTTCCTCAACCACAGTGAAGAGAAGCCAAAATAATGAAAACGAAGCACAGGTTGTTCTACAGCTCCCTCCAGTGGTGCTGAAGGGCCTACGTTGTCCTTGGCGAGCATTTTCTAATTTTGTAGCTCTCACCATTCTGTGGCCTAATTTCAAGTTGATTGAGTCATCATCTTATTCAGAATGTGTGTGAAAGACATTTGCCTCTGACATGTAAACAACTGTTGTCTCAGGGCTAACAGGTGCTGAGGTATCCAGGAACAGGAATTAGTCCAGAGAGGTCAGAAGCACCAAGGAGATTTTGAAAAAACGACACAACACTTACAGTGAGAATAGCAGCACAAGGTTGGGGTGCGTTGACTATTCTCTTTTTCCTTTATCAGAAACTTGACTGGTTGTATATTCTGTTTCTGTGCCTTGACTGAGACCCAAAGAAAGGACCAGGTAGTCATACACTTGGGAAAATCAAGACCACGCTAAAAACTTACGTTTATTTAGTAGAATTCTACAGAAGCAAAAACATCCCCCAGAAATGCCAGAACCATGCCTTTGATCCAACTTTACACTGATCAACTTTCACTTAGAATTTACCTAGAATACTAGAACTTTCAGGAAATCTGGCCTTCAATCCAGTCCCTTCATTTTGTAGATGTGGAAACTAAGTTACTAACAGTGTCCTTGACTCTTGGCCCAGCACTCTTCACAATGAAAGCTTTGGGGCTCTGACCCTTGAAATTTGGCAGTGAATCATTTGTGGGCATGGGTGAGGGCTGGCTAGTTTGGCATCAAGGCACTCGCAGAATGGCCTGACTTGTATTTGTATCTTCTTAGAGATCTAGAAGTATTTGTACAATTCTCTGAATTGAAAGGAATGGAAAAGGAAGAAAGCCAGCTTCTCTTTTGTGACTGTAGAATAAACTAGAAAAGAAGGCAAAATTAATAACCTTACTTTCCATCCCTCTCACCATGCAGTAGTCTGAGGAAGAAGGGCCTGGTGTGCTGGGTACGTGCATGGTAAGAGAATAGGACGCCTGGGGCACAGGTTTGTATGTGTGAAGCCGAGAAGCTATTTTTTGGTCTTTCTTAGAGGATGGTGCTTTATTCTAGTTCCATGTAATCATCAGTTCTCACCTCCCAATGAATGGTATTCAGAATATGAGGAGATAAGTTTCTGAATATACACATGTTCCTGAAACAGTTTGGCTCTCAAGAAGCTGTCAGCCAGCATAGCACATCTTGGTCTCAAATTTAGTGCTGTGCCCACAGCTTTCCTTCTAAGCACCCACCCGTGAGGAGGGAAGAGCCTTCTCTGCCCCAGTCCCCTGTAGAGACAGGGAACAATTCTATCTCATTTGTCGATTCCGTTTCAGTTCAGCAGCCATTTTCCACACAGCAACACAATTGGAAAGCAGTATCTCTTCTGGGAACTGAGATTCCATTTCAGGAGGAATGTCACTGTCTTTAGTCTCCATGTAACTCACCAGTGTATCTCTCAGGCTGAAAAACCAAGGAACAATAGACAGCGTTAAATAGTCACGTGACATAAGGAGTCATGGGATCACTGGTCAGTTTTTCAGGTCATCACAGGACTAAAGTCATCAAGGCCAGTAATACTGAGAGTCAGTTTAAAGACAACTAACCGCTGAGTTACTGACCTGGCACTAGAACTGAGGTCAAGGTTCTAGTACATCCCTGCTGCTCCCCACCCTGGAGTGCACACATTCTACGGGAAGGATCTCCCCTTGATAAGGGCCCAGCCAGATGGTTCTAAGCACTCTAGTAACACATCTGCTATACAAAAAACAAAGCCTCACCGTTCAAATAAAGCTTCTACTTTCCCTACACTAAAAAGTCCGGGATAGTATAGATTTCTTAAATAAGTTCAAAGAATACAAATGTAAATAGGCATATGCTACATAGCATAATGGAGGAAAATGGCAATTATGAAGCCCTATGTCAATGAGGAAGACTGGAGTTTATCTATTTAGAAAAACAATAAAGTGAAAATCCACACATTAAAGCACAAGGAAAAAACATGGGAGAATATTTTATAACTTTGGGACAGGACCCTTAGAGGTATATTTTCCTAAAGTCCTCATAGGAAAATTCTCTCAGATTTGGCTTCATAAAATTAAAGACTGAGATACAGCATTTGTAACATACCAGATAAAATATTAAGAAAAATACAAATAGTCCAAAAGAAAAATAATCAAGAGGCAGTTTGGAGGAAGATACATAAATAGCGGATAAATATTTTCAGCCTTACCAGTAAATGGGAAAATATAAGCAAAAACAAGAAACCATTTTTGGGCCATTAGATTGTTAAAAATATGAAAGATGGATAATATCCAGTGTTGGGTATTCTTTATACATTGGTGTAGCTTTTTCTATCAAAGTTAAAATGCACATCTCTCTGACATAGGAAGACCACTACTCATAATGCAAATATACGACTTTTGCAATTGATAATGGTTAATTGGACTTTCCTGATGGCTCAGGGGTAAACAATCTGCCTGCGATGCAGGAGACGCGGGTTCAGTCTCTGGGTCAGGAAGTGGGAAATGACAACCCACTGCAATAATCTTGCCTGGAGAATCCCATGGACAGAGGAGTCTGGCAGGCTACCATTCATGGGATTGCCAAAGAGTTGGACATGACTGAGTGACTAAACAACAATGGTAAATCAGCAGGAAACCAAATTCTGCAGTAAGACAAGAACAATTTCCATGACTATGGAAGACCTTGGGAGACATGGCAGAATGCTGTATGTGTGCCATGCTTGGCAGGCTTGCAAGCCCGTACCTCCACTCAGGGTTGAAACTCTCTGCAGTCTTGGGGTTCTTTAGCTTCAAGATCATCATTTCGTGAAGCTCCAGGAGGAAAGCATCCAGGCCAATCTGATTTAGGAAGGTGTTAAGCAGATTAGCATTTTCAGGGCTGAGATCAGCTTTGTACCTTGGAATGATTTCCCCAAATGGCTCCTGGAATGAAATAAGAACAAATGATAAATGGAAGCCTGGAAAGGGAATGTGCGGCTCCCTGGGTCCAGGTGGACAGGAAGAGGCCAGACTCACTTTTCCCAGGCGAAGTAGCTGTTCAGATTTGTGGGTAGAGAGGAACTGCCAGAGGGCGATGGTATGTTTTAACTGGCATCTGTTTAGGGCCTGAAAGAGAACAGAACTCTTGAATATGAGACCCTGTTTTCATTTGGCCCTGCACTGATTCCACCTCGTTCACTATGGAGGCCACCCCTGCTTCGTCCACTAATTTCCTGCCTCAACTCTGAAATGTCTCTGAAAGCCCTCTCCCACTGCAGCATCTCAGGGTCCACCAGCAGCATGCAGTCTGCATCCACACCTCAGCAGACTGTGCTTCCAAAATCTGTACATTCCAAGTACATCTCTGTGTCTCCTGTCAACGTGTTCTGTTTAAACTGTAGACTGGCTGAGGAACGAGGTGTTCTCGCCTCCCCTCCATTTCAGGGGCTGCCTAGATTGGTACCCCTGGGGGGTGGTATCCCAGTAGGAAGTGGGGAGACGAAAGAGGGACAATCCTAATTTCCTTTGGAAGAGGCCAGACACAAGACCCACCTTTGAAACCAGTGAGGTCTGATCGCCCATCTTCAGCGTGTCTTGGATATACACATTTAAGTGCATGTTTGGATCTCCGCCAGCTGCGCTCAGAAATCCCAACGTGACTTCTACGGCAGACAGAGCTTCACAGGCGTCACTGTAGGACTGCAGTTGTCCTCTGATGGCAGTGATGGCCGCATTGGGGAGGGGACTCTAGGAAGTCAAAAGCAGGATAGGGTCCACAGTTGGGGCATGCTGAGCACCACTATCCTGGAAGAGTCTTATCTTCATCACTGCCAAGGCCACAGAATGGGACAGGCTCTCTAATAACAGCAGTAGTCTGCACTTGGTGCTTCTTAAGTGTGAGCAATATTCAGGTATGTTATAGAAAGAGAGATGAACTCATTGAATGCTCAAATCAGCTTTGTGAGGTATGAATATGGACACACATACACATCACACAAATACACAGCCCCCACAAACACATACAACACACATAAATCAGAAAAGCAGGAATAAGTAAGTCCTCTGGACCTTTTGCCTCAGCATACACAGTCAAGACAGCACTACTAAAAAAATACAAGCACAAGACTTCAATCTGTTTATACTCAACAAGAAAACTTCTGCTCGGACTTCCTTGGTGGTCCGGTGGTTAAGAATCCTCCTTGCAATGCAGGGGATGCAGGTTCTGTCCCTGGCTAGGGAACTAAGATCCCACATGCCACGGAACAACTAAGCCTGCCTGCTGCAACTACTGACTGCGTACACTCAGGATCTCGTGTGCCACACGAGTGAGTCTGCGCGCCACAGTGATGTGGTGATGGTCCCGCATGCTGTGACTAAGCCCTGAGGCAGCCAAAATAATAAATACTTTCAAAAGATTTATGAAAAATAAAAAATCTTCTGCTGGTCCTGTGTGCCCTCTAGAAAAATCACGGGGCTCGGAACAGAGGGAGGCCCTGAAACTCTTTGGTGCTCATGGCAAATGCCCTGAGTGAGGACGGAAGAGTCCTAACATGGATGGAAACACTCTGATAAGACAGAAGCACATGCAAAAAAGGCTGATCATCACCTGTTGCATTTTGTTCTTGATGTCCATGAAGAGATGCTCATAGTTCCAGTCACGTCTGTATACCAGAGTGGGAATTCCCTAAAGTGAGAAAGAAAAAGACTGGAAATGGAATCCACTGTGGTGGTTGACATCAGATCACAATATATGCCTGAGCTGAGACTCAACTGAAGTCCCAGGGATTTCAGTGCATCACCCAGCAAAGCAGGCAGCTCCTTGTTGCCTCGTGATGTCTGTGTTTAACCTGGGATCTGTGGAAACGGTGACACAGTGAGGAACCCAGCCCGCCACATAGAACACTGTGGCCCTCGAACCACCAGTGGAAGCAGGTCGTGAGGACACCGTGCGGACACACTGAGCACAGACCGTGAACGAGGGAGCACTCAGCTGACAAAGCAGAATGAATTAAGGCTTGAGCTCGGACAGTTCGCCACCTAGCTGCGGGCAGGGAGGAAGCAGAAACAGAATGAAGTGCCACACCTTTGACGGGACCTGGAAGCAACAAGCAGAGCGCAGGTAAAGGACAGACCTGCAGTCTGCATTCAGGGAAGGGAGAGGGATCCAGCCTGTGCGGTCATGGGATTCAATGCAGGGAAGTGGATGGAGAGATGCAGATCTGGATGTCAGAAATGTGGGCGAAAGAGCCTGAAGGCAGAGACCGGTTGGGAGCTACTGCAGCAGTGGAGCTTAAGGACAGATGCTTCGAACTAGAGCAGCGGGCTGGTTGGTGAAATGGAGGCACCTGATGGGAGAGATGACAGACTGTTTGCAGACTAAAGGCAAAGGGGAAACAATGAGGTTCAGTGTGGGTGGCAGGTGGTGCCATTAACTACGGCAGAGAAATCTGGACTGAGTCCGCCGAGACCTGCAGTCACCCTTGGGGTACTGAGGTATGAACTGGACGCACAGACAGCTCTGCAGAGCCGTCAGCCCTGAGTGCAGGCGTGGTCACAGATACTGGGGGGTGTGGACGAAGGGTCCAGAGGATCCCTCCTCACTCTGAAACTGCTGTGATCAAAGCCACACTTGAGGCAACTTTTGCCAAACAGACACACAGACCACAGACATGTGGACCATGGACACGTGGGCCACGTCAATGCAGCAGGTCAGCCTTGCCTTGAGGGTCAGCCTAGGTTTGCCCTGCAGAAAGCGGCTGATGATCTGGCGCTGGATCTTCTCCAGGTCAAACTCCTGCAAGGTCTCCCCGCCCTGCTCCACGTGGTACTGACAGTTGGAGAGAATCAGTGGAATCAGGTCCCGCTCAACTTCGTAGCTGATGACGTGCAGGTCGGCAATCTCGGAGGCATCAATGGAGTAGCTGGAGACAGATAAACAGAGCTCAGGGTCCCAGTGAGATGCACATGGCCTGTCCATGCAGAGCCAGCTGCTGTCTGATGTTGCCGCAGGCTGTGCAGGTGAAGGGACACGCAAATCTGTGACACTTGTGAGCGCAGCTGAGGGGTTTCTGTTCAAGAAGGACCTGAAGCCTGGCTTGCTGTCTCTAGATCTAGTGACCCTATTTCCCTGTTTGTTCCCCCCACAAACGACTTCCTGCACTGAAAGGGCATCCCCTCCTGTCGGCCTGAGTGCTTACCTGTTGTCTTCTTTGGAGAACTTCTCTACCGCATAGACAATTTCATTGTGCAAGTTAATCAAGTAGCTGACTAAGGCGGTGGAACACAGGCCCCGGCCCTGGCGGCGAGGCAGGATGACTTCCAAGTCAGTGTCCAGATCAAGGTCGGAGCTGCAGTAGTCTTTAGGTAGCTTGATCTCACCTTTAAATGACAGAGGGGCAGTCACCTCCCTGCTGTTTCCTTCATAGCATCAGGACTGGGAGCCCACCACCGTGGGAAGGGGGGCAATGCAGAAGCCACCTCAACAGAACAGAGCTGAGAACCAAGAGTGCTTCTGTCTCCCACCTCTCTTTTATATGCTGACAAGTTTCAAACAGTCTTAGCTCCTTTTTGATACCGAATTTATAGACTCAAGAGGACTAAGGGGTTGCTCTTTCTGAAATGTTATGCACTCATCTTAGACACCCCCACAGGAGTCCACAGATCCAGCATTAGAGACACACAGCACGGTGCTGTGCACACACGGAACAGGCAGAGTTAGGCTGGAGAAAACAGGCCTTCCGAGAGGTGCTCCTGTAATGTTTTGTATTAAGGGGGATTTGACTTACCATTGGTCTCCAGCGATCGCCTCAGCTTGTTCCATGTTGACAAAAAAACAGTGATTCTGCTGCGGGCTAACTTCTTCAGCCCATCTAGCAAACAAAACACTTTTTAAGAACTCCAAGATAATACCTACTCCCAACAGAATTACTTGCTCTTTGACCCCACCTTCATATCATCACCAACACACTCTAAATGCTGTTTAAACTAAAGCTGAGTTTGAGGAACCAGAGAGAGAGGGAGATTCTGGACTGCTACAGCAAAAGCCTCTAACGTGTCCCAGGCATTCACAGCACCCACTGCTTCATGCTACAAACTTAGGGTACAGAACACACATTAGCCCTGACCTGGAGCCCCCGAGTTGGACCAACTCTTTGTGCCACAGCAGAGGTGGTCCTCATGCTCTGTGAGAGCGGAGCCTTACCTGAATCGTGACTGCTGATGAAACTCTGGATGGACCTGTATTCAGCTTCTGAAACATTCTGGAATCGTTTTACTAGATTCCTTTGCAGGGCCAAAATCTCAGGCAAGAATTTCACCAGTCTCAGCTCTGCCTCCTAGAGAAGGGAAGAACACCGGGAACACTTTTTAATGGACCTACATCATGTTCCTGGGAAACAGACGTTGGGGCTGGCTCAGTCCATGTATCTGTAGTTTAATATGGTCAGTGTGCCATTTTACATCACACACAGTGCTTGAGAATGGTGAAAGGCCAGTACCTTTCACTTCCTTCAGCAAGTACTTAACGACTGCTTACAATGTGTTGGCCAGTGTTCTACACTCTAAGGGTCACGAAGCGAACCTGTACGGCCAACACAGCAAATGTGTTTGCCAGAAGCTGATGAAAGAAAACAGCCTCTGGGGCCCATGAGATGGGCTGGGTGTGGAGAGGCACTGCTGAGAGCAGGAAGACTAAGCATGTAGGCAGTGATGCTTAGTGATGATCCGGTGTCATTCTGAAGACCTAGGTCCTTAGCTTCTTCAGTGTGATGGACCTGAGCACACCAGTGACAGACCACAGTGTTGCCATGATGGCCTTCCCACCGGGAATCCATTTTCATTAACTGACCCACCAAAATTTCTGCATCGTCTTACTTCTTGCTAGACTGCAAATACTGGTGCATGGAGGGAATGATTAGAAAATGTGTTTTAGAAAATAAAAATTCAAATGGATTAAAGTTAGAAAGAGTGTGTAATTCTGGCTCTAAAAGATATAATGCACACATTACTGCTCTGTTCCCCTGCAATCCTACCACCACCCTCACTCTGAATGGTTTAGGAACAGGGAAGATTTTTTGTTTGATTTGTTATGTATTCTCAACTAACGTCTTTTCATTCAACAGACACTCATTGATGACTAACTGCTCCAGGCACTGGGGGGATGAAGTTGAACAGATAAATGAAAGATTTTATTCTATTCTTTCTTGCTGATTGGGAGAAACCCTCCTGGCCAAGTACTTTACAGATTCCTACTGATTCCAACGCATGCATGTATTTCACCTGTGACTTTATGCTTCAAATGACTTGTACAGATGGATGTGTTTGGAGATCTCTATCCCTGAGTCTTCTGCCAGAGACATTTTCTTCAAAAATCAAAGTAGTTTAGTGACTGTCCCACCCTCAGGACTGATCAGACTAAATGAGAGCAGGGCCTTCACATCTCCAGGGGACATATAGGTGGCAGTCACAGTGAAGCAACCTCACCTTCTGTAGAAACTTCCAGAGGATGGGCACTGACTCTTTGCCGTTCTTTTGCTCCACGATGTGCTGGAGGTACTCAATGGTGATCCTTTTCCTGCAGCTCCACATCTTAGAGCAGTGAACCATGCTGTTTTTGGGCAGGTGGGGCAGGAAGGTCACTGGGTCACCGTACACGATTTTGGCCACAGGGTTGGAGCTGATGCGCTCATCTTGGCTGATCTGAGCATTCACCGCCAGGAGGGTTTTATCTAGATGCTAGGTGAGGAAAGTGACATGGGATCTGCACCTGGGATGCTAGGTTTTTGTCTCCTCAAACAGAAGTCTCAGACATCTATATTTTATTACCATAATTTTAAATACTTGCTGATTTATATTTCCCAATGGGCTTAGTTACTCTCAGTAACATTCTTATCTGACAGGGTTTATTTCTCTGCCTCGTTTGCACACTCTGCTATAAAAAGTAGTGGAGAGAAAATGACTGCCTGTACTTTCTGGATTCCCAGTAATTCCTCAGCTTGATATACCAGTCTGCCTTGGGAGTGGACAGGATGGGGGAGGGGGCAACAGGAGGGTGGGGTGACCAAATAGAGAACACCTAAATCTGTGACTTAGCCTAGGGTTTCTTTCTCTAAGGGACACTGCCAGAAGGGACAACAGAGCAAGTGCTCAGCAGAGGCCACAGAAACCCCTTCCCACATTTTCCCAGAGAAGGTAGCCCCATAGCTACTCGTCACTTACCTCTAGTTCGTGCAGAATAAGAGTCTGAACAAGCTTTTCCCAGCTGTTCCTCTTTTCTCTGGTTGACAATTCTGCATCAAAATTTAAAGACCCTACAAAGAAAAATGTGTGTGTTACCCAAGAAACAAAAACCACAGCAGTCTGCATAAAACACTGAAGAAATGTTTAATTATAATGCTCCTTTTGGGGGCAGGGGTGGATATATTTTCCTAAAGTAACCTGAGCATTTGAAAATGTTTCCTCCTGCTACCACCAAACTCATGATCTTTGTGAAGTACTTCAAATTCTAAAATCTCTAACCCATGTAATGATCATCTTAAAGCCATTCTGAACAAAAGTACTGAAAGGACAATACTTTAAATCAGAAGCCCAGGGGCAAAATAACAGTGACTAGTGGTACCACAGGTCTGAACTGCTGCCATCTGGGCTTGAAGACGGAGGCAGGGCCCTGTGGGTGCATTTGCTGCAGAATGCCATGGAAACCGTCAGTGTGCTTCTAGAATTTGGTCACTTTGTCAGTGAGATACTCGTTGAGCTTACCTAGTGTGAAACCACTCCAGAATGAGAAAATCAGATTTTGCTAAATGGAAAATATATACGGATGCTGAGTGAGTGAAAGTCGCTCAGTTGTGTCTCTTTGCGATCCCATGGACTCTACAGTCCATGGAATTCTCCAGGCCAGACTACTGGAGTGGGCAGCCTTTCCCTTCTCCAAGGGATCTTCCCAACCCAGGGATTGAACCTAGGTCTCCTGCATTGCAGGCAGACTCTTTATCAGCTGAGCCACAGGGAAGCCCATATGGATGCTGGTTTCTGGCAAAAAAAGCTCCTGAAGTGGGACTGGATTTTCTTGTCATGTGACAGAACTTTTTATTGCTATTGTTATTTTAAATAACATTGTCATTAGAGTGGTAATTTAAAAAGATTTTTGCAGATAACCTAAAAGAAAACAAAACTATTCTTCCACCACTCAGATACAACCCTCTTACTAACTTGTCTTATAGACCTCTTCTTTCTGTGTGGACTTTAAATTTTAAACTAGAAAATGAGTTTAATAGTTGTTAGCCTACTTTTACATGTAACAAATTATGGATGCATATACATATTAAGTCAGTCCACGAATGCAGTATTGTTTTAGGAAAAGAAGATTCTCCCCCCGCCCCGCAAAAAACAAAACAGATCTCCAATAGAAAAAGACCAAGTTCCAAGCGCTTATTAAACACTAGTCTCTTTGGTGTTTCTTTAAAGCACGTCGCTTCTTTTGGAAGCCATATGTTCCCCATGCAGTGGCTGAACGACATCCAAGGCTGATTTTTGAAACTAAAACCTCCTAAATATACTCGCACCAGCAGGGGGTCAATGGAAAAGCCAGGCAGGTTCTCCCCTCCCCGACTCTCTGGAAAGTGCACGTCTTTCTACCTCCCCCTCATCTCCTTCTGGGGTCGAGGAGTGCCCTGCTTCCTGTTGGCTGTGCCCCATGCCCCTGGCCCTGTGCCCAGCTCCTCACTGTGGCCCTGCTCTTGGAGAAGGCAGCACAGGACAAGGTGCACCACGCTGGCGGTCTCATCCGCGCTCCTCCCCAGCATGTTCATTAACTGCTCCAGGTCTCTCTGGATATGCTGCTGCAGAAACCCTTTTGGATCCCTCACCAGTGGTTTGATGATGTTCATCAAGTCCTGTGGGGGCAAGAGGACAAAATGTCAAGCAAGGTCTTGTTTGTGGAGGGGATGGCAAGTTCAGGAGAGGTCAGGAGGGGTGAAGAGCCAGTGCCAAGCCAGAGGACAGTCTCTAGGAGGGATGTCAGCGTGATTCAAACAGTATAGGCGACAGAAAGCTGAGGAGCAGAAATGAATGTGGTCTGAAAACGACTGCCTTCTATATCGTCAATGTGAAATAAAGAACTTTAAAAACCTAGACTTTTTGCTCTCATGGTTAATTAACTTAGATAAAATGCAACATGCTCTTTCTTTCCTCCCCAGAGTCACAGCAAAGACACAGGTAAAATCACGGTTATTTTAGCCTCTCCATTCCCAGGTGTGGACTGGAGACACAGAGCTATTCAGTAAAAACTGACTTTACACAATGTGACAAGCAGTTCCCTAACCACCATAGGCCACAGTGGGAAAAATTAGGATACGTGAATTTTACATTATGTTCTGTATTAGGTAACATGACTTACTCAAAATCCACAGGGGGTGACTAGGTCTTTAATTTTATTTTTTTCAACTATTAACAATGATTTATTAAATTTTTTTCATGATCTATTAAAATTTAAAAGTCAACATACAAATTACAAGAATGACAAAAATTCAGACTAAAATGGTTTAAATAATAAATTTTAATTTAAATTTTTATTTTAAGCCTTTTAAAATATTTTTATATAAAATTGTAATTCTAATGTTCGGTATCCATCTAATTGTCAAAGAATTGGTATCAGGCTTCAGCATGTTTCATCTAGACCTACATGCACAAATGTAGGTTGAAGATTTGTTTTACATTGTGGAGCATTCTTCATTTGTTACTATTGCCAATACAATTACTAATTCATGAGAACCCTGGGAACCACAGATTGGAACTTCAAAGAGGTATAAGAAAATAGTTCCTCGTTTCTCCTGGGAAAGGAAAGGATACTTAGTTATCAGAGAAGCAATGCATTCACACACTTTGAAAGGAAGGAGTGGACAAATTCATTGATCTGTCTTTCCCCTTATCCAAGTACTTCTGCACTCAGATCTCCCACACTTCCTAAGTAGTTTCTGCTTCTGATGTCAGTAAGGGCACAACAGAAATCTCTCAGCAAGCAGACATAGGAAGCAGTCTTGTGTTCAAGGGGCAAAATCAGAGAACTGGAGCAGAACAGGGTTAGCCACAATGAAACCAAGCAGGACCCGGCAGGGCCTTCCCAGGAACTGGGTAGGGCTTTTTAGATGAAAGGATTCACTATGAAAAAACTACCATAGAAACTAGTACATGATTGGGCAGTACAATGCTCTACCTGCGGACTCTGGCTGGCTCCCAGAAACATAGCCAAATGAGTGAGTAGCCGGATAAGAAGGAAGGCCACTGGGGACATCTGTCGGTCAGATACCACGGCCACACCTCTGGGTGGTGGGTTTCCCAGCACGTGGCCAGTCTGAGTTCTGTCCGTGGGGTCCCTGGAAAGGACAAGAGAAGGCAGGGTGAAGACTGAAGACCATTTCTTCTGGCTCTGGGGGCACACTTCAGAGTCTTAGGAACTAGAGACCAGGGTCACAGTTTTGAAAAAAATGATGTTGAAAGTTTCTTATTGTAATAAGCCCAGACCACTTTTCTGAGTCTTTTTCTTTATAGACAGGCCCTTTTGGCTGACCAAAAGCTCACAACAGTGTAAAGTGGCTGTTTGTGAGACTAGTGGTGGGGGAGAGGGGCAATATAATAGTAGGGGGTTTGAGGTACAAACTATTATGCATAAAATAAGCTACAAGGATATATTGTACAACACAGGCAATATAGCCAATATTTTATAACTATAAGCAGAATATAGCCTTTAAAATCATGAATTACAATACTGTACACCTGTAACTTATATAGTATTGTACATCAACTTCAGCAAAAAAAATAAAAGAAGCTTTTCTGATAAGCAGCCCTGAGATGACCTCTACAAACGGTTCAGCATCCACTTGACCCCGAAAACCCCACAAAATCATGCAAATCAAGATTCACATTAAGAACATTGGTGAAACTGCCCAGCCAATGAGGGGATGAATGTCTGAAAAGCCACCAAGTATCTGGAGGAGGTCACTTTACAGAAGCAGTGTGTGCCATTCCATTGCTACAGCGGTGGAGCTGGCCATGTGCACAGGCAAACACTGGGGCTGAAGGCAGGGTCGGTGGCCTAGAAACAGTGCGGAATGTTTACTGCACATGCTCAAAAATGCAGAAAGTGATGCTGAACTGAAGGACTTAGATGTAGATTATCCTGCTTATTGAGCACAGCCAGGTGAACAAACCCCAAAATGCGGCGTAGGACTTACAGAGCTCAGGGTTGGATCAATCCCTCCATGAGCTCTCCCTGCCACACTGAGATGATACTTTCGGAAAAAGAACAGACTGTTCCTAAACCAGAAGAGGAGGTTGCACAGAAGGAAAAGATATCCCAGAAGAAACTGAAGAAACAAAACTTAAGGTACGGGAATAAATGCTGCAAAAAATAAATGCAAATAAATAATAATAATGAAATAAAATCATTATCAAAACAAAACTGGCTGTTTGTTCTATTCCTGGGGCCATATGTCGGGATGGCGGTCTGGACCTGCTTCTTGCCCTGAATCAGTGGGGGAGCGGCAGGCAGACAAAAGAGACTGGAGTAGCTGACATTAACATGGAAGTATATACAAACTGGTTTCCTTTCCCACATTAAAAACTAGGATCCAATCTCTGCAAACGATTTGGCATCACAACCAGATGGGAGGTGCAGTGTGATGGCTATGTTCAGCTGAAATGATACTGGAGATTCTAGGACATTCTAATAGTTTATGGAGACAACAGTTTAGAATATTTTAAACTATAACAGCACCAAAATAGCTAGACTATAAGATCAATGTGGAGAGGTCACACCTCCTATTAAGGGAGCATTTACAACCATGCTTGTCTAATGAGTGGGGTTATGAGCTCAGATTTTTAGCTGGATTCTGAAGGATTTGATAGGATTGCCTAGGTCTCCTCTATTTTTCTCAAAAAAAAAAAAAAAAAAAGAGTAAGCTAAGAGTTTGTAAGTGACAGACTTAAACGTCCCCCTGAATCTGGTCACCCTGTTTATGTCAAGCAATTTCTACAGGGGTTGTAACCAAGGTTCAGCTGGAAGATATTTGAATTAAAAAGTATTAATATTAATAAGTATTAAGGTATGGTCTATTTTTGCATTAAAAGCCCAGTTAGCCAGTGACAGATCAAATGCCTCCCTACTGAATGACACAGAGACCTTGGTGTTGATATCCAACATGACCCAGATCCAAATGTACTATCGTAATTGATAATATATTTAGTATTGATTCATCAGCTGGAATAGAAACAGCCGCAAAGCACATGGTTCGATTATTTAGAAAGGAAATAGAAAATTACATACTCGATAACATGAAATCCCTCCTTCGGTTTGTGATTAATCCCTCCAATTGGAGCATGACAGTCAATACAAAAGCTCTGTTCCATTGGCATGCCACACTAGGAGAAACAAATGTGACCCCAGATCAGTTTGGACAAATCCCGAAGTATGAGCATACACTTAGCACAGAAGGCAGTGGATGCCACTAGGATTGCGTCCTTCAGTGTATGCACATGTCAGGTGGGGCTGCAGGAGCCCTGGGGGACAGGGCAGCCGCTCCAGGCCAACTATGCTGTGTGCGTCAGTTGCTCAGTCGTGTCCATCTCTCTGTCCAGGGGATTCCCCAGGCAAGAATACTGGAGTGGGTTGCCATTTCCTTCTTCAGCCAACTATGTTGTATGTGGGAAAATTTAGACTTTTTTTAAAAAATAGAGGCTATTAAGTTTTATTCCCAGTCACTTTATAGACAAATATACAAAACTCAATCTTTTACTTTCACATTCATCCCTGTTTTCCATTCATTCTCTGATGAGTTTAATGTTTCATTATCTAACACCAGGAATACTACAGTAGCTTCCAAACTGATTTCCTTAAATGGCATTTCCTTAATGACACTCCTTAATGCCATTTAGACTTTTCTATTTTTAAACAATATCACCATATGATTTACTATTTCCAAAGGTTCATTTTTCAAAATCAGATTGTGTGCTACTGTAAATACACTAATAGTCTGTAACAAACCAGTCTCAGATTCCTGGACCACAGAATTTCAGGACTGGGAGCAGTCTTAGGAAGAATCTATTTTAATCCCATTTCATGGACAATAATGTGAGAAGCTCAGAAATATAAGGTGCAAAGCATGTATCCGGTTTATCCTCCATGCTGCTTATTTACTGTATTAAATAATATTTGTCTGTCTCAGTTCAATAGCCTGTTCTGAGCAGGTATAGATGACATTATGAATGGCCCTAGCTAGATGCTTTGGGATTCAGAGATGAACAATACATGCGTCTTCCCCTCACAGGCTTACAAGCCACGCATCTCCTTTTCCTATCCTTCGCTGTCTAGACCCGATCTCCTTGCTGGGCTAGTAATCCAGCCTACAGTCTAGTCAACACCTTGTCATCACATAAAGATCTGTGTCACTGACTCTGTACTGCAGTGGCCAGGAAGGACTGCCAGCATGGTTCCAGCCCTGCAGCTTTGTCTTTCAGGGGACCTTGAGCAATATTTGGAGGCAGTTTTATTTGTCACACTGTGTGAGACAGGATACTACTGCCATCTGGTGAGTTGAGGCCAGGAATGCTTGTAGACCTGCAAGAATGCCCAGGCCAGCCCCACAATAAGGCCTTATGTCCACAGGGCTGAGGTCAAGAAACCCAGGCTGGAAAACCTTCATACTATTTGGAGGTTTAGTCAGAATACCTAGTGAAAGTGAAAGTCACTCAGTTGTGTCTGACTTTTTGCAACCCCATGGACTGCAGTCCATGGAATTCTCCAGGCCAGAATACTGAAGTGGGTAGCCTTTCCATTCTCCAGGGGATCTTCCCAACCCAGGGATCAAACCCAGGTCTCCTGCATTGCAGGCAGATTCTTTACCAGCTGAGCCACAAGGGAAGCCCAAGAATGCTGGAGAGGGTAGCCTATCCCTTCTCCAGCAGAGCTTCTCGACCCAGGAATCGAACTGGGGTCTCCTGCATTGCAGGTGGATTCTTTACCAACTGAGCTATGAGTGAAGCCCCATAGAACGGCTGTCAAAATGAGTCTGTGTTCTCCCCAAAGGTCCAGTCTCTCATTATCCTCCTCCTTCATGGACCCCTTCTCAGACCTGGAGGAGGAACACACATTTTGAACCCCCCCAAACCCTATCCCAAATACCAAGACTCACCTCTCCTACAGAGCACACGTGACCATTGGGACATGCTGTTGAAAGAACAGGACACAATGTTGGCTGGTGAGGCTTTGCCTAATGACCCACCGTTTAAACGGAAACCTACCTCCCTGGTTTCTGGTCTAACCAAATAATGATGTGGACTTGATGTCCCGAGCATGTTACCAGAAATCTTAAACTCTGCCAGTTTGCTAATAGATATTTGACACATACCAGGAGCTCAACTTGTATCAGTGAAAAATAGTATCTGTGTTTAATTTTACAAAGCAAAGAGAAACTAGATTGCAGGCTCATAATAGGGGTTATTTTTGGAGGCAAAATGGATAGTATTTTATACCCTCCTATTTATTCTCTTTGATTTGTTTTTTCTTTTTGCTGTGAGCAGGTTTTATAACAACTTTTAAAACATTATCTACTCAAGACAATGGCAAAATTTACATCAGGTTATGGGTTATATTTTTTCCTCCCTCAGTTCTATATTTCTAAAAGAACTATCTTTGGGTCAAAACCTTGGTTGTATTGTGAGCTAGCCCTAGACTGAGTTTCTGATGTGGTTCCCAGTGCCCCCATCTCCCCCAAAGGGCATATTCCGGGAAACAGAAGTGCATCTGAAAGGACCCTTTCCTTGTGACTAAGAAAAAGAATGATCTGGTTCATCCACAGTCAGCAGGTACCAGTTCCCACAAACTGTTCATGTTCTGCAAAGGCAGGAGAAGGCAGGTACCTTGGACCCTTCAGGCACAAACCCATGTACCCCAATTCTATACCAATGTTTCCTGTAGTTTGAGGTTGTTATTCAAAGCTCAGGAGTGGGATTCCACCACAGGCCAGCACTTACTGTACCACTTGACTCCTTCCAGACCCTTCCAATTCCTAGCTTGAGCCAGCAAGTCTTCAGGCATTGTTGGAAGAAAGGCATTCTGAAAAGTCATAAAAGCAGAGCTGGCTTTAGCTTAGTGAACACATCGACTGGCTGTCGCTGCTCAGCAAGAGGCCTTGAGTAAGAACATGACCTTGATTTTCTTTCTTCTCGACCCCAAAAGCTCTCTGTGAAGAACACAGAACAGCTCTCTATGCAATGACAAAGGGCAAGGCAAGTCTTTCACCATCGCTGTGGACTAAAGCATCAAGTGAGAAAGAGGAAGATGGCGAACCTGCAAGATAAACAGGTTCAACAGTGTCTGAGGTACCGGCTGGGTCTCTAAAGTCTTCCCTGTGAATGCAAAAGAAATCATATCCCAGTCTTACCACCATGAGCTGTGGGAAGAAGGCCAGATTCTTCAGGGGTCCTAAGACTAGGCTTTGTCCACAGAGAAGGATGGTTGCAGCATGAACAGCCATTTCTATTACTGTCCCTTCCAGGTTGCTGACCCCAGGACCTGTCCTCAGCAGGGGTAGTTCATTATTCACAAGGGATATTGCAAAAGGTCTGATATCAGGAGACAAGGTCTTGCTTTTCTCAATGAATTTCTTCAGAGCCTCACATTGCTGACAGGAAAGAAATTAAAATACACCAAATAAAAATATTATATGAATAGCAGGAGAAAAACCAAAGGTTTCCCTTATGTTAGTCATGCTTTTTGATACCAAAAACTTATCAAATATCTGCTTAAGAGGAATTCTCTGGTGGTCCAGTGTTAGGACTACCACTTTCACTGCCGAGGACCCGAGGTTCAATCCCTAGTTGGGGAACTGAGATCCTTCAAGACACAGGGGGCAGCCATAAATAAATAAATAAACAAATAAAGTTAGTTGCATTAAACATTTTTAAATCAAGACTAGAATGGCTAAATGATTACTGCCTGAAGGGGAATTATCCAGAGAAATCTCCTCTACAAACACAGAAACCACATATGCAAGCACTAGTTTTGATAATTCTGTTTTGGAAAACATTATTAAGACATTTTTGAGACAACTTTATTTTTATTTATTTATTTTAAATTTATTTGACTTCAATGGGTTTTAGTTGTGGCATGTGGGATCTAGTTCCCTGACCAGGGATTGAACCCAGGCCCCCTACATTGAGAGTGCAGTCTTAGCCACTGGACCACCAGGGAAGATCATAAATTATTTTTTTGACTTTAGTTTTAATTGTTACTCTAAAAGCTTTGGGTGAAACAGAAAGGAGTTCCTCTTCATAAGAATGCTGAAAACCTCCATCCAGAATTTTTAAAAACTATGGGCATAATTGTGTTCACGACTTTCTTTTTAAATAAATATTTATTTATTTGGTTGCATCCAGTCTTAGTTGTGATATGTGGGATCTATTTCCCTGACCAGAGATCACACCTGGGCCCCCTGCATTGTGAGCACGGAATCTTAGCCAGTGGACCACCGGGGCAGTCCCGGTGTTTGTGAATTTTATCTCTATTCAAAAAGTCCCTTCGAATCGTGAGACTATGAACACAGCCCTGGAGGCTGATACTCACCTGTGGCTTAGGATGGAGGTCTGCATTGTGGGATCTGTACAAAGCAGTGACCTCTCTAAAAAGTGCTAACAGTAGGTAGACAGCCTTCTGAGTTGTGGAGCTCTGACAGGCCTGAAAAAGCAAGGACATCAAGTGAGACTTTAAAAGTTATACAGATATAGCTCAGGGCCAGAATCTCATGTGATCTGTATGTGAATAAAGAACGAGATCAGTACTAAAGCCTTGGAGAGGGTGAGGGAGCCTTTCCCAAAACCATAGGCACCTGGAACCCTGCACCTCAGGACCATCTTCTAGAAAACAACTCTTCAAAAACATTCTCATATTAAACGCAATGCATATTTATTAAATAGCTTACAGCAGAAGTAACAGAGATCAGTATCTGTTCTCTTTCTGACTACTTCCCGGTCCCTTTTGGGAACTTTTGCTGAACTAAGATATTTATTTCCTCTTTTTCCAGCAAAGTGCCAAGGTAAATAAGGGCTCAAAAAAGAAATAAGAATGTAACAATTTAAAGATTGTATTTTTAAAAGCCTGCATCTATTAAAATAAACACGTGCATATGTCTCTATGGGAATTGTGAGGTTCTGCTTCCTGTGCCATTGCATCTCAGAGCAGAGGAATCCTGGAGGAAGCGGCTTTTCAGCAGGGTCTCAAAGAAAATAATGGACCTAAATGAATCAGAAAGGAGCTGCTGGTGGCCACTCACAAACCCAGCAACCCAAATCAACCACTGCCACTCCCCTGTTTGCCAGGGGAGCTCACGAGGCCATGGACATAGGACTTCCAAGGCAGCATGTCACCCTGTGGGGCTTCTTCCATTGCATCATTTGACCCTAACAAGACAAGACTTAGGCTGTGAGGGGCCACTGTGTACAGAGAGCAGCCGCCAGCCTGGCCTACCTCCAGAACAGTCTCAACAGCCAGGGGCTTGGATTCCAGAATGGCTTTGCCCACTGCATCTCGGACAGCCTTGTAGTCATTCCCGTGCACCAGATACCGATCCATCTGGCCTGGATGATCTCTCTGCAACCCCAAGAACACAGGTGTTAACCACGGTGGGTACAGTGTGCGAAATACTGAGCGAAGAACCTTCTTCATAGGTAAAGGAACCAGGCAATCCCTGAAGATTTAAGGGCAGTTGAACCAGGTTTCAACAGCTCACTGCTCTTTGGGAAGCACCTCCTCCTCAATGGATGAAGAGTGGGCAGAAGTCTAGGGGAGGTGATACTGTAGCTACTTTTCATATGAACTCAGAGTAGAGCACCAAAGGACTTACAAGTCGGGCCTAAGTTCCAGTTGGGAGGAAAAATAAGCCAGGAATTTTAGTGCCATTTTTGTAACTCCAGGACGGTAAAAATTAATTCATTTCTGGGCATTAGGAAAGGACAACTGAATAGTCCTGAAGCCAAAGTGACTGCAACTGTCATCCTTAGTCCTTTCCTGTCTTGCCGGCTGAGGATAAAAAGGGCTTATTTCACAGGATGAATGACTTTTAATTTATTAAAGGCTGAAGCCACAGAATCATTCTTTTGCTTTTCTTGTGTTGAACTCAATCAGAAGTGATGCCTACATATGCTTTGCAGGTAGATGACAAACCAGAAACACACACAGGCACACCTTTCCCCTAGGCAGATAACCGTGATGACAAGCTGGGTCAACTGAAACCCAAAGACAGAGGACCAGACCAGATGCAAGCATTTTCTGGGATGGATGTGGGAGAAGGTCAGGGAGGAATGGAGAGGCAGCAGCCCTCTTCCAGGGGTGCACGGGACAGGGGAGCTGAGACAGCACTGGGGCTGCCGGACTGCGCTTCTCACCTGCTGTGCGATGACGTCCTTAGGAAACACCCAGTGGGCCGGATGGCCCTCTCTGGAGAGGCTCTGCACAAACTCCATCCCCTGCTGGCTGGTGAGCTTCCTCACCAGGTACACTCGGTACCAGTCATTCTGGACCCGGGCACAGAAGCGCTTCACCTGCTGTAGGTAGCGATGCTTCTCCTCTGCCATCTCTGCAGAGCCAGTGAGAAAGGCCAAGTGATGGCTGAGGGTACCTGTTAGTTAACTCTCTGGAACAGAGGCTAGTAAAAGCTCTGCGCCCACCCTTTGGGAATTCACACTGAGAGAACTAATCTAGAAGAAAGGGGACATGGTACAGACCAGTATTATTCTGAGAACCAGCTTCCCACACTTCCTGAATGTCTAAACCATGGGGGCTCCCAGCCTGTGGTCAAGAAAGGTTGGGAAGAAGACCTGCCTGAGCCATCCTGAAGCTCGGCGAGGATCTCAGATGCCTTATCAAGACAGAGGCGGATGCGGGCCATCTTCTGCAGGTGCTCCACTGAGGCCTCGCCAGCAGGCCATCGGCTGCATCCCACTGGCTGGTATGTCGTAAGGAACTGGCCTTCCTCTCGCAGGTATTTCAATTCATCCCTTATGAAGAAAGCATTATTCTTCTCATGCATTGAATCCTAGGGAACATAGAACCAGAAAGAAAGGATATTATTCTTTTTTATTTACAAGACCCCCATCTTTGAAATTTCACCAGTGTGGTCATGGACAATGTAATAAGGATAAGAACAGTGTTGTGGGTTTGAGCGGATATTTTTTGAATCATGAAAAACGAATGAATACCTCTTTTTATTTTTATTTTAGGGACCAGAAGGAGGGAAAAAAATAAAAGCTATAATGAAAAGAAATGTTTTTAACCTAATCTAACTTTTCATATGCATTGTAAGATTTTTGGAAGAAACAAAAATACGAAGAGAATAAAAATTAGAAATATTCACAACCTCAGCACCTGCAGAGAAGCATCATCAACTTTCGTGACATATTCTCCAATGCCTTTTCCCCCCTCATGCTCATGCACATAATGCCAATCTACGCAATTTCTGAGGACAGAAGTAATGTTTCTGAAACATTTTTCCCCCTAAATGGAGTACAGCATCTGTTAATGTCACCACATAAGTTATATTCAGTAAATTTTTGGAAAAACACTATTCCATTGCATAAACCATGTGGTTCTGAGAGCCTGCAAAAGAAATGTAATGAGGTGATAGCTTACCTCCAGGCAGTTGCTAAAGAGCACGTACAGTTCGGTTTTATCTTCAGCCAGGAATGGTTTCTTTTCTAACTCGGACAAATAAGTCTGAATATACTCTTTCACGTCACAGAAGCTAGGGAAGGAGAAATATTATATATACCTGGTTAGCTAAGGTCTGGAAACCCATTTTTGTCAAAACAAAGGTATGAAGTATCTGTCTGCCTATTATTCATTTCCTGCTTCCTGTATAATTATATATATACATACATACATAGCTGGGAAGATCCCCTGGAGAACAGAATGGCAACTCACTCCAGTATTCTTGCCTGGAGAATTCCATGGACAGAAGAGCCTGGCAGACTGCAGTTCATGGGGTCACAAAGTGTGGGACACTACTGAGCAACTAACACTTCCACTTTCTCACGTACATAGATGTGTTTATATAGTTTATAACATGATTTTATGAAGAATATTTTAGCACCAACTTGGAGGAATATAAAATTCCAAATGTTAGATGGGCTTCCCAGGTGGTTCAGTGGTAAACAATCTGCCTGCTAATGCAGGAGACTTGGGTTTGATCCCTGGGTCAGGAAGATCCCCTGGAGGAAGAAATGGCAACCCACGCCAGTATATTTGCCTGGAGAATCCCATGGACAGAGAAGCCTGGCAGGCTATAGTCCATGGGACTGTAAAAGAGTCAGACATGACTTAGTGACTATACAATAACAATTTTATATCAGCTGTTCTCAAACTTTTGGCTCCAGGACTCCTTCACAGACTTAAAAATTAATGAGAACCACAAAGAGCTTGTGCTTCTATTGGTTACATCTTTAGATATTTACAATAACAGAAATTAAAACTAAGAAAAATTGAAAATATGCATCAATATTCATCATTTAAAATAACCATACTAAACTCATCACATATTAACATACATAATATTTAAAAAAATCTTTTCCAAAACAAAATTTCATTAGTAAGAAGGGCATTGTTTTTCAATCTTATAAATCTTTTTAACTGGTCTCATACATTATGTAGTTGGAAAAGGGAGAAATATTTTAGTAGTCTTTTCAGGTAAATATGGATACTTTCTTTTGATGCTACACCAAAAATGATAGATGATAATTTCTAAAGGTTAGTTCCAATGTGCAATCTGAAACCTTATCAATGTACTTTTCATAGTTAATTACATTAAAATCAAATGATCTGCCTTTCACGTCAGATAGATTTCTTTTTGATCAGTGCACAATTCCATGACATCAAGAACCAGTTACTTCATAAATACTGGTTGGCTGAGCTGTGCAAATTTTGCAAATGTTGACACATTTTTATTCTATATTTTACAAAACCTCACATTCATTAATATCACCACCCATGTTATCAAAAAGTTTGTATATATTAGAAAGCTGACAGGTTCATAAGGATACAAGTTTTCTTCCAACATTTTATTTTATTGTTTTTTATTTTAGCCATGCTCAGACTTGAAGGATCTTAATTACCTGACCAGGGATTGAACCTGGATCTTCAGCAATGAAAGCGTGCAGTCCTAACCACTGGATCACCAGGGAATTCCTCCAAACCTTTAAATATTTGCTTATAAGCTTGAATTTTATAATTAGCAACAAAACCCTCAGTTTGTGACAAGCTCACCTCACTTTTTTTCAAGAAAATGCCTGTCAACTAACTGCCCAGGTTTGAGTGTCGTTTGTCAGTCATTCTTTTAAGTACAAGTGGTATTTCACAAAAAAAGCTGCCAGATCAGGATGTAACTCAAAAACTGCAGGAATGGTTTTCCTTGAGACAACCTTGTACCTTGGTGTGCTGCTGGAGGCTTTGTGTGTACCTCTCATTATAATACAACATTAACATTCTTATCCTTAAGAGCAGGGATTTAGTAGAATTAGTAATTTTTATAGCTTCATCAAGGACATTACGTGAAACCGGCATTTTAAAAAATTACATGTGCATGGTGGTGACAGAAATAATGGCCACTTTCAGGGTCTTTCTCATGTTAAGATGCTAGCAGTTTTATCTTTCATTACTTTAGTAACATCAGTGCAAACACCAACAGTTGAAAAAGTCAGATGCCATCTTAGTGTTACTTGCAGTCTGGTCAACACTGTCCCATGCATAGGTCTGCCCAGACAGCAGGTGCCTACATTTCCATAAAGTATATAAGTCCAGTCTGATTCATTCTTAACACACAAAAGTACAAGAACCACAAAAAGCAATGACAGAAGCAAGTATTTTTCAACCCAGGGAATGACCATTCATATTTTTAAACTGTGTTTATGTCTCAAGATTTTTATTTAAAAATCAGTTCTATAAATTTTACTCTAAATATTCCAGAACAAAGCATTTACCTTTGAGTGTAGTTTGTACTCATATTAATGTGTTTGTACTTTATGTCAAGAGATATACATGTCAATGACACTTTTCTCTTTCTCTAAGCAAGGAGATTCACATGAATACAGACTTCACACATTTACCAAAATTAATGAAAATCACAGAATAGCAAGAGGCTCTTTTCATATCTCAAGGCAACTGTGTTTATATATGCCTTAAGAGCCATTTTCGGGTATAGCAAGAAACGTATTTTAAGAGTATTTTATTTGAAAATCCTGTTTGAAAAGACTATTTCATAAATAATGAGGAGGGGGGGCAGGCACCAAAACAAAATGTCTGTAGACAAGGCTGCAGTGGATCCCTGTTTTAAACATAAATTTAATCTCTATCTTAAGTCACATTTCAGACATTTAAGTTAGAAGTAGTTGTGTCTGTTGGAACTTTTCTTATAGCATCTTGAATTGCCATCACCTCAAGGTAAACTCTCTCAAGTTAGGACACAGGTTGAGAAACAGAGTATATTCCAAAAGATATCTTCTGAATACAGATCAGCTTTCTAAGAATTTTTAAAAATAGCATAATTCAACAAGCCCATTGAGCTGAGGTGCCATATGGGCTTCCTTGTTCATTTACAGAATCAGAGAAACTTAAGAGCAGAAGCAAAACTTAGACAACATCAAGTGCAAGGAGGTTGAGTGGAGATTCTAGGTTCAGTTCAGTTCAGTTCAGTCGCTCAGTCGTGTCCGACTCTCCGCGACCCCATGAATCACAGCATGCCAGGCCTCCCTGTCCATCACCAACTCCCGGAGTTCACTCAGACTCAAGTCCACAGAGTCGGTGATGCCATCCAGCCATCTCATCCTCGGTAGTCCCCTTCTCCTCCCGCCCCCAACCCTTCCCAGCATCAGAGTCTTTTCCAGTGAGTCAACTCGTCGCATGAGGTGGCCAAAGTATTGCAGTTTCAGCTTTAGCATCAGTCCTTCCAATGAACACCCAGGATCGATCTCCCTTAGAATGAACTGGTTGGATCTCCTTGCAGTACAAGGGACTCTCAAGAGTCTTCTCCAACACCACAGTTCAAAAGCATCAATTCTTCGGCGATCAGCTTTCTTCACAGTCCAACTCTCACATCCATACATGACCACGGGAAAAACCATAGCCTTGACTAGACGGACCTTTGTTGGCAAAGTAATGTCTCTGCTTTTTAATATGCTGTCTAGGTTGGTCATAACTTTCCTTCCAAGGAGCAAGTGTCTTTTAATTTCATGGCTGCAATCAGCATCTGCAGTGATTTTGGAGCCCAAAAAAATAAAGTCTGACAGGGTTTCCACTGTTTTTCCATCTATTTCCCATGAAGTGATGGGACCAGACGCCATGATCTTTGTTTTCTGAATGTTGAGCTTCAAGCCAACCTTTTCACTCTCCTCTTTCACTTTCATCAAGAGGCTTTTGAGTTCCTCTTCACTTTCTGCCATAAGGGTAGTGTCATCTGCATATCTAAGATTATTGATATTTCTCCCAGCAATCTTGATTCCAGCTTGTGCTTCTTCCAGCCCAGCGTTCCTCATGATGTACTCTGCATATAAGTTAAATAAGCAAGGTGACAATATACAGCCTTGACGCACTCCTTTTCCTATTTGGAACCAGTCTGTTGTTCCATGTACAGTCCTGACTGTTGCTTCCTGACCTGCATACAGGTTTCTCAAGAGGCAGGTCAGGTGGTCTGGTATTCCCATCTCTTTCAGAATTCTCCACAGTTTACTGTGATCCACACAGTCAAAGGCTTTGGCATAGTCAATGAAGCAGAAATAGATGCTCTTCTGGAACTCTCTTGCTTTCTCCATGATCCAGCGGATGTTGGCAATTTGATCTCTGGTGCCTCTGCCCTTTCTAAAACCTGCTTGAACATCTGGGAGTTCACGGTTTACATACTGCTGAAGCCTGGCTTGGAGTATTTTGAGCATCACTTCGCTAGCGTGTGAGATGAGTGCAATTGTGAGGTAGTTTGAGCATTCTTTGGCATTCCCTTTCATTCCCTTTGGAATGAAGACTGACCTTTTCCAGTCCTGTGGCCACTGCTGAGTTTTCCAAATTTGCTGGCATATTGAGTGCAGCACTTTCACAGCATCATCTTTCAAGATTTGAAATAGCTCAACTGGAATTCCATCACCTCCACTAGCTTTGTTCGTAGTGATGCTTTCTAAGGCCCACTTGACTTCACATTCCAAGATGTCTGGCTCTAGGTCAGTGATCACGTTATCATGACTATCTTGGTCATGAAGATCTTTTTTGTACAGTTCTTCTGTGTATTCCTGCCACCTCTTCTTAATATCTTCTGCTTCTGTTAGGTCCATACCATTTCTGTCCTTTATCAAGCCCATCTTTGCACAAAATGTTCCCTTGGAATCTCTAATTTTCTTGAAAAGATCTCTTGTTTTTCCTATTCTGTTGTTTTCCTCTATTTCTTTGCACTGATCACTGAGGAAGGCTTTCTTATCTCTCCTTGCTATTCTTTGGAACTCTGCATTCAGATGCTTATATCTTTCCTTTTCTCCTTTGCCTTTCGCCTCTCTTCTTTTCACAGCTATTTGTAAGGCCTCCTCAGACAGCCATTTTGCTTTTTTGCATTTCTTTTCCATGGGGATGGTCTTGGTCCCTGACTCCTGTACAATGTCACGAACCTCCGTCCAGAGTTCATCAGGCACTCTATCTATCAGATCTAGAATCTAAGTTACAGTCCAAAAAAGCTCAAAACTTCGTAGCTGTGGAACTGAGATGAGAACTGCAGATTCCGGACTCCCGACTTCCTGCACCCACATGTCTCGAAGCACTCTGTGCCCTTCCCCCAAATCTGTCTTCTTCTTCCTAAACACGTGCTTGTGGCCATACTGAACTCATGCCCAGCATGTGACATGCCAAGCATACAACCCATACAGATAAAGGAACCAGGGCGTCTCTTGCTAAAGAAGCTTTCCCAGATAGTGAGCTAGCTACCAGTTCTGCAAAGAATGCTTTGCGGCAAAGAAAAAGCCATGAGGAGAAAAAAAAATAAAGAATTCAAGGTGTTTCGGAGGCAACTCCACATTTGTGGTGCTCACCTGTATTTTAAAAGCAGTTTCAGTACCACTGAGCGGATCACGGGGGTCTTATCCACGACATCATCAAAAGGAGAAAGAGATTTTGTGTGTTCACGGCGTCCTAAAACCAGAAGGAGAAAGGTAGATCATGGTTCACATCAGACATAAAAAGTGAGATGAAGAACTGAATTTTTAACTCTATTGGAAGACAGCCACTCACGTCGGGGAGCCTCTCGAAGGAGCTCCTTCTCTACAAAGAGTAAGGATAGCAGGTCTCTGACCACTTCCTTCTGAGGTGGAGAATTGTCTTTGAAGCACATGGTAGAAACCAGGTCCACGAAGAAACTATTGCACATTTGCCGGAAGCGGGCATGTTTCTCAATGACCTCCCTTGGGAATGGTTAAAAACCATGGTTAAAAGTCTGATAAATTGTGTTCCAGAAGCCCTCCCTACAGAGTGCTTTGGGATTTGGATAGCTTTTTTCTTTAAATTAAAAGATGCAATTATCTCCTTATATTGATTAGAATCAGTCTCCAAAAACTGCAAAAGACAGTACGTACACTTGGCTCTTTTGAGAAAGACTTTGATCATTTGGACCATCTAGTAATAGCCTTTGTATCCCAAGAGTTTCTCAAAGCTCCCATCTACTGGACTTGTCTGTGCCCCACTTTTAGAAGGCATCAGAAGGGAAGAAAACTAACTGCTTGGGCTATTTTAATCAGTGCCCTGAAGGCACTTAGCCAGAGAAGAGCTAGCTTTATCCTCAAATCATAGAACATGGATGGTATTTACACATCAAGAGGATAAGCCAGCTGCATCTAAATTCTTTGGGTACTTGTGATGGCTTTAATTAGTTTACAACTTTCTGGGTTTTTTCCTCTAATTTTTCAATCTCCCTCTTCTGTACACATGCATGTCTTGGGGAAAGGATAATTTTCAGACACTAGGTGTTTATAAAGGTACATAAATAATTAGTTGTCTTTGTTAGGACACTTCTATGCTATGAGGCTTTCTAAGATCAATAGTATATTTTAAAAATAATTTTATTTACCTTCAGCAGTGCTGGGTCTTCACTGCTGTGCAGGTTTTTCCTCTAGTTGTGTTAAGCATGGGCTACTCTCTAGTTGCAGTGCTCAGGTTTCTCATTACGGCAGCTTCTCTAGTTGCGGAGCACAGGCTCTAGGGTGCCTGGGCTTCAGTAGTTGCGGTACATGGGCTCAATAGTTGGGGCTCAAAGGCTCTAGAGCACAGGCTCAATAACTGTGGTACACAGGCTTATTTGCTCCACCACATGTGGGATCTTCTCGGATCAGGGACCGAACCCATGTCTTTAGCATTGGCAGGTGGATTCTTTACCACTGAGCCACCAGGGAAGCCCAATAGTTATATTTTTGAATACTGTATTTGCAAAAATGGAAGAAAATGGAGGAAGCTTTCTCAAGAGAAAGGCTGTTTTACCTGTGCTCCTGGGAAACAGTTGGAGAGTATCTGTCTGGTAAGTCGGTTAAACACAAGGGGCATCCCATATGCCCTTGGGTGAGGTTAACTTCAATGCAGCGCAGGCAGAATACATGGTCACAGGGCAGGCAGACAGGATCCTGTGCATCTCCCAGGCAGATGGGGCATGGCTGAACCCCAAACCTAGAAGCCAAGAAGAGTGGTCAGTTCTAAAGCAGGGAAGTGGGACGTGAGGAGCAAAAAAAAAGCTTCCGAATTCTCAACCTTGTGATCCCTAACCCAAAATCTCACCTGGTGAAACTCTCGCTGACCTGGTCCTTACATTTACGAAGAGTAGTCATCACTGCCATGAAAGGCCTGTGGGTCTTCATGTCAGAGTCCTCTAGTAGGCACTGAAGGAGAAAGGCGTTGGCAGGAGAGCCGCGGCGGGGGGGGGGGGGCGTACAGTGAGGAAGAGCAGAGGTCAGCCAGGCAACAAAACATGGCATGCCCTCTGCCGCTGGTGGAGCCAGACAGTTCAGGCTCTGCTGTCTGTAGTGAAAGGCTTTTTAAAACTTTGTTTCACAATTTCTTTAACTTTGAATACCCTTTGTGACTATGCTGTTTTGGGGAGAAGACCAATATTCTCAGCTTTAGATTTTTCCCTTCTTCCTCTTTCTTTTTAAGGTCTACCCCCTCTTTCCATTATATTTCAAACTATAAATGATAATATAGTGACCGCCTGTGTATCCACCAAGCTTTAAGTAATCTTGGCATTTTCTGAATATTTGCTTTATCAGTTTCTGAATAACCAAATGTTACAGGTGCAGTTTCAACTTCAAGTATATCCCGTTCTACTCCCAGGCCCAGGGAACCATATTCCTAAATTCCCACTTCTACCAGATTTGCACCCATGCAACCCACTCCAGTATTCTTGCCTGGAGAATCCCATGGACAGAGGAACCTTGTGGGTTACAGTCCATGGGGTTGCAAGAGTCGGACACAACTGAGTGACTTTCACCATGCACGCATGCAACTCTGTATTAGGGACATCACACTATACCTAAGCTTGGCAAGTTCCAATTTTCATTGATAAAAGTAGGTTCAGATCATTCATGTTTACTACTGAATGGTCTACTTGTTGACAAATACACTGGTCATCTATTTTCCTGTTAAAGAACATTTAGAATGTTCACAATTCCTTGCAATTACAAACATTTCTGTACCCAACATTCTTCCATGTGTCTGAGTGGAAACAGGAAAATTCCCTAGGGTGTATATTTAGAAGTAGAAACACTGTTTCTTAGGAAAGATATATCTTTAATGATGTAAGATAGTGAGTTTAATTGATACACTTAGGGAATTTTCTGGTTAGATATGATGCTTGTTATAGGTGTTTTTAAACATAATATAGATATTATGTATACCCATGAGATTATCTGCTCAAGGAAATTTCCTTTCTATTCCTAATTCGGCAAGAGTATCCTTTTACCAAATTATATATTTTATGAAAAGCTTTTTTTGTACCTTTTGAAATAATCATTTGCAGTGTATTTTTTGATTTGTTATGTAACTGATGACATTTATAGGTTTTATAACTTTGAACTATCCTTGAATTCCAGGACTAATCTTACTTGGAAATTATGAGTTTTTAATACCCTGCTAAGTTTGATCTGTTAAATAAAATATTCAAAAATGGCCAAAGGACTTGAATAGACATTTTCCAAAGAAGGTATACAAACAGGCAATAAGCACATGAAAAAATACTCAACATCACTAGTCACTGCTGCTGCTGCTGCTGCTGCTGCTGCTGCTAAGTCGCTTCAGTCGTGTCCGACTCTGTGAGACCCCATAGACGGCAGCCTACCAGGCTCCCCCATCCCTAGGATTCTCCAGGCAAGAATACTGGAGTGGGCTGCCATTTCCTCCTCCAATGAAAGTGAAAAGTGAAAATGAAGTTGCTCAGTTGTGTCTAACTCTTTGCGACCCCATGGATTGCAGCCTACCAGGCTCCTCCACCCATGGGATTTTCCAGGCAAGAGGACTGGAGTGGGGTGCCATTACCTTCTCTGTCACTAGTCACTAGGGAAATACAAATCAAACCGCATTGAGTTAGTGCTCTGTGATGGCCTAGAGGGGTGGGGTGAGGGGAGGCGAGGCTCACCAGGGACACATGTCTACACACAGCTGATTCACGTTGTTGCACGCAGAAACTAACAACATGGTAAAGCAATTATACTGCAATAAAAAAACCCAACACCACAATGAGATACCACTGCATACCCATTGGGAGGGTTATTATTTTTTAAATGGAAAATAACAAGAATTGGTAGGGATGTGGAGAAGTTGGAGCCCTGGGTCATTGCTGGTGGGAATGTAAACTGGTGTGGCACTTGTGGGAAACAGTATGGTGATTCCTCAAAATGCCAAACATGGAATTACCATGTGATCCAGCAATTCCACTCTTAAGTACACACCCAAAAGAATTAAAGTAGTGACTAAATAGATACTTCTACGCCCAGGTTCATAGCGTCATTTCACCAAAAGGTGGAAACAACCCAAGTGTCCATCAACAGATGGCTGGATAAACAAAATGTGCTCTATCCATACAGTGGAATCTTACTCAGCCTTAAGGAGGAAGGCAATTCTGACACCTGCTACAATGTGGACAAACCTTGATAACATGAAATATGCTAGTTAAAAAGGACATTTCAGAGTCTGCACAGCAAAGCTGCTGGCAGTGCTTGTGTGAGGTTCCCAGTAGGCAGAGGCTGTTTTCCCTGAGAGGCCACTGATGCTGAAAGGTCAGTCACTTTTTCTGCAGGGTATTATCCTGTGTGGCACCAACTTTATAAAGGGCTTCAAGGGACAGAGACATGGGCCTTCCTGTGCCCTTAGTCCCACCAACAGCACTGTGTTTGGAAGTCCACAAGTCCAGTGGCATTCTCTTACACCCCTGTCTTCCTGATCATGGCAGTGGCAAGCTGCTCCCGCTGTGGGCCAGGCTGCTGGTCTTTCTAGGGCCACTGGAGGCCTGGTTGGAACGCCCCCTTCAGTCCTCCCAAGCAGATTTGCTGCATTGATAGTTCCTTTTCCTGCAAAAAACCCTAAATGACATACCTTGACTTGCCACTCAGGAGAGGGTAAAAATTAAACCATTAAATGCTGCAAATAGAGCAGCTTATGTGATGAAATCACTTTTCTTACTACATCCAGATAAACTGTCAGAGCAGAAAGGGAATATACCACCTCACTGACAGAGGGTAGGTCATGCTTCAGTTGTGCTTCTTCTTACAAAGAGGCAGACCTCTGGCTGCTAGGCGGAACCTTTGTGCTCACCTTATTCAACAAGGAGACATAGTCGGTCAACAGGTCGCGCAGCTCGGGAATTTGACTCTCCGTCTCCAGCAGCACGTGCTCCACAAAGAGCGAGATGGAGAAAATGCGATTCCAGTGGGTTCTGTCAAGAGAGGGGTTCCCTCACTCAGCTCTGACAAAAAGCACCTGAGACAGAAGGCAGAGGTGCAGGGAGGAAGTCTCAAGGCACAGGAGTTGAAAGTTAAGAAAAGGAGCAGATCTTAAAGAATTGAAATCATAGAGAGACTGTTCTCTCATCACTGTGAAATTATGTTAGAAATCAATATCAAAAGATATTTGAAAATAACCCACATATTTTCAAGTGCAATGTGACATTTATCAACAGAAATCTTTGACTTAGCCACTGAAAGCCTCAGTAAAGCTAGAAGACTGAAAACACACAGAGAAAACACACAGTGATTGCAGAGAAGAAAAGACTTAAATGAGAAACATCAGAGTGAGAAATTAATATCAAAGATACTTTAAAAACCCCATGTATTCAGAAAGTAAAGGTCCACTTTTAAATGGTAGGTGTACATAAGAAGCCATAACAAGGAAAATTAGAAAATATCTGTAACATAATAAAAATGAAAAGAGAATTTCTCAGAATTTGTTGTATGCAGCTGAAGCAACTGAATACAATGTGGAATCTTGAAAAAGACATGACAACAAATAATGGACACGAACAAAAAATTTTGTGAAATTTGAACAAAATCTGTACTTAATAATACCGCATCACATGTTAATTTCCTGCCTTTTTTTTTTTTTTACAATATGGTATTTCTTTATATTTTGAGAATTGAATTAGAAGTTTCAAACTTCATTCAAAAAAATTTAACTAAGATAATAAACTTTCTAGTCTTTAAGCAAGAATCCGTTCCGTTCCGTTCCGTCGCTCAGTCGTGTCCGACTCTTTGCGACCCCATGGACTGTATGTAGCCTACCAGGCTTCTCCGTCCATGGGATTCTCCAGGCAAGAATACTGGAGTGGGTTACCGTTTCCTTCTCCAGGGAATCTTCCCGACCCAGGGATCGAACCCGGGTCTCCCGCATTGGAGGCAGACGCTTTAACCTCTGAGCCACCAGGGAAGCCCAGCAAGAATATTAGATGCCAAAATACACGGGAGTGTATCAACATTATGGTGAATATAAATTAGAAATCTAGCATTCTATTCATATTAAGTCAAACACGTGGACTCAAAATGTCATAAATTTTTTTTGCTAAGCAAAAATTCATGCAATTTTAATGATACATACTACGTTTATATATACACATACATATCCGTATATGTACAAAAGCTTTTTTACTGTGCTAGATAAAGGCTTAAGAAAGAACAATAAACAAGAGACAGAAATTGGAAAACACAAACTAAATGAAACGGGAGCACTGAACATGAAATAGAAAAAGTGAAACAAACTAGACCAAAGTGAAAAATCATCACATAGTCCAACTTTTTAAACATGGGCAATCAGTAGAAACGCATCTGGAACTCTGGAGAGAAAAAGCAAAACATGGGCATTTGTATTTTTCAAAAAATTCCAAGATAATTCTGACATGCCTCTGGATTTTAAAAAGTATTACAGGTTTCTCTATTAAATGGTAGTTTTACTGATATAGAACTCTTATTATTTTCTGTGGACCAATCATAACAATGGTATTAAGTGAATAAATAATAGTTATATAATCACAATAGTAAAAGGTGTTTACAGTTTTCATGTTTCAATACCTTTAGACCATGAAATTTTCACACCTTGGATATGTTCTAATGTCTCTTAGTTTACAGTCTATGGGAACTTAAATAGAATTTGTATCCTACTGTTGTGTGAAAATTATAAAAAACTTAATTATGTTGAATTGGTTCATGATGCTTTTCATATCTACTGTATTTTTTATTTTTCTGTATAGTCATTCTATTAATTTTTGAGAGTTTGATATTGAAACTACAATTAAAAATCTTAATTAATCTACTTAAGAAATAATTGTAATATATGGTGGAACTGTATCTAACTTTGTTCTGTAGCTTCCAAGTCTCCTGTAAATGTGTTATACTTTCATAATTGAAAAAGTAAAAAAGAAAAAGAAAAAAAAGGAGCAGGCGAGAAGGTAAGTGAATTAGGTAGAAGCCCTTTGTGATGTTCTCCCTGACTTCTACCCACTTCTGTCTTTCTCCTCCCCACAGACTCCCAGCTCAGACAACTCAAGTTCTATGCCTCTGCCCATGTCTGGTGACTCCCATCTCGCCCTTAAAGGCCAGCCCAGGACTTGTCCTCTGGGAAGCCTACTCCGAGTTCACGCCCTTTCTCTGTCATCCTGCTGGGGTCCTTTGCAGCTGCTCCTTCTCCCTCAGGATCATAATCTGCTCACCTCCATATCACCCCCATCACTCTGTGCACTCCCTGAATGCTCACTTCTCTCCTCTGTTTTTCTAGGATCATTGAGATGCCTGGCGTTTAAGTAGGGTTCCACAGATGTTATAGAATGAAAGAGGAAAGGCCCACTTCCAGCAATGGGAACATCTGCCCTCTCTCTCTGATGTACCTGGGCCTCCTGGGTCTTACCTGACACCTCTGATGAAGTCTCTGGTCATCATCCCACAGCCCTGCATGTACCCTTCTGAGCAGAGGAGCTCCAGTGGCATGGAAAGATTCTTCACAGTCTGTAACCAAGCTTGAGGACTGGGCTTCAGGAGGCTTTTCGTCAGCATTTCAGCACAGGCCACTGCTGCCAACACATCCAGACTCTGGGGAGCAGAGAACAGGCCCATGACTGAGCATTCTGTCCCCCGACCCCACACTGGGCTGCTCTAAACCTTAAGTCGGAGATCCTGGTGTCTTTCTTGTGTTCCAGGCTTGGAGCTTCCTCTTTCATTGTCTTGGGATCTAGGAGGCATGAGTTAGATGTATTCTAACTGAGAAGCCACACTGACGTGTGTGCTGGTAAAGAAGTCTCCCAGTTGGAACAAGGCCCATAAGCTTTCCCTTCCCAGGGCTGTGGTGGGAGCACTCCTCCCTCCACACTCGCTTGAGGAGGCCAAGCTGGGCTACAGGCATGAAAGATCCCTAAGAGGGGCCATACCATCTCACGTGCAGCCCAGTTGTGGTTCCGTGTGCCTTTCGTAAGGCTTGGCAGAATTGGAGGGTGGATGGTCAAGATCCTGGAGAAGTTCTGTAGCCGGTGTCTGAACTGCTGGTAGGCGAGGTGCACGAACGGTAAGGAGACCTCCTCCTCTGGCCTTCCTGCATTCAGCTGACTGACGCAGGACCACAGGGCCATCTGCAGAACCTGGGATGAAAAACAAGCTTTGCTTATATTATTTGTAAAGTACTTTTAAAAAAGCTATATTTTGCTTGTGGAAAATGAGAACCATTCAAAAATGACAAAAAAGAAAATTAAAAACCACGCACACTACTAGTATCCCACATTCACTTTTCGGTGTTATCCCTTCTAGACATTTTAGATCCATACCTCGTCTCCCAGTGGCCCCCAAACTGGTGTCACAATGTAGTCCTGATCTTTTTCCACTTTATAAGCCTTGCTCTATCACAAGCACACCCGAAGAACACTGTTTTTAATGGCTGCACAATAACAATCAAATGGCTGTACTTTAACTGGTCCAACCCTTATGTTTTGACAAGTAAATTGTTTCTAATTTTCCATTTTTAGAAATAGAACTTAAAAGAACATTCCTATGAATAAAATATTTGTGCACATCTCTGATAATGTTCTCAAGGTCAAATCACCAGTTCAGATTTTATGCAGAAGTTCTCCATTCACCCCAGCGGCTTACAGAACCACCACACTCTTCATACCACCTTTGGCAATGGAGGAACTTCTGGCCATTTTTTAAAAACCAGTTTTGCCACATGGACAAAAATGATGGTAGCTGAAAGTTGTTCATGCCTTGTTGATTTACTAGTGAGGCTGAGAATTTTCCTCTGTTTTCTGGACATCTGTATAATTATTCTGTTAATAGTCAACTTATAACTTTCATTCGTTTTGAAAAATTAGGGGGTGTTCTTATTGATTCCTAAGAACACTTTCTTAACCCTTAATCATGCTGGTTCTATGCTCTCAAATCTGCCAGTTTGAAAGCTTCAATGTTTCCATTGAAATTTCAGTTACTCTTATTATTAACTTGCTGTGGTCAGCTAAATATTTACCTAGTTTTCTTCAAGAAAAACTAAACATTTATAAAGAAAGCATCACAGGACATTGGAGGCCTCCTTCCTATTACTAAAATCTCCATGTTTTAGGGGTGCTGAGAGGTGGGGCAAGTGTCCAGCCTCGAGGGTTCTGAAGGTGTGAGTGGCATTTTCTCACACCACTCTCCTCTGGGGCCACATTCTGTTCCACACACATTGCAGCTCCGGCAGTGGAGGAAGCTCCATGTTGGTATTTTGTCCACTTAAGCCATCTTGCCCTGACCCTGAGTCAGTACTTACGTTTAACTGTTCCCGAGTAGACACTCTCATGGTCAAGAGAAGAAAATCTTTCAGGTAACACTGAAGAAGCTCCTGCCGCTGGTCTACTGTGAGCTGAGCAAGAAAACATCCCAGTGGGGTCTTCTGAAAGAGTTCTAGTAACTTCTCTGCCAGTCCTGCGGGGAAGGGCAGGGGAGGTGGGGCGGGGAGGGAGACAGAGATCCACTGGGGTGAAGATGTTGACCATGACTCCCCTTACCCACCAAATGCCTTTTTATCTTCATTTCTGGACACTTCAGATGTTTTCCCAGTGAAATAACAAACAAAGTCAGAAGGAATGCTCTATTCTGGTTATAAAAGCCTGCATGTGTGCTAAGAAGTCACTTCAGTCATGTCTGACCTTTGCGTCCCCATGGACTGTAGCCTGCAAGGCTCCTCTGTCCATGGGATTCTCCAGGCAAGAACACTGGAGTAGGTTGCCATGCCCTCCTCCAGGGGATCTTTCCAATCCAGGGATGGAACCAATTTCTCTTACGTCTCCTACATTGACAGGTGGGATCTTTACCACTAGCGCCACCTGGGAAGCCCCATAAAAGCCTAGCTAGCCCTAAAGAGAATACAATCTGGGATAGATCAATATTTCCACAAGTAGTAAAGTGCTTTGGGAATCCAGGACCAAAGTGAACCAGGAACAAGTGGGCTGCCTTCCGGGAGCTGGGTCAAATGCTGCTCAAACCAAGAAGACTTCTAGTGGATGGGGTGCCGGCCCCCAAGTCATGTGCTATCATAGAATAGTAGGGTCAGTTTTTTGATAGGGTATGAAAAAGAGAAATACGCTCTCCTCAAGAGAGAGATTGTTTTGAGTTTGTTCAGAAAGAGTGACAGAAAGCTTATTGAGAAATCTAAGTTCATCTTCAAGTATTTTGACATGTATTTTTTAAAAGACATCTGGCCTTTATTTAAAGATTGAATTGTAATTGATGTACCATGTTACTTTCAGTGATCTGATGTCTTCCTATCTTATGAAATGATCACCATCATTAAAAACAAAAAAGCTATACATAAACTTTGAAAAGACTACTTCATGTATGAAAGATGACATTCCCAAAAGTGGAGTTTTCCTGGAATGCCTGAGGTCAGATGACTTGGCATATGACAACAGAGCAAGGGAGGACAATGACGGTTCAGTCTGGGCAAAGGTACTACTCTGGTCACTGGCACTTGCTGAGAGGGGTTCAGCCAGAGACATCCTGGTGTCCTACTTGTCCAGGGAACTCAAATGGAGGTGATGACCTATGACAGGGTATCAGGGTCTCCTCCTGTAGAACACATCCCCTCCCACCATTGCTGGGCTCACCTGCATCTCCTGTGATGTACTGAGTGTGGACCCACAACTCCTCCAGATAGTCCTTGATTCTCCAGCTAAATGGGACACTATTGGATGCCTTCTCTGAGAGGTTCATGTAGTTCTGCACCACGATGTAGGACATCTCTCCTTTAGACCTGCAACAGGCCAAACGAGGACCAAGAATTAAGTGGTGAGTGAGATGGCACTCAAGATGCAAGATGAGATCTACTTCTGATGCCAATTCCTCTCCATCTTCAAGTACTAGGAGGCTTAGTGGGCTGCAAAGACAGCCCCCTGGTCTACTGAACAGCTCATTTTTATACTAAAAAAAGAACTGAAGGATGATCTTACATCATCACTGGGTTTTACAGACAAAGCAAAAACAAACCACAGTTGGAAAGCTGCTTGAAATCTTGGGCAGAACCAGTCTGGTGATGTCTGAACCCACTCCTGCCCTATACCTGTGCAGAGAATCGGAGCCAAGCTAGGTTTTGGCAGGCCAGCGGAGCCTGAGTCACATAAGATCGGGCCTAGGGACAGGCTCTGAGGTTCCTGCCATTGGCAGGAGGAACAGGAAGGACAACATAAATGCTCCCTTACATGCAGCTTCCCCAGTGCAGATGAGGTGGAAGTAGGCAATTTTAACTGCAAAGGGTGCTCGGAGCACAAGGAAACGAAGAAAGTCAAGAATGAAGCAAGAATTTTTCAGAACTGTGTCAACGCTTTGTTACTGTCTTGTCATGCCCTTGAGGCTACAAAAAGGGCCAACTTCAGAGTGATTCTAAAATCCATCCTAGTATTTCATCAAAAATCTGGGACAGCCTATTAAGTTTGCTGCTACGTTATGGGTTTATTTCCCTTCCCAAGAAAAGAAAGTCTTCTATTCACCTGGTATCAATCGTCACAAGAGGAATGTTCAGAAGTTTAACGTCACTGAAAATAAACATCCAAAGATCTCTCGCCCAGGACGGAGAGTGTGGGCTGACCAGCAGCTCAAGGTTGCCGTCCCTGTCCACGCAGGAGATCACACTCGCCAGGAGAGGAGTCACAGCGCCCTGGACCCGCTTCCAGAGGGTCTGCCTGTGTGTGGGAGAGACAGGTCCACTCAGGTTAGAAGGACCACAGACCACACTGGGATGCCCACATCCTTTTCACATTTCGTGCCTTCATAGCAGTAACAAAACATCTGCTCTACTATTCCCACACTACAGCTGTGTTTTTCATGTTTTTTACATCATTTTTAAGTACCAGAAGAGATTAAATCAAACTAAGATTAGAGGCAGGTCAGGAAGCAACAGTTAGAAGTGGACATGGAACAACAGACTGGTTCCAAATAGGAAACGGAGTACGTCAAGGCTGTATATTGTCACCCTGCTTATTTAACTTATATGCAGAGTACATCATGAGAAACGCTGGGCTGGAAGAAGCACAAGCTGGAATCAAGATTGCTGAGAGAAATATCAATAACCTCAGATATGCAGATGACACCACCCTTATGGCAGAAAGTGAAGAAGAACTAAAGAGCCTCTTGATGAAAGTGAAAGAGGAGAGTGAAAAAATTGGCTTAAAGCTCAATATTCAGAAAACTAAGATCATGGCATCTGATCCCATCATTTCATGGCAAAGAGATGGGGAAACAGTGGAAACAATGGCCGACTTTATTTTTCTGGGTTCCAAAATCATTGCAGATGGTGATTGCAGCCATGGAATTAAAAGATGCTTACTCCTTAGAAGGAAAGTTATGACCAACCTAGACAGCATATTAAAAAGCAGAGACATTACTTTGCCAACAAAGGGCCGTCTAGTCAAGGCTATGGTTTTTCCAGTGGTCATGCACGGATGTGAGAGTTGAACTAGAAAGAAAGCAGAGTGCCGAAGAACTGATGCTTTTGAACTGTGGTGTTGGAGAAAACTCTTGAGAGTCCCTTGGACTGCAAGAAGATCCAACCAGTCCATCCTAAAGGAGATCAGTCCTGGGTGTTCATAAGGGTGTTCATAAGAAGGACTGATGTTGAAGCTGAAATTCCAATACTTTGGCCACCTGATACGAAGAATTGACTCATTTGAAAAGACTCTGATGCTGGAAAAGATTGAGGGCAGGAGGAGAAGGGGACAACAGAGGATGAGATGGTTGGATGGCATCACTGACTCGATGGACATGAGTTTGGGTGGACTTTAGAAGTTGGTGATGGACAGTGAGGCCTGGCATGCTGCAGTTCATGGGGTCACAAAGAGTCGGACACGACTGAGTGACTGAACTGAACTGAACTGAAGATTAGAGGCAGAACTTGAAAGGTCCTTAATTTTACTTCTAATAAACTGGAATTAGTTCATTGAAAAGGCCAAGTAGTATTGTTTTATTTTGCTATATACCTGTTTTCCAGAACAAGTCATCTATGCTCTATAAATAAATCAAAGAATGACCAAATTCACTTGAAAAGTATGTCATTTGAAGAAAAAAAAATCAGTTGTGAATAGAATATAATAAAGAAACCAAAGTAAATTCATTTCACATTACATTAAACAAGAAAGCATGTCTTTATCTAAATCGCTTCAGTTATGTATGACTTTTTGTGAACCTATAGACTGTAGCCTGCCAGGTTCCTCTGTCCATGGGATTCTCCAGGCAAGAATACTGGAGTGGATTGCCATGCCCTCCTCCAGGGGATCTTCCCGACCCAGGGATTGAACCTGTATCTCTTACATCTCCTGCAATGGCAGGCACGTTCTTTACCACTACCGCCACCTGGGAAGCCCTGTGAACACCAGCAAATGTAGGCAGTTCAGTAAGTGAAGGAGTGGTGTCAAGGGTACACAGAAAATAAAGATTTTTAAGAAGCATTTATCTTAAATCCATACCAAGAGAAACCAAGAGGAACCAAGAGAAACAAAAATAATTCCAGGTCCAAATCTGATCCTTCAGAAGGTACAACTGGGAAAGAAATGAAAAATAATTAGAGTAAAACACAGAAGCAGAAAAGCCCTACAGTTACAAAACCAGCATCAGTAAGCTCACATGGTCCATTCAACCTAGATGTTCCCACATGTCCTTCTTGCCAACAGTGTGGAGATACATCCATGCCTAATCCAAGCCTCTGGATGAGTTAAGAGTTCTCCTGGAGTCAAAGAAACTGAGGGCCAGACTGGTGAAGTCCCAGGTCTTAGCAACCTTGAAGGTGGGGTGGGCGACATCTTCCACCGCCCACCGTGGGATGCAGAGCAATACCCTCTCCCTCAACCACACACGTTGTCATGGGCTAGCCTTGAGAACAGCATCAAGGTTTGTAGAAAAAGGACCATGGACAATAAGTGAATACTTTGGGTCTTAATTTCATGGTTATCAAATAACTTCATGCAGGAGGTCTAGGAAAACAACGTTCTTCCCTCCCCTACAAATCTATCACCTCTTTAATCTACCAACCTAAAACGGCACCCCTGTCTATGGTGATGAACGTGGTGGTAAAAGTTTACATCTGATAAGAACAGATGTTCTGGTTTTTGTTTGTTTCGGTTTTTGCTGTGAAAAAATTTAAAACACACAAAAGTACACAAAAGAGTCAAGCAAACCCCATACAACTTACCACCCAGATTATCCTGTGCTCATCGGGAAAAAGAAGTTGATGGCTCTGAATTTCTCAGACATTTGGAAGGAAGCAGCCCCTCAGTTTGGAGAGCCGTGTGCCCAGTCCCCCGCCCCGGCTCCCCACCCGACCCTGGGTTTCCTTTCCTGGAGGTACCTGAATGTGCCGGCCTCCTGCAGAGCGTCCTGATTGGAGGCCTCCCTCACCACCCAGTCCTTCACATTGTAGATAGAGTTCTCCTCCTGCTTCATTAAAAGGACGTAGAGGCGCATCTTAGTGACCAGCAAGAAAGTGGCTGTGGAAAAGCAGAGCAGACATGCATTCAGCACATCCCTGGGCACTGAGCAGTGGGCTCGGCATCCCTGACCCATCCCAGCAGGAAGAGAAGCCCGTCTCCTTTGGCCAGGAAAAGTCTACAGAAATCCCAGAGGTGCGCGTAGATTGCCAGAGAGCTAGCTGCCTCTGGGAGCCATGGAGAGCCACAGCGGGGGGATGATTCATGGACCGAAGGAGAAGCCCAGGCTGGGGTGTGGACAAGAGGGGCTCCCATACCTCTGTACTCACCATCTTCGTCCAGGAGGCTGAGGAGGATAGACACCCTCCGAACGCTACGCTGACAGTCCTCATTCTGGTCTCTGAGCATGCCCACAGCGCCCTGAATACAGCTTCTCAGCAGCCTGGTGGTGTCCAGGATCTGCGTCTGTCGATAGACAATCAAGCCTTCCATTTCTGCCACTTACACGTCAAGAAAAGCCAGGTGATGCCAGAGATGAGGTCCAGGCACTGCATGCAGGGGGCACAGTTTTCCTCCTGCCCAAGTTCCTACCACATGTCCTTCTTAAGTTCCCCTTAGAATCACTGTGAGGGAATTCCCTGGCGGTCCAGTGGTAAGGACTTTGCACTTTCACTGCAGTGGGCCTGGGTTCAATCCCTGGTCAGGGAACTATTAATAAGACCCTGCAATCCATGTTGTGTGGCCAAAAAAAAAAAAAGAAGAAGAAATCCACTATAAGACAATCCTATGTGCCTGGGGACCTTGTCAGTGGTCAAGCAACAGAGCAAAACTGACCAGGGGACACCAGGAAAAGCCAAGGTCAGTTCTGCTGCTGGTGATCTCACCTGCCCTCACAGAGGTAGGGAGAGGAGTGCTGGGCTGAGCCCTGGCCAGCTGAGTCCACTCCTCGGACCCCTGGGTGTAAGTCTAAGGAAGGGGAGCCCACAGCCCGAGGGCTTAGAGGGCTAGAAAGAGTGAGAACATTATATGTTCTGGTCCGAAGCCTGGGCTATTGTTTGTCTCAGGTCTTTCTGTCTCCATTTTTACCTCTGCCGTTTGCTGTGATGTGACCGCCTCAGTTTCCATCACCTCCTCACCATATTCTTGGGCTTGGCGTCCCACCTCCACTGCAAAGAAGTAAAACAGTGGAGGTACTGTTCAGAGGTGGAAGTGGTGGTGGGGAGCGCTGGCAACATTGTGTGCTGGGGATCTATCCAGGTTTCCCTGGCACCAGTCCCAGGAAGGGGCCCCAAAGGAGAGACCGTCAGTCACACAGATCAGCCTCCATTAGCCCACTGGACGTGGTCCACCAGTGGCAACCTGAGCTTCCATCCTGGGCTCAGACGGCTGATCCAGAAGCCAGGGTAAACAGAATCTGACATGTTCCACAGGCACCTGCAAAGACCTTGTGGAAATACCGTCTTCTCCGGGCCTTGGAAGCAGCAGACGCTGCCCTGGTTTCAACAATACTCAGTTCAGCAAATGTGTCCTGAGCTCTTGTCAAGGGGCAGGTGTTGGACTGGGAGACAGTAGCCTAAGCACCTGTCCTCGCAGCAAACTGCACACCTCCTGGCTTCCGCTTCCACCATCCCACCTCCCCGAGGACCTTTTCTCCAGACTCACACTTAGGGGGATCTTCTGGTTTAAACAGCTGGCTGATGGCCACATCCTGCAGTTTAGTTATGTCTGAAACCATGACTGTGGATCTCCGGAGGTCGTCGATGTGCACAGAATGCCACAGCCCTGGGAAAACAAGCCCCGGAATCTTCCCTGTGTCCTCTGGTTTCTTCCTGACAGTTGTAAGCAGGGATACACCACTGTCCTGACATTTTAACACACTGTTGAATGAATGATTTGTATCCTAAAGTCTAATCCCTTGAATATACACAGGAAACATAGATGTCATGCTACAGATGTCAAAAACTTTAGCATGAAAATCAGTTTTAAGAACTGAAATGACTAACATAAAAAAGCATTTAGAGAAGGCTTATTATGCTTTTATAAATGTATTATTAAACTTTCTGTATCGTAATTAGTAGAGGGGTGTGAGACACCCGCAAGGTTTGCCTCTAATTAATTCCCTTGGACTGCAAGGAGATCCAACCAGTCCATCCTAAAGGAGATCAGTCCTGGGTGTTCATTGGAAGGACTGATGCTAAAGCTGAAGCTCCAATACTTTGGCCACCTCATGCGAAGAGTTGACTCACTAGAAAAGACTGATGCTGGAAGGGATTGGGGGCAGGAGGAGAAGGGGACAACAGAGGATGAGATGGCTGGATGGCATCACCGACTCAATGCATATGAGTTTGGGTGAACTCCGGGAGTTGGTGATGGACAGAGAGGCCTGGCATGCTGCGATTCATGGGTTCGCAAAGAGTCGGATATGAATGAGTGACTGAACTGAACTATGAAATTATTAAACTAAACTATAATATGCCCATTTGCTAGAATACCAATTTTCTCATACAGGAGATTCCTTGGAGATTCTTTTGGATCAGATACCAACAAAGCAAATATTACAATAAATCAAACCACACAAGTTTTTTGGTTTCGCAGTGTCTATAAAATTTTGTTTATACTACACTGTATTTTATTAAGTGTGAAATAGCATCATGTCTCAAAACACGATGTACATGCCTTAATTAAAAACTACTTGGGACATTCCTGGTGGTTCAGTTGTAAAGAATCCACCTGCCAAAGCAGGAGACACAGGTTCAGTCCCTGGTCTGGGAAGATTACACATGCCTCAGGGCAACTCCGCCAGTGCGTAACAACTCCTGAGCCCATGCAGCCTAGATCAGAGCTCTGCAGTAAGAGAAGCTACCGCAGTAAGTCTGAGCACCACAACTAGAGAAAGCCCAAGCAATGCAATGAAGACCCAGGGCGGCCAAAAGTAAACAAAAATACTGTACTGCACACACACAAAGGAAAACAACCAAAAAATACTATATTGCTAAAAAATGCTAACCATCATCCTAGCTTTCAGGAGTAGTAACACAAAAGGTCACTGATCACAGGTCACCATAGCACATACAATAATGAAAATGCTTGAAATATTTTGAGAATTATCTCAAACACATGAGATAATTCAGAGACATGACGTGAGCAAAGGCCTTTAGAAAAATGGCACTGAAAGACTTGGCACAAGCCTTCAATTTGTAAGAAATGCAGTATCTTTGGAGTGCAATTAAACAAGGTGTGCCTATGTAGTAAATATTTGGTGAGTCTTCCTCAGGAAAAAAAGAGAGAGATTTAAGATAGCATTTTCTGACCCCAGAAGCAGGCATTAAGTATCCACACATTCATAACAATGCTAGTGGGAAATCTCTCTCTGCTTTATCCATATAGTAAAAGGGGAGGAACCAGAGATTAATCAAGCATTTATCAACAAATAATGAAATTAAGTACTGTATGTTGCAGTAGCCAGTCTGAAGATGAAGTGATTTTTTGTTTTTTTGCATCAATCAGCTTTAAGAACAGAGAAGGAAATGGCACCCCACTCCTGTACTCTTGCCTGGAAAATCCCATGGACGGAGGAGCCTGGTAGGCTGCAGTCCATGAGGTCTCTAAGAGTCGGACACGAGTGAGTGACTTCACTTTCACTTTTCAGTTTCATGCACTGGAGAAGGGAATGGCAACCCACTCCAGTGTTCTTGCCTGGAGAATCCCAGGGATGGGGGAGCCTGGTGGGAGGCCATCTATGGGGTCGCACAGAGTCGGACACAACTGAAGCGACTTAGCAGCAGCAGCAGCAGCTTTAAGAAATCAAATTGCATTTGAAACAAATACAGTTGAGATTACATGTGTGTGCTCAGTCACTCAGTTGTGTCTAACTCTTTGCGACCCCATGGACTGTAGCCTGCTAGGCTCCTCTGCCCGTGGAAATTTTCCATGGACAGAAATTTTCTGGAAATTTCCCAGGCAAGGAAATGGAGTGGGTTGCCATTTCTTCCTCCAGGCAATCTTCCCGACCCAGAGATCCAACCTGCATCTCCTGTGTCTCCTGCATTGGCAGGCAGATTCTTTACCACTGAGCCACCTGGGAAGATCACTGAGATTAACACTCATCTTCTAATATCAGACTTTGTGCATCACAGGACCAAACAGTGACTTGGGGAAAGAATCCAGCAGGATTGCACGAGACTGCCTGCAATGCAGCAGACGTAGGTTTGGTCCCAGGGTTGGGAAGATACCCTGAAGATGGAAATGGCAACCCACTCCTGGAAAATCCCAGGGACAGAGGAGCCTGGCAGGCTACAGTCCATGGGGTCACAAGAGTTGGACATGACTTAGTGACTAAACCACCACACCACAGGACCAAATTAGAAATAACTTAAATATTACTATACAAACATATTCACAAATATTTTGGTCCTACCTCCATGGAATCCTACATAGGACGTTCCACTTCCCATCCGGGACAGTTTTATGATAAAATAGACTAAGATATAGTTCTTATTTCCTTGTATCTTGTTGATTTCATTTATAGCAGAATACCTATTTTGAAAACAAAAAAAGCAAAGACAAAATAAAACAAAAAAACTAAGAAAATAAACAAAATGAACATTGTAAAATGACTAAAGGGTGTCCTCAAAGAGGTCAAGTTTCATCTCACTTTTTTTAACTTCACACCTTCATGCTTGTTATCTTCTCTTACAAGAGAACAGGGGCAAGACTTCTCTAAATAGTCTCATTTCTTTCCCCCATTCCTGTGTTCCTCTCCTTTGAAATGGCATTTTTTATTGATCAGGAACCCTCTCTTATAATGCTTAATTAGCTTGGTCAGATGCTACTAAGGTTAAGGGTAGTGCTCTTGTCCATTTCAAGAAACAGAGTTCTGTGGACAACCAAAGGACAAAGACAATCATGATATGAAATATGGCTTCCAATGCTTTAGAAGGTCCAAAAACCACTTTTACTTTAACATCAAGTAATAAGGGGATGCAGTTAATTCTAAAAGCATCAAATTTCCACTACAAACAATTTAAAGCTGTCAAATAAATACAACTGAAAGCATTTAAATACCATTAAGGCCCCTGAACGTGCAGTAAATTCATATCACATAATTTAAAATGAATAATGACCAAATCATGTCAGCTAAAATATGTTTCAAGGATACTCGCTTATATCCTGCTAATATTCTGTTATTTATACTTCTTGCATTTGGCTGTTTTTCCGTTGTCAAGAGCCTTTTCTCTCTTGGTTTCTCTGGTCCATATTTCAGTTCAGTTCAGTCCCTCAGTCGTGTCCGACTCTCCACGACTCCATGAATCACAGCACGCCAGGCCTCCCTGTCCATCACCAACTCCCGGAGTTCACTCAAACTCATGTCCACAGAGTTGGTGATGCCATCCAGCCATCTCATTCTCTGTCGTCCCCTTCTCCTCCTGCCCCCAACCTTTCCTAGCATCAGAGTCTTTTCCAAAAATGGAGAATAATTTTTATTTCTGTGTTTATTCTGATACCGTACAGTTTTTAAGGAAGAAATTCTTTAGGAGCTCCTGAATAAATCTGGGGTATCCTATGTAGTTTCGGAGAAAAAGAAAAAGAAAACATACTTTGCTGAGGCGATGAGCTGAGCACTGTGACTTCCATCTTCAAAATCTGTTTGAATAACAAGGATTTTACAACTGGCTGTGTGAGCTAAGCAGTTTCTGAAAGAAAAAGGAAATTATCCAAGTGAGTTTCTGTCCTAAAAGTTGGTGATAATTTTCTCCACAGTGATGGGAAACATAAGGGGTATATAGGAAAACTATTCAAGTGGGATTTTCCTCTGGAAGGTGAGTAGACATTCCAGTGGAGAGAGAAAACCCCCAATAGATGCCTCCTGATGAGACATAAGGATGCTGGATTCAAAAAGGATGTTTTCACAGAGGATATCAGAGGTCAGGATACTTGGAGAAGTAAAACGCATCCTTTTCAGAGTCACATGTTCTCAAGGCTCACTAACCAAAGCTGGTTAGAAAACAGCAGTGGTTAATAGTCGCACATATGAAATACAAAGTGGTTGATCCCGAGGAGGGAGACGAGCGGGAGGGGAGGGCAGGGATCCTCACCGAACTTCCTTGAGGAAAGAGTACTCGGTGTCAAACTGCTGCAGTGACAGGATGGTGAGTTTCACGGCCCAGTCCTTTACTTCTGATTCTAAAAGTTCACAGTCATGACTGGTTAGCAGCCTGGAGAACGTAGTGATCTGCAAAGGCAGGAAATTAAAACCACTCAGTGGAATGCAAGAAAGCGTTGTTTCCTAGATTCAGATCCAAGAAACATGAGGATGCCCAGCAAATATCTTCTGTGGGCTCCTCATTGTGCAGCTGGTACACAGATCCAACTGGGAATCCAAACCCAGAGGAGTTTTCTAACATGAGGTGTTGCTGAGGCAAACAGAACCTACAGGATCAAAGGTATTGAAGAGAAGACTCATCCTGCCCCTAAGATGCCTTTGAATCTTCTTCCTAGATTCCAACATCTTTTCCTGCTTTGAACCCTGCTTGCGATGATACCTTAGCGCTCAGAACAAATACCACCTGTCCTTTGCAGTCTTACTTCAAACTTTCCATGGAGCTGGCCATTGAGGTCCATCTTCCCCACAGCTGTTAACCAAATCTCCCCTGCTACTGGATCACACCACACTGCAACTAGTACACTCCTTAAGGGCATGCTGCTAGGTCCTGAATCATTATCTCCAGGCTGGCCTTGCCACTGAGCTTCCTATTCCTATATCCAATTGATGACAGACTACCGAAATGTTACAGGAACACCAAAGCCCATCCCAAAAGGAATTCATTGTCACCTCCACCAGACTTGCTGCTCATAACTGGTTGGTGATTGGCAGGAAAGCTATGACAAACCTAGGCAGTGTATTAAAAAGCAAAGACATCACTTAGAGGTCTGCATAGTTAAAGCTATGGTCTTTCCAGTAGTCATGTATGGTTGTGAGAGCTGGACCATAAAGAAGGCAGAGTGCTGAAGAATTGATGTTTTCAAACTGTGGTGCTGGAGAAGACTCTGAGAGTCCCTTGGACAGCAAGGAGATCAAATCAGTCAATTTTAAAGGAAATCAACCCTGAATACTCATTGGAAGGACTGATGCTGAAGCTGAAGCACCAATATGCTGGCCACCTGATGCGAACAGCCAATTCACTGAAAAAGACCCTGATGCTGGGAAAGATTGAAGGCAGGAGGAGAAGGGGACAGCAGAGGATGAGATGGTTGGATGGCATCCCCAGTGCAACGGACAAAAAGTTGGGCAAACTCCAGGAGATGGTGAGAGATAGGGAGGCCTGGCGTGCTTTTTCAATGGGGTCACAAAGTCAGACACAACTTGCTGACTGAACAACAAAGATGTGATTAACCAAACTTCTGGTCAACCAGGGAAGAAACCATGGAGTCGTCCTAAGCCTCCTCCACCTCCCAGAGCCCCTATAAAGAATCAGGCTTTATCTCTGTCAGTATGAATCCTTACTATGTCTCAATTCCACCCGTCCATCCTTTGACTGAACTGGTTCTGCAGCCTCACTACTGGTATATCTTACCTGTGAGTCTTTCATCAGACTCTTATCCCGGTCCTCTCTCAGGTAGTGGGACACACTTCCATAAACATTTCTCCGTCACTCCCCTTACACAGGAAAGCAAAGCTCCTTGGTGCCACTGAAAAGACCCTCCACGAAGTCTCTCTGGCTATATCTCACTCCCAATCTCTCAGAACTTAGGGCCTTGAGCTTTAGGCTTCATCAGTAATTAACTCCTAGTTTCCTGCAAAGACTGGGTTTTTTAAACCTTAACATCCTTGCTCAAGGAGGACCCTCTGCTTATAATACCTTCCAAACCATACTTTACAATCAGCTTGACGGTCACCTCTTAAAGACGAGTTCGTGACCTCATCCTGATCTGTGTTGCTCCTCTTCGCCTCTGTGGATAACACTATCATAGGATATCGACAGTACCCATTCACGAGTGTCTTTCAACCTTACACTGTATGCTGACCAAGGACAAGCCCTGTGCCAGCTCATCTTTATATACGCAGAGTCCTTAGTGCAGTACTCAAATGTGCTATTTCTCTTGTTGAACTGAGCACTGTGCACAGCACTGCACAAAACGGGCACTCAAAACTTGGTAACTAAACATGTAAAAATATGTAGGTCTCCTTGCACTTACCACGAAGAGGAACCCAAAGTCTCAACACGTTTATTTATGGTTCCTATACACTGACTTGCAAAGAATCTTGAATTCTTGATGCTAGGAAGTCAAGGACCCAGAGGTGAAAGAGAAAAAGGGTAATATACAGAAAGATAATAACCTCTGTGAAGATGGCATGGCGTTCTGAATCCATTGTGCAAAGGTGAGCCTGGAGAAAGTCTGCAAAGGAGTTATGCTGCTGCCTGCAATAGTATTCTTCTGACAGGGACTGTGCAGTGAACTGGCCTAGTGAGGAAGCATTCAGCCGAACCACAGCGTCAGGGGTGGCACAATCCAGCAGCACTGACTTGGCCTGCTCAGAGACTTTCTGGTAAAGTTCATCAGTCAGGACCTTGTGCCCTAGCTGCTCTATGACCTGGAGCACCACAGAGGCACACGTGTCTGAGTGGTACCCAATGAAGACATCAGAAGGGCTGTATTTGGGTCTGGCTAGAAACTGCTCTGCTTTCACATCTATAAACTTCTCCACCCAGACCTTGAGCTCTTCCACGATATTCTTCTGCCATTTCTCCAAAACGGTGTTGATGTCCAGATAGTGCTTCTCCAGCCGGTTAATGAGGGGGATGGGGAAATGATTGTAGACGACATCTTTCTCCTCAATGACTATCAAGCGAAAGTCTGGGTGAACCCGACATTTGACCCGATGGGTCCCCAGACCAAGGTCCACGTACTTCTGACCGCCAAGGTAGACGTAGTATTGATTGAGTGCGTCGTAGAGGCTCTCATAGAGGTTCTGCAGGTTGAGCAGCACCACCATCTTGCCGGTTTCCATGCAGATCTTTACTCGGTTGATATTTCGACAGATCTGGGTGTACTCTTGATCTTTGGGAAAACTGGATCCAAAAATAATCTCTGGTTGGTCGGTAATGAAGAATGCCTGCTGCAGGATCTGCAGGGCCACGTAATTTCTGGTCAGCACAAGCAGGTAGCGGGACTCGGAGTCATCCAGCTCTCTGCCATGCACCTTCTGAAGATGGCCGTATATGTTCTGCTGGATCAGCTGCATGGTACTGACTTCCTCTGTGTACTTTGCCTCGGGTAAACTGGCTGAAAAGATGTCCAGGGCACGAATGTCGTCTTTGCCACTGAAGTTCCGAAGGACAGCTTGTGCGATGTCTTGAGGGGAAGGCTCCTTATTGGAAGCTTTTGCTGCAGCAAAGACCATTTTGATGAGGCTGTAGTAGTCACGAAGCCCAAAGAATTCCTTGTCCTGCCTCTTACACACTGTTTCATAGGCTTTAGCAAAGGATGTGAAGTATCCTCGGATTCTTTCTTGGACGAGGGGCTCTGAAGCGCAAATTCCCCTGGCACTCTCAATGAGCTCTCTTTTGTTGGGGCTGCCACGTGACACAAATATACCCCGGTTCATCTTGGCAGGATCCAGGGCCCAGTTGGAAATGCCTATGAAGCCAACTTTTTTGTGGGGGGCAGGATCATCTTCAATGCATCCATCTTCCAGCAATGGGTGCAGCGCCTTCAGGGGCATTTTTGGTGAATCTTCTGCTAGTCCAACCTCATCTAACACCACCACAGAGACATACTGCTCAAGGTCCTTCCCCTGCTGGAAACGGGCACACTGCTTGAAGGTGCCTATGATGCCCTGTGGGGTGGAATGTGGACTACACTGGAATGACACCAGATGGACCTCCTTCAGGTGCCTGAAGAGGTCCGAGTGTGCAGTCTGGCCTTGCATGGCATCTGCCACGATGGTCTTGGCAAGAGATTTGGAGCTGCCGGGCTTGCCCACCAAAAAGAGAGGAATCTTGAGCTCGATGCAGATAACCATCATGAAGACATTCTCCTTCAAAGCCAAGTTTCTGGCGATCGTTTTCCTCAGAGATACACCATTCAGAAAAAGATCCTGGGTTCGCATTATCTCATCCAGGATAACCCTGCTGTCATTATACGGTGCTGGAAAGAACCTGCAAATAGCTTCCCGATAAGATTCCTTCTTCTCTAAAGAGGCGTGGTAACATACCCCGATGGCCAGAACCAGGGACCAGAGGACCGGATATCTTTCAAAGTCATTTTGGATGACCCCAGTCTCAGAGAGAAAGGAATCCAACTTAGACAAGAGCATCTCACTATGGTCGTAAAACCATTTGAAAACTTTCACACAGCGTTCTACATCCCTGAGGCTGACAAAGCTGCACTCATTTTGTCTTTTCCTCATGAAACCCTGAGAGGCAGAAAGCACTTCCGTGATTACACGAGTCTCGCTCTGCACCATCACGATGGACTTCACCAGTCTCTGGACAATCTGATGGATGTAGAGCTTTTCTGCAGAGTCATTCAATTGTCCAAAGTCCCACACCAAGGGGATCAGGCTCGGCGGCAAAGCGTGGACACGGTATACCAGCTGCCTCAGGGGGATGGAGCCAAGCCTCTCGGCTGTCTCTTCTGCACTAACCCTGTACCCCAATCCGGCTGATTCCAGCCGGCAGATCATCTCCTGGGTGTGCTTCCGGTAAGGGTTGCAGGCGGCAATGATATGCAAGCCAGAATTCTTAGCCAGGGGCTGGCCACCCACTGTGTGGTCACACAGGACCTCTTTGATGCAGCTTATGGCCTCTGTGGTGTTGGCTTCATCAAAGAATAAGATGGTGTCCAACTGATATTGGGCCTTATTGATGTGGGCCAGCTCTTCAGCCTCCCTGACCTTGGAGTAGATCAGGTCGGCCGTTGTTCCTCCGTGGACCTTGACCAACTTCATGGTTTCAGCATCAGCACCCCCACGCCGCAGGTCACTAAGGAATTTAATGAGTCTGGTTTTCCCACAGCCGGTTTCTCCCATGATGATGACGGGGATGCCACACCGGAAACGCATCTCAATGGCAAGGATCTTCAGCATATTATCCGTTGTAAGCTCGTATGTTTCATCAGGGTCAGTGGCCCACTGGATACCCAATGCCAGGCACAGCTTTTCAAGTTTCTCATGTCTGGGCAGCTGGTCAAAGTCAACGTTGAAGGGCACCCTCTGAAGCAACAGTCCCTGGTACAGCTGCACGGTCATAACATCCTTCTTGATCACTTTCCCACTCAAGCAATCTATGGCATCAACACCACCGATCTGGTTGGATTGGAAATGGAAACCTATGAATGTCATGGACGTGTGGTCACTGTTGAAAAAAACATATGGGTGGGGCTCTGACTCCCACCTCTTCCGAAGAGAGAAAGGGGCGAGGTCTTCTTCTTTGACCCCATCCATAGTGAACGTGTACTTCCCTGGACTTTGGTCAGATGTGCAAAGTGTAGGTGTGGCAAAATCTCGGGCCATGAGGATCATGAAGGTGACCACAAAGTTCTTGAAGCCCATCAGTGTGTCTCCAACAAAGGTGGGATTACAGAAGAGAGAGGCCTCACAATCTTGGAGCTGGTAGTTCAGGAACCGAGCAAAGTTCCAAAGTTCTGACCAGGATGGGTTTATCACCCCGCAGTAAATCAGGAGGTGTTGGATGCATTCACCAGGGCTGCCCTCAACAGAACCTTTTTGGTACTGGAATGTGTCTAGGTTTTCTTTCTGATGGAACCTTCTTAAATATTGGTAAGGTCTCTGGAATAGTTCACTACGGAATGCTCTCTGATCCATTCCTGGCTCTTTGTAGCTCTGCTGAGGATCCAGCTCCATGTTGATTACTTCTTTGGGAGGTCTGCAGGTCACTTTGGGGAAGACGTCTAGAAAATTGAACTGGGGGACAAGTGCATTCTGGAAAGGAGAGACACAAATGAAATGAGTTATGGCTGAATTTCCCAAAAAGTGCTTTTGTGTTTTAATCCTCAACATGGTCTAGACTGCATGGACCTTTATGAAAAATCACTTTTCATGAAGGGATTTCTGTAGATACCTCTTTGCATGAGGTGTTACCTTCTGCACATTCAGGCATGGTGTGAGCTGCACTGTAAATAACAGAGCCCTTTTCCACTCAGCCTCTTGGAACTAAATCTCTCCATCAAGCACATACGTGCGTGTCTGTGTGTGTGTATGAGCATAAAACTCCCTTCAGTTAAGATATTGATATAATGGAAGTCTCTTTCCCATGTTAGCTGTCATTAAGAAAGACTGTGCTTCTCCTAGCAAATGAATTTTCTGCATTCCAGTCACCACTGGCATTTAACTCAGACACACAGCACTCACCTCAAAGAGAACAAATCTAAGGCACTATTAATTAATAAAAGAATCTATCTTTGTATCCCATGCATTATTTAAAAGTAAGTTTAAAGACTCTTCTTTACTAACACTGCACTCAGCTACTCTGCTAAGGCAAAAGTGGGGAATCATAAACATGAATAAAAGCCCCTGCCCCCACAGCAGCATGAGAGCGCCCTGATACATACCAGCTTCAGAGGCCTTCGTGGCAATGTCGAATTCCTTTCTAGAATTTCAATGATATATAAGTGGCATGGGTTCCGAAGCCACATCTTCCCATTTATATCCATTAAGTACTGGAGAATGAGGAGTTTGAAAAGAAACACCCAAATACCAGTCCGCACCTAAGGATAGAATCATATGGGTCTGTAAATACTTACACAAAAGACAGCAGTCCTCCCACCTCTAAGGACCCTTTATTCTGCTCTGTTTTACAATGATACTGAGTATCAATACATGTAGAAAGAAGAAATTCTTTATACTGGGGATAGGGTAGGGCAGGATGTGGAAGCTGTGTCTTTCCCTACCCAGCCGCTCAGCTAGAACCAGGGGGCAACTTACTGAACTGAAAGTGAAAATGTTAGTTGCTCGGTTGTGTCTGACTTTCTGCGACCCCGTGGACTGTAGCCTGACAGGCTCCTCTGTCCATGGGATTCTCCAGACAAGAACACTGGAGAGGGTAGCCATTCCTTTCTCCAGGGGATCTTCCCGACCAGGGATTAAACCCGGGTCTCCTGCGTTGCAGGCAGTTTCTTTACTGTCTGAACTATCAGGGAAGCTTGACTTACTGACGAGGTCACGTCAAAGTGGAATATTATGGGTCTCCTCTGATACTGGGCATCCAGGAAAGGTAGAAGGGACTCCAGGACTTCATTCTCATCCACCTGAGGGTCAATCAATCGAATAATTTTTCGAGGCACTTTTGCTCCATTAAACTGCATTTTCAGCTGGCTGTGCAACCTCTTCACAAAGAGAGACCTTCCTGTTGATGTGAACATATGAAAATTAGATGCCAGGGCTGCAGATCAAGACTGAGAATGTCCAGAAAATCACTTCTCTTCGTACAAAATTCAAAACCAATGCAACCTAACATCAGCTTAAAGACTATATATTTGAGCCCTCAAATTTCCTTGCTGTTCCCCACCCAACAGCCCTGCTGCTTCCTGGGACTAAGGATGGAAGTCTGAGGATGAGGTCAGGACAGCAGAGCTCGCTTCATGGGGGAGGGGAGCGAGTGTCGCTGGACAGAAGGGAGTACATTAAAGGGATGCAGTCAATAGACTGGAAATCATGATGGCAACTGAAGGTGGAGGCATCTGTTTCTTCTCAAGACAGAGGAAATACACCTTGTCCTGCTCAGGACCCACATCAACCCCAAAGTAGTCAATGGACTTAAAAAAGAGAGAAAGAAAAAACAGCAGAGAAGCCAGTTTAAAGGAGGAAGATGGCTCAGCCAAGCTGGGACCAGATGAGAAAAGTGTCCCGTTCCAGTGCGGGGCCTGATTTATAACTTCAGGTGAGTCAATCCTCCAGGGACTTAGATCCCCACCTGCAGAAGGGCTTATCTGAGCTCACCTCTCTCCCCGCTGGACAAGGAAGGGCCATCAGATGGTCCCTGGGACCGGGGACTCAGCAGCCATTATTACCTACACCTGCTCTCTCCGAGGCTACGATCCCAACACACATGCGGTCCTGGAACACGGCAGCGGCTGACGGGGTCTTTTCCGGGACTCGGAAGTGGTGAGCCAGGTAGGCCTGGATGTCCTTGAGGGGTGCCTGGGGGGTGACGAGGACCTTGTGCTGGCTGAAGGCCGAGGGGAGGTAGCAGTGCTCCCGCTCACAGTCACAGATCATCACGAGCCGGTAGCGCTTCCGGTGGGGCTGCATGCACAGCCTCCGGAAGAGCGCCTCTGCCCGGCAGGCCACCTCGTAGCTCAGCTGGTCCGCATACAGCAGGCTGTAGACCCCAAGTCCCTGGGAGCCTGGGGTCAGGCAGCGACGCAGGAGCAATGCCACCTCCTCGAACGTGGTTTCTGGGGTGCAGAGCAGCACTTCATCGTAGGTGGGCAGGGGCTGGTGTGGGGTTTGCATGTAGATGGCCAGGGCGGCTGGCAGCACCTCAGAGTGGCCACAGACGACGAGGCTGGGCTGGCCCTCCTGTAGGCCTTGGGGGAGCTCCCGCTGCACAGGGGGTCCAGCCATCCTCGCCAGGTGAGCCAGACAGTGGCCAAGGGCCTCCAGGTCCAGACAGTGAGGCAGGAAGGCACTCATGCATGTCATCCAGCATTTCATGATGACCTTCAGCTTGTCCACCAGTCTGGACTCAGAGAAGAGCAACAGTGGCAAGTCTTCCACCACTGTTCTCTCCTGGTGGGTGTTGGCCCTTCCACTGGGCCCCCTGCAGGCCTCCGAGACATCCCTTGGGGTGCAGTTGCCTTTGATGAAGGAGAGCATGGTGAGGGCAGCGTCGCTGGGCTTCTGCCTCCCAAGCTCCAAGCCCAGGTAAACCAGCTGCTCAGCAGTGTAGTAGTTGAGATAAAAATGCTCAGCTCGCTTCTCTGCCACGAACCTCTCCCAGTGGCCCAGGAAGTCCTCCATCTGCCGGCAGAGGGCTTCCAGCAGCTCAACGACTGGCCCGCCCTCCACCAGTGGGCCCATTAGCCTCAGACAGAAGTCCAGCCGGATGGAGGCACCCTTTAGCGGGGTGCAGTACACCTCGGCTGACCAGGCCCTGAACAGCATGTTTCCAGCAGAGTAAAGGTTTATAAAAGACTGGACAAGCCTCTGCACATTGCAGAACACCTGCAGAGAGAGGACATGTAGTCTAGAATAACACAAACAGATTTATAATTTGAAGGGCTGGGGTTCATGGCCCTCCATGGTTCACCGTGGGATCTCAAGCATGAGATTGATCATGGAAGGTCTTCCTGTCTTATTTCCATTGTCTCTTTCTTAGGAAGCAATATATTGTGAAGATAAAGGATATCATTTATAAAGTACAAATGAACTTTACAGATTAAAAACTCATAATCAAAAGGAGAGACTGTTACATAAACCAATATGCCTTTACCATTGTGGTTACTGAAGATTTTGATGAACGACGTCCAACTACATCTTTACGTATTTGGGGATGCTTGCTGATTTACGGAGTAAATGGACATCTCTTTGGGTCATGAATTCAAAATACATGCACTCTGCAAGACCCACTGGCTCTACTCTCCACAGTTTTAAGAGCAGAGTGATTCATATGAATTAAAGACAAACTTAGTCTCTTCTAACTTCCCAGGCACCTCAGCAGTGAGAATGCTCAGCCCAAAGTGATGGGATTAGGACACTTGTTCCAATGTAGATACAAATCCTTACCTCGGAAAATACCTCTACGACTTCAGCATTACTGTGTTCTTTCTTGCCAGACATCAGCATCAATTTGTTCAAAAGCTCTTTCAGCTCTTCTAAAGAGTAGTCTCGCTTCTCCTCATGGCCTCCCTGGCCCTCAGGAAGGATTAAACGAAGAACTGTGTCTGGGGAAATCTGTGGAACAGTGCACAGTCAGAGGTCGATTTGGGGAGGCAGAAACCCCCCGACAACAGCAGCCCATAAGAGCCTCCTGCAGCTGTGCCTGCGACGTGAGGCTCACCTTTCGGCCATCCGTGGGAGCCTTGATCACATAGATGCCTCTGCTGTTGATCGCTGTTGCCAGGGACAGAGACGAGAGCTCCACAGACCCATGACTCTCCTTCACTGTCTTCAGCCACTCAAGGTTCCGGGCAGAGTCACGCTGTCAGGACAGAAGGAGAGAAAACGGGCTGAAGTTTAGGCGTGATCTTCCTGCCACTCTCTCCACCTCTGCCTTCCAGGGACAAACACCTCCTCCCCTTCTCTGGCCCCGTGTGCCGTCACCCACAGGGGAGGCCTCTCTCATCTGCTGCCCACCACTGCCACGGGCTTTGGCTCTCCTTCCTGGGTCACGTGCTGTTGCTGCAATGGCTGTTCCTCTGTGTTCCCACCCAGTGCCCTGGATACGTGGATGGGGAGCGACAGGCATGAACTCAGCTCTCGGTGAGAAGGCGGCCTTCAGCCGGGCCCCTAACCGGGGATAATGCTGGCTGAGACAAGCATGTGAGCTTTGTGCTCCTGCCATTCCTCTTCCCCGCCTTCACCCCTAGTGGGGCTTCAGCCACCCTGTTAGGCAAGTTATGAACTATAGGCTTCCTTGTACCCTGGTGCAGCTGATTTATGTACACAGAAATGTTTACTTTTCTGATTAAAAAGGAATCTGTACCAATTGTGGAAAGTATGGAAAAATACCAGAATGCATAGCATATTAACTAACAATTAGCTCCATTGAGAGAAAACCACTGGTAACATTTTAGCACATTTCCTTTCAATCTTTTTTCCCACATATTTCCACCAGAGATCACTCTTATTTACAGGCAGTTTTATAGCCAGTTTTCTAACAATAGGACAGAGAAAGCACTTCTATATGTGAAGAAAAACTGTTTCTAACCATCCTTTTAAAAGGCTGCATTAAAAACCTGCCATGTGAGTTTGCAGTCATACTGCTAGTGTTTCTAAGTGACACTTTATTAAACTTAACCTGCTCTGGAGCCAGAAACGACTCACCAGTTTCGTGGGCAGGTTGTGGTCATTATCCAGAGCCTTCCACAGCTCTTTCAGGTGTTGCATGAACTCATCAAAACCCGCACTTGTGTCCAGCTCATAGAGCAGGGGCGCATAACCCTGCACAGCATCGTGGAAGCAAGCGACCCGGTCCACGTCAATGTCATTCTCCCCCGCAGAGATGGAGGCCAGGTCTACGAACACCTTCAGCTCGGTGATGCCTGGGGCAGAAGGGGTAGATGAATGCAGGGCTACCCTGTGATGACAGGAGCCCCAAATCTGGAACAGTGCTCCTTACTGATGCTATACCTGGATAGAGGATTTTTAGGGTTTTCCCACTCTTTGCTTCAATAAGAACCTGGGGCACTTTTTCTTTTGCCATTTATGTTGTTGTTTAGTGGCTAAGTCATATCCACCTCTTTTGCAATACCATGGACTAGCCTGCCAGGCTCCTCTGTCCATGGGATTTCCCAGGCAAGAATACTGGAGTGTGTCACCATTTCCTTCTCCAGGGGAGCTTCCTGACCCAGGGATCAAACCTGACTCTCCTGCTTGGCCAGCAGATTCTTTACCACTGAGCCACAAAGGAAGCCAAGTCATTTATGTTGATACTACTGAACAAGACCTGATCTTATTGAATAACACCAATGTCTGGGCATTGCATGTGGTTTTTTGTGTGTCTTGTTTCATGTAATCCATGTAATATTGCCATTTCATTATTAAAAGTAAGCTTAGCTGGTAAATAACACATTGACAGTCATCTACAATAAACCGCTGCTTACTAATTGAAAGAAGCAGTGAAGCTGGGATGAGATGAGCACATAGCCCATCCCCTGTCCCTGGACAGCAGGGCCACCCACCTTCCTTCTTTCCTGCCTCCTTCTTCCCTCCATGCATTAACTCTGCCAAAATCACCCAGGACCCAGAGCTAAAAAGACTGCCAAGCCTGTGCGCAACAGCAAGTAGATGCAATTACATCTAGAAAACAAGGCTGCCTTGGCTTCCAGTAAAAAAAATAATCAAGCAAAGGAAAAAGCTAAAGGGACATAATTTTTAAAAAATGATCGCCTGCTATTCACAGCATGCATCCAGAGTGAGAGGGGAAAAAAAATGTAGCCAAGGAAATGGCTTTTACACCAGCAAATGAGTGATACTATCTTGATATAAATTCTACCTACAAACCTAGGCATACCTTGCACATTTACCTAATGAATATAGATGAAAACCTGCCAGGAGACTAGATTTTAATTATTCCAATCACTAAAATAAAAGGAGAATTATGGGAGGTGATGGAGGGCTAGTTATAGTTACAATGGCAATCATAAGATATAAATGTATTAAAGCAATGTGTCATGTACCCTATGTTTACACAATGCTATAAGGAAAATAGTGAAGTGAAAGTCACTCAATCGTGTCCGACTCTTTGCCACCCCACTGACTATACAGTCCATGGGATTCTCCAGGCCAGCATACTGGAGTGGGTAGTCTGTCCCTTCTCCAGGGGATCTTCCCAACCCAGGGATCAAACCCTGGTCTCCCACATTGCAGGTGGATTTTTTACCAGCGGAGCCACAAGGGAAGCTCAAGAATACTGGAGTCGGTGGCCTATCCCTTCTCCAGCGGATCTTCCCATCCCAGGAATTAAACTGGGGTCTCCCGCAATTGCAGGCAGATTCTTTACCAACTGAGCTATGAGGAAAGCCCTTACATGTAAAATACATTTCAACTTAAAAAGTTTGAATATAAAAAATGCAGAACATGATCAAGGGAGTGACTGGCCAGAAGTTCAGGAAGACCACCGCGTGAACCATCTAAATACTCTCCAGCCTTCTGGCCACCACAGTGATGGACTGTACCTCTGAGAGCCTCCTGGACCCACATAATGAACTCCTTTCTCTGGGACAGCTCCTTCAGACACTGACACCGAGCCTCATCGATATCCTGCAGAAGCTTTTTGGCACGGATAATTTGCTGGTTGATACAGTCCAGTTTTTTGTGGCGAAAGTTGTCCAAGACAGTCTAAGAAAGTCACCAAAGAAAGTTGTCAAAGACAGTCTGCAAGACAAGGCAGCATGTGGGCTGAAACTGGCTCCTGGACCCCCAAGAAGAACTGTGCTGACCATCCCAATAGTCCCTCCCACCAAACTTCTAAAACTGACACTAGCAGTCACACTACTGGGAAACAAAGGTAAAAACAAAGCCCTTGGCATATTCAGACATTGAATAAAATACAAATAACCCTGAAGGAAGCTGTGAAATCATCTTGCCCAGTTTTTCAAAGCCAGAGATCTGCGATCTCCCCCACCTCCACCACCCCACCCTCAACCCCAGGAGTCCCCAGTAAATAACTTACAAAGCTTAGTAAGGTGTGGAGAACACTGAAGTCACCGGTCAGGCCCAAATTCTCTTTGACCTTCAAGATGACCTTGGCTGAGTCGACAGCCTGATGTAGGTGATGGTATTCCTTGATCTGCTGGACTCGCTCCTTGATCCAATCCTTCTGGTCTCTGGGATACAGAGCACACATGGTCTGGAGGTCTTCAGTTAGGTTTCTGTATTTATTCACAAAGTCCTTGAAGATGTCATCAATTTCCCCAAAGGTGACCTCCCCTGACTTCAGATCCTGATACAATTTTGTAAACCTTTTGATACAAGGACAATATAAACATTCATACACCTCTTCAGGCTGAAATATCTCCTTTTCCAAGTTCTCTTCTTGCTCACTCAGCTCCTGTGCGGCTTCTGCCCAGAAGATCTGGAAGATGTGACTGTCCTTTAGCAAATATGCCTTTTGGGCCATTTCGTGTACTTCAGGGCTCAGGTTATAATGTGTTGTCCACATCGAGGCAAGCAAGGTGGCTGACAAAGTCACTGTCACAACTTGGTTTAACGTTTTCCCATTGAGGTCTTCCGAATGTCTTTCAGCAATCTCTCCAAAGTCCACTATTGAAATCACAAGAGAATGTCAAGTCAAACTCTAGTCATAATATCCTTTTATTTTACTTTCCCAGTTTTCACTCCCCTTGTTGCTCTTAAGGAAATGCAAGTGAACATACTTGGTGGCATTTGTTCTCAATGCTCAATTTTGTGAGCGTCCCTAAATCTCCACCCTCGCATTGCTCATCAGTTTTCATGACAAAGAAGGCTTTGCAACTTCTGGGTGAAGATGACAATTTGAAATCTGCACATGTTTCCACTCCCTCCCAAATCCTGCTGCAATGATAGAACTGAGATTGTTTCTCAAAAGCCATAAAGCAACAGGGCTGGGAAGTATAGAAAAGGAGACCACAGCAACAAAACTTTGGAACTTGAAAAGCAGATGTGCTGAGGGTAAACAATGTTTCAAGCCTGAGAACTTGGGGTCTTAGCCCATAGTGGGGAAACCTGAGATTCTGCCAGGTGTCTGTCATCACAGAATTTCCCACATGCACAGACCCAGGCTGCAGACTCTGGAATTTGGGAGGTGGTGATGAAATAAGGAGGATTGGGCTGAAAGTCTGCATAACAAGTCATCCAACAGGGTCATTTTCATCCCAACCCATTCCATCAGCAGGCTGATGGCACCTCCTCCACCCTGGCATGCAACAGGTAGTTTATATTCTAGAGAGGCTCTAGAGGGCTCACAGAGGGCTCTCTGGATTGGGGGCAGAATAAAGGCATTTCCAGATACCTACCCTTCGTCAGGAAGCTAACGGTTGGTATGTGCCACTAAATTTGAGAAGCTAGAAAGGAGAAGAGAGGACACAGGGAGTAGAAGGAAGGACTGGGGCTAGATACGCATCTTAGATGCTGAGAACCCTCCAGCCCTCATTTCTGTCTTGACTCCTAGAGACGTGGCAGGCAGCCCTATATCTTCCAGGCAAGAGACTGGTGATCTGAGCAGCCCAAAAGAGAGGAGCTAAAGATACAGGCTATTTCAAAGCCTAGCCACCCCACCCTCAGAATCCCCCACCAGGGCGTTAGTCCCCTCTCTTAATATAAACAGATAAAAAAGATTTCTAGCCAGAGGGGCAAAGCCTTAAACATGAAAAATAGACATTAAAATATATTAAGAGATAAAAGCAACTTGGAGGAAAGAGGAAACTATTTAAGAAAACCTCTAAATAAAAAATATCAAAAATCTTGGAAAGATATGACACACTAACCATGAACCAGAACAGGATAGTATGGAAAAGCAAAAAGAGTTCTTGTAAATTAAATACAAGTAAGAAGAAAAAGTAAAAAATTTAATGTCAAGCTTAGAAAGAAAACTTAAGAAATTGCTCAGAAAACAGAACAAAACAAGACATGGAAAATAGGAGAGAAAATGTATGGAAATTAGATGCCTATTCCAGGAGGTCCAATATCCAACTGTGGATTCCAACAAGAGAAAAAGTAATCACTTAACTAACACACGAAGTTTCCCCAGAACTCAAGGACTTGGATTTCTAGATTACAAAGACCCACTTAAGTATGCCCAGTACAGCAGATGGGAAAGAGACCCATTCCAAGGAACATCATTATGACATTTCAGAATAAGGGGGACCCAAAAAAAAAAAATCTCAAGAGCTTCCAGGGAGAAAATATGCCATCCACAAAGGATTAGAATCCCAACCAACTCTAAACAGTGACCCTGCAGAGACAATGGAGCCACGACCCCCAAATCCTGAAGGAAAGATCTGCACCAAACAACAGATCTCCTGTGAGGGCAGACAGTTTCAGACAAGCAAGAACTCCTGGGCACCTTACTCAGGAGAAACAGAGTGTGTATTTCACCAAAACACAGGAGTGAGAGCAGGGAGCCATGACACCCAGGATACAGATCCAGCCGAGAAGAGAGGCAAGATACCCCTAGGATAGCTTATCTCTGGTTTGGTGAGACTCTATCTGAAAAAGCAAATGGATCTCCTTTTGAGGAAATTCAAACAGTTGGTAAAGAGTCTGGCGTTGAATTTAAACAATAAATATATTGAAAACAAAGCGTAGGACAAGATAAGAATTTTAAATCTAGAAAAGACAGTTTGCATAAGAAGTGGGAGAGAATAATGGCTCGGGTGTAAAGAGTGCATTTACATAGTCGTGACATTTAAACCCTGAGAGCTGATGAAATTAGGATAAAATTGGAGGGAAGTGAGATTGGAAAGGCTATGTGTACAAGACAGAAATTGGAAAAACAAGGAAATCTAAATCCTAATTTTCCATAAATGATAATGTTTAAACCTGAAAAATCAAGAAACAGGCTATTTAGAGCTATGTCAGTAATTACCAAAAATTTTTTAACTTTATTAACACATTAGAAAAAGCCTCCCCGCTCCAAGATAAAGGGCTGCTACTCTGATATGTTATTAATCATATTCTCCTTTGACCGTTCTCCCCTGCGGACCTTTCAATTTTGTTTACTTTAATGCTTTAAAAATATCACCTTTTATCATGTCTTTTACCCTCCCACACAACTTCAGGAGAGAGTCAACGTATGTCTTCTCTTTCTTTAGAATCAATAGTTCATTCTTCCTCTGACTCAGCACTTCCTTCATAGTGAGTTTTTTGTCTTGGGCTAATGAACTGAAAGAACTTTCACTCTCTGGGAAAAAAAAAAAGGAAAGGAAGTCAGTAGAACAAACAAATATCCATGTTGTGGCAAGCCATTTCTCAAACCTCCTGTGAATATGCTCCACATGCTGGGCTGTGTGGAGGGTGATGTCAGAGGCTGTATGCATGGCTACTCCAAGACGTCCCAGTGTCAGTCAGTAGGAATAAAAACCACCAGTATTCTAATGTGGTCAGTATTTTATCACTTTCCCTAATTTTCCTGAGGATTAGAAGCCATCCCCTGACAACTGCCTGGAGAGAGAAGCCATCATAAAGATGACAAAGATCACCTCTCTATAAGACACACCGGCAAAGAGAGATGCTTCTGCGCTCCTAACTCCTCAGGAGCCTGAAGTCCACATCTCAACATGATACTTACTTAACTGCCAAATGTCAAGGAACCGATCCATGTGTTCTAGGATCAGCTCCAGGTGCCCAACTAAAATTGTTCCATTGATGAGGTCATTTGTAACTTCTGTGAACACAGAGTCTGCAGTGGCCATCAGCTTCTTGCCTTCCTTGGTAATATTTGCTAATATTTTCTTGTTGGTTCCTGACCAAGTTAAGAAGAAAGTTAAAACGGTAGGCACCCCACTTCCTTCCCACATTAATGGATTTCCAGTAACCTCCTATTGCTCTGCCCCAACTTTCATATAATAAAGCAAAGTCATTCTGTCTTCCCAGGTATATTTCTCACATTCTTTAGCGGGCAGGATTTTCAAACATACTTAGTTTAACCACCAGAAATTTTCTTTCCCAGTAATATTAGGATCATACATTTGGGTCATGTCATTAAAAGCAAATATAGAAGCTTTATTCACAATTGCCAAATCTTGGAAGTACCCAAGATGTTCTTCAGTAGGTGACTGGACAAACTGCAGTCCACCCACACAACTGAATATTATTCGGTGGTTTAAGAAGTGAGCTACTAAAATGAACCTTTGATGCCTATTGTTAAGGAAAAGAAGCCAATCTGAAAATGCAACAGAGAGTATGATTCCAACCAGATCCCTTTCTGGAAAAAGGCACAACTGTATAGGAGAGCAGAGGGAAGGAATGAACTGCTGGAAAACAAGGAAGTCTGGGGCAGTGAAACTGTTCCGTAGGATACGGCAACAGTGGATGCACAACGCTGAACGTTTCTCAAATCCACAGAAAGTACAGGAGAAAACCCTAATGTCAGCACTGGACTTTACTTATTAATAACATATCAGTATTGGCTCATCAGTTATAACAATGGTACTGAAGCAAGATGTTAATAAGAGGAATTTGCGTGTGCTGAGTGGGTAGATACGGGAATACTCTGTACTTTCTGCTTAATTTTTCTGTCAACTTAAAATTGCTCTAAAATATGAGGTCTGTTAATTTAAAAGACACAAATGGAATATTTTCAAGTGAGTAGCTTTCAATAGACAACAACAAAACAAGAAGAGCCAAGTCAATCTTCTTATTTGATAACAACTCTGGCATGAGAAGAACTTGGGTGGTGGTGTTTTTTTTTTAAGACCATCTCAGTAATTTGATGAAATTGACACTCAAAATAATCTGTGGTGCTTTTCCATTAGCTCTGAACCTATGACTCACACATAAACCTGAATATAACATTTTTAGGGCAATACATGTTTCCCCTCTTTGGTCAAACTCTGGGGTCATGGAGGGTAGGGGTGGAAGAATCAGGCAGTACTTAGCTTTTGCTAAGGTTATCAGTACTGGACTGGACATTTACATGGATCTCAGAATAAGAAAGACAGGGCTTAAGATACAGACACACTGGGTTTGGATTTCAGTTCTTAACACTTATTATCGATGAGACCTTAGGTAAATCACATTACACTCTCCGCCTCAGCTCTTGGTCTGAGGTTACGTCAGCCCAGTAGCTGGAGTATAGCAGGTATTCCATGAATGGTGGCTTTCAGCGCTAGTTCTCAATTATAACACAAGATACTTTGAGCCTTCCTGGGTCTGTCCATCCAAGCTGCTTCTTTTAGCAAACATCAACCCAATCTAACTAACAGGTCAAATACTCTGCTGCCACTCTTGAGTCAGGAGGTGCCACTGGACAGATGTTCCCAGCACCCTCCATGAACATACCATATAACTTGAAGAGGTGCTTGATGTCTGGCCATGTGAGCAGGTGATTCAAAACCCCACCCAAGTCGTCTACAAACTCCCCTCTACTTGTTGGCCAGGACTTGGTGATCACAGCAGACACAAGGTTGCCACATTTCTGCAAGTCATTATAAGAGATTTTCCCAAGGATACTGGTTTGAGACTATAAAAACATGAATAAAGAGAGGGATATTTAGAAGGTTATATGGTTGATTTACTTTTTAATAAAGAAGAAAATTACCTACGCAACAGCATTTCATAAATCTCTCATAACTAGTTTTACAATGCCTCAAAAGCCAAAAGAGTAAATAAAATACTTAACTATTCTGAGGGCATTTCCATTTTCCTGTCCACTGTCTCCTTAAGACTGGACCCTGGGGATGTGGCAACAGGTACCCACAGACGATACTGACACAACCCACAAACCACCCCCCTTTTCTCTCGCTCAGTGCCATTTTTCTCGGAACTTTCACATTATTAAAAACATCAAACATGAGACAAGTAACCATGAATATTGGTACTTTGGCATTATTAACTGTAATTATTTTAAAGTTGCCTACAAACAACACGCACATTTTAATTCTCTTCCTAGGTGAATTGAGAAAATCTTTTCAACTCTAAATATTTTTCTCCCATAATGCTTTGTTAACCTTCGGGGTCTTTTACTGCATGCTAAGCAAGCGATAAAACCAAGGGTGGGTAAGTGGCAATGATAATAATGAGGCATTTAGGAAAAGCCTGCAAGATTGCTGGAGGTTGCAGGTGAGCTGCTATGATGCCAAACAATAGCAGGAAGCTGAGCAGCATTTCACAGAGTGGGTAGAGTCCTGGATTTCAGGGCGGGGAGGGGGATGCCCAGAGCCCACTCTTTGCTTGGGTGCAGAGTCTCAGAACCAGCAGTGCTTAATAGCCTTTGGCTGGTGATGTCAGAAAGCAAGGATGCATCCAGATGTGGTTCCAGAGTAGGAAAGGTTGTTCACCTGGCAGACCGAGCCCACGGCTTCAATGGCACACATCTCAAAGCATTTCGCCACACTGTCTTCAGCACCTGCAGCAACCCAGTTAGAGTTGCAGAAGGCAGAAATCTGGAAGAGAGGCATCTCCTGCAAGTCGGGAAGATGAGGGTGTGAGAGGTTAGGGGTGCTACACTCTCAGACCCTGTGCAATGAAAACACACTAAAATTTTCACTTTCCTAGTGTTGATTCAGCTCCCCATTACTGTGGCCTTCTTCCCATCCCATGAGAAACCTGTCCTCCCTGCCTCTAACCATTAGACAAAAAAGGCCAAAATACCTACTTAGCAGAAAAAGCATCCAGCACAGCAGCTTGCAAAAAACAGGTGAAACTGAAAGTCGCTCAGTCGTGTCCGACTCTCTGCGACCCTGTGGACTATACAGTCCATGGAACTCTCCAGGCCAGAATACTGCAGTGGGTAGTAGCCTTTCCCAAGGGATCTTCCCAATCCCAGGATCAAACCCAGGTCTCCTGCATTGGAGGCAGATTCTTTACCAGCTGAGCCACAAGGGAAGCCCAAGAATACTGGAGTGGGTAGCCTATCCCTTCTCCAGCGGATCTTCCCAACCCAGGAATCAAACCAGGGTCTCCTGCATTGCAGGCAGATTCTTTACCAACCGAGCTATCAGGGAAGCCTGCAAAATGCAGGTAAACTTTTAAAAACGATTTCTTCCTTGCTTCTCTTTTCCTAAAATGACCCATTTAACAATTACATATAACACTCTCATGCGTTTTTTAAAAGCTGGATCTTCTAGGGTCACAGGCCTCAATTAAAAATGGGGAGCACTTTTGTGTTTTCCCCCAGTTTTCACTGGATTTAACAAGGCTCTTGTCACAAACAGGCCACTTAGAGAGAAAAGCACATAGGCTTAGTTAGTGCCTATTAGAACTTCACACAAGCCAAGGGTTCCCCTGGTGGCCAGAAACTGTGCCCTTATTCTTTTCTGGTATACCATCTGTGGTCAAACTATTAAGGCTGAATCAGAAACAGAGTCACCTGAACCCCATGCCCTGTCCATTCAAATGCAGTCATCACATGTACTGGCTAGTTCATGTGGTCTGGTTCCAAAAAGAATATCCCCTGCCTTTCAGTACCTGTTTGAGCCTCCCTGCCATGTCCCCCAGCAAGGATTCCTTCCAGTCATACTCCATGGGGAAGTTTATTTCCACCAGTCGCCTCCAGACCTGCAAAATCCACAAGTAAGGGCCAGCCACTAAGACAGCTAGATGCCACCGTGGAAAGCTATGAAAGGAGACAATTATGGTCAGACAAAGAGCACAGTGCTTTGAGGACACGTGGGTTCAGACTCATTTTCGTCCAGTTGTCCACTGTGTCACTGGTGAGTCAGGGCAACCCACTTTAGCCTTATAAAACAACGGGTCCTGACTGGACCAGGTCACCACTACGGTCCACTACTGCTTTTCATCCAGAAAGGATTTCCCTCCATTGTTTTAATTTCAAAAAATTTCAAACTTAAGAGAAAGTTGCAATAACAGCGTAAGGACACCCATATACCTTCAGCTAGACTCCCCAGCATTTAAAGTGGCTGCTCCGCCTCTCTCCTTTGTGCTCCCTTTAGTCTGTCTAGAAACAGGCATTGTCTCTGCTGAACAGAGTCGCAGACGCCATGCCCCTTGGCCCCTGTGGCCCGCGCAGGCATTCTCAACCCCATGGCCCTTCTGCTACACACAGTCGTGCCGGTGTCACTCTGAGGTCCGTTCACTCAGGGGGACATCTTTCTCATCTTTCTCCTGCCCACATTTTGCCACTGTTCACTAGTCAACTGACTGGGTCCAGGGTCCAACTGAGGGACACACGGCTTTATCACGTCTCCTTTCTAGAGGAGTTCTCCAGCCTTTTCTTTCTTTCTTTGTGACACTGAAACATTTGCTTGCTTCCCCATTATGGTTTATTACAGGATGCTGAGGATAGTTCTTACGTTATATAGTAGGATCTTGTTGTCTCTGTTTTATACATAATAGAGTTTTTATCTGTTAATACCACACTCTTTAATTTATCCTTCCCCCACCTCCTTTCCCTTTTGGTAACCAACAGGTCTATTCTCTATGCCTGTGAGTTTATCTCTGTTTAATAAGTAAGTTCATTTGTGTTTTATTTTCAGTTCAGTTCAATTGCTCAGTTGTGTCTGACTCTTTATGACCCCATGGACTGCAGTACACCAGGCTGTACCAACTCCTGGAGCTTACTCAAACTCTTGTCCATCAGGTCGGTGATGCCATCCAACCATCTCATCCTCTGTCATTCCCTTCCTCTCCTGCTGTCAATCATTTCCAGTATCAGGGTTTTTTTCCAGTGAGTCATCGCATCAGGTGGCCAAAGCATTGGAGCTTCAGCTTCAGCATCAGTGCTTTCAATGAATATTCAAGTCTGATTTCCTTTAGGATTGACTGACTTGATCTCCTTGCTGTCCAAGGGACTCTCAACAGTCTTCTCCAACACCATAGTTCAAAAGCATCAATTCTTTGGCATTCAGCTTTCTTTCTGGTTCAACTCTCACATCCATACATGACTATTGGAAAAACCATAGCTTTAACTATACAGACCTTTGTCGGTAAAGTAATGTCTCTGCTTTCTAACATGCTGTCTAGGTTGGTCACAGCTTTTCTTCCAAGGAGCAAGCGTCTTTTAGTTTCATGGCTGCAGTCACCATCTGCAGTGACTTTGGAGCCCAATAAAAGAAAGTCTGCACTGTTTCCATTGTTTGCCCATCTATTTGCCATGAAGTGATGGGACTGGATGCCATGATCTTAGTCTTTGGAATGTTGAATTTTAAGCCAGCTTTTTCACTCTCTTTCACTTTCCTCTTCGCTTTCTGCCATAAGCCTGGTGTCATCTGCATATCTGAGGTTATAGTATTTGGGTTGTATTTTAGAGTCAGCATATAAGTGATAGTATTTAGTATCTGCCTTTTTCCATCTGACTTACTTCACTTAATATGATAATCTCTAGTATGATAATACTCCTCTGGCCATTACTCATTTTGATATTCAAATTGCCTAAGATTTGGCTAGTGAGAACCCCTGCAGGCTAACTTCTGTTTCCTTTTTTTGTGAAAAAAATGTAATAATCTTAGATGAACAGAAATATTGCAAAGATAGTACAGAGAGTTTCAATTAAACTGAGTGCTAACACTCTACGAAGCCACATACAGTTATGAGAACCAAGAAATTAGCATTGATAGATTGTCATCACCAAAACCACTAACTTTATTTGGATTTCACCACTTCTTCCCACAATCATTCTTTCGCCCTCCAGGGTATAACCGAGGATATCACCTGGGTCCTGTCTGCTTGTGAAATGTCACCACTTGATTTCAAGTACTTTTACTTTATGGTAATACAAGGTATTTCAGGCTGGTCTTGTACTTCTTCAGCCCCACCTTTAGAATCTGCTGTTCTTTCCAGAAGCACAGGGGTTTTTCTGTTTTGTGTTTTAGAGGGAATGGCATTTAGAAGTCGTGGCTGGGTTTGCTCACAGACCTGGGTGTCACCATCTCTAGGCCCTTTCAGTGGATGGAGTTAGGAAATATTGCTTTTTAAATCATGAGTTCACACTACACCTCTGGCTCTTTTCAAACCAGAGACCTCCTTTCCCCTCCCCTGCTCCATAAGTTCCCTCCTCCAGTGAGAAAGAGCCCAAGCTTCCAACAGCAGCAAGCCCTGTGTCCATCTGCCCAGCCTTGTAGTGCATACAACACAGCTTCAGGCTTGCTATGCTCATTGCCCTGCCAACCACAAAACTTCCAAATCAAGTTCAAGATTTACGTATGTTTTCACCTTAGACTCTGTCCCTGTGAGGGTGAGTGGTCAGAGTTCTGGGCTCTGAAGTGACGTGTTAGTTGCTCAGTTGTGTCCAACTCTTTATGACCCCGTGAACTGTAGCCCACCAGGTTCCTCTGTCTACGGAATTCTCCAGGCAAGAATACTGGAGTGGTTGCCATTCCTTTCTCCAGGGGATCTTCCCAACCCGGGGATCTTCCCAACCCAGGTATCAAACCCAGGTCTCCTACATTGCAGGCAGATTCTTTACCATCTGAGCCAGAATACTGATGTTTTGGGCTCTGGGTGTTCGGATCAATGATCTTCTCCCCTTGGTGTGGACAGGTGATGTGTCTGAATAAGGCTGAGAGGCAGTGAGAGCTATCTGTTTTTGTTCGTACACAGTCTCAGTGATGTGACTTTATGATGATCTCATTAAAGTATCCCTGGAAGGCAACAGCCAAAGTCAGAGGGCCACTTGCTTGGTTTGTTTGTGGCACTTCCTAGAACTCTGTCCTGGAGCCAATAGTCTTTAGGCCCTTCCTCCACCTCCTCCCCAGCATAAGATTCTGTCCACATCTCAGTTTCTGGAAGCCCTCCCTGCCTCCCAACCTTTTGGGTCTGATTTCTAATTTGCTCACATTCGGATGCTGCTCAGCCCAGTTTCCCTTTCATGGAAGCCTTGGTCTCACCTTATTTTCCACTGTCAACATCATAACCTGACCCATAACCTCAGCACAGCATCAGACATGAATGCCCTTCCCCAACGGCCACCATGCTCCAGCAAGCTCTGTCCCCCCGTCCCGGCGCCTCACACCTGGTGTGGGGACCACAGTCCACCCACCAGGGAGCCCATGCTCTCAGTCCTGTTAGGGGAGCAGCTGTCCATTCTGCAGAGGAGACCCCTGTGTCCCCTGCACTGGACTGGCTTACCTCAATCTCCTCACTGTAAGTGAAGGTGACAGATGAAAAATACCGAGTCTGGAACATGCTCTTTTTAAAAATTTCCTGAAGCCAAGATCTTGTAGCAGCAAGGGTCCCCTGGAAGATCGTCTTTACTGAATTCTTCTTTCCAGTTTCATTTCTGGGACCTCCTGCTGAATCCTGTCACCACAAAAAAGAGATGGAGTTGAATTGACCCCACACAGCAGACCCAAAGGATCATCCAGATACTTCTCCACCCGCCTCTACGGCTGACTCCACCTACGCACACGGCAGAGCCTGCACACTCACAGCACTTTCATTTCCCCGGTGTTTCAAGTTCACTCTGGGTGGACAGCATGGGGGTCGAGGTAGGAGAAGCGGTGGCATGGATGCCCCCTCAGGTGACCCCAGGTAACTGTAATAGAGGCGATACTGTCTCACCAACCAGTAGACCTCCTGGTCTCTGAGCGGAGAAAGGCTGACAGATAAGGGAGAAGGGTGTACCATGGGCTCAGAGCTTTCAGCAGCTCAGAGAGCCAAGCTCGTGTAAACCCTGTCCCCGAGTGACATGCTAGGGCCAGGAGGAAACCCAAATCCTTACCCTGGTGCTCTTTCCTTGAGGTTCTCCATTCATTCCCACCCCCTGAAAAGCCCCTTTTCCCGGGGGTCAAGGGCTCTAGGGATGGGGATTCCTCTTTCCTGCTCTCCTTCCCTTTCTCATCAGAAGCATCTTTACTACAAAGTGGATACAGCCATCAGCCCCACTTAGAAAGGGGCCTCTCCCAGTTCTGATGTGTATTCTCTTTTGCTTCAACCGAGTCCCACAGATTGTGTAAGTGCCAAGGCCCACCAAGGTGGATCTGCTGGTGTCACTCCCTCCTTCCAGAGATGGTTGGCCCAAGGGCTAGAGACATCAGAGTGAGGCGACTGCCCAAGGAGCTGATTGCTAAGTGGGAGACCAGCACAATCAGTAAACAGGGCAAGTAACAAGATAGGAAAGGCACATAAAGGGTGCTGGGGACTTCCCTATAGCTTGCATAGTAAAGAATCTGCCTGCAAAGCTGAAAACCCAGATTCGATCCCTGGGTCAGTAAGATCCCCTGGAGAAGGCAATGGCAACCCATTCTAGTATTCTTGCCTGGAGAATTTCATGGACGGAGTAGCCTAGCGGGCTACAGTCCATGGGGTTGCAAACAGTCAGACACGACTAAGCAACTAACACACAAAGGGTGCTACATCCAGTCTTGGTTGTGGGTGGGGGGGCAGGTTCTCCCCTGAAAGATTCAGGGAGCTCCGCGCAGAGTGTGAGGGGTAGGCTGGGTTATGTATGGGCAGGGGTACAGCTATGCTGGGAGAATAGCACACAGGATATGGGTGGTATGGGCCAGCAACAGCTCTCAGCTGAAAATGGGACATGCTGGCCCAAACTGAAAGTCACCAAACGGGCCAGCAACTTCTTGAATGATCCAGAAACTTTCGCAGGGTGTGCGTGCCACCTGCAATCTGGCCTGGCCTAGACCTAAGCTCCGTCTGCAGCCACGCAGCCGACCTGCAGAGCAGCAGGGTCCTCTCCTCCCTGTCCGCACACACCGCTCCCGTATTCTGTGGGGACGCCAGCCCCTCCAAAGGCCCCATGCTCCCGGGGCACCTTACGGACCTTCCAGTTCAGTATTACCCCACTGTGCTGCAACTATGTGCTCACTGGAGTACCCCCTCCTATGCATCCCTGCTGCCAAGCACCTCTCTTCTCCATCTGGGTGTGCCCTGCAACCAGCAGATGATGGGCTGTAAATGAACAACCCAAGACTAAAAATCTTCTCTAGAACTTTCACCTTTGCTTCTTGTTTTTCTCCACCTGATATCCTGTCAATCCTATCAACCCTTTATATTGGCATATAACCAAAAGCGTTTCAAAACCTCTTCATATACTTTGGTTTTATTTAATTTCAGTTTTGCAAAGCTTTTTGTTTTTATGGCACAGGTAGAGAATTTGGACCAGACTGTGCTTACACTAATCTGAGATCCCAACCAACATTCCAGACAGTTATTTCTGCAGGGACATATACCGTAAGTAACTAACAAATTTCACATTTCTTGAACACAGTTTATCTAGAAGTTGGCACCTGCCTAGGATGGTTTAAACAATATCCACTTCAGGAAAAAGCAATCATCCTACCAATGTTTATTTTTAAATGTTCCCTTGGTATTTTTTTAAAAAAACAAAAGCTAAAAGGAACAAAGATAAAATACACACTTAATTATATCACTAACGTCACAGTTTTGACCTGTCAAATGGTCAGTCTAAATAGGAGATCATCTATCACCTTCATGCGGAAGCTCAAACTCAGCCGGGTGAAGACCACACAACAATGCAAAAAAATGGGCTGTGGACACATGCAATATCACAGATGGATCGCAGAGGCGTGCTGAGCAATGAAAGCCAGACACAAAAAGGACAGAGTTCCATGACAGGGAAAACTAGCTTGTGGTGGTAGCAATCAGGAGAGTGCTTACCACTGGGAGGTGTGGAGGGAGGGGGCAGAACTCTGGACTGTTCCTACAGCTTGATGCGGGAGGTGGTGCTTGTGTGGAAAGGCTCTGAGGTGTGCACTGAGGTGTGTGGACCTTGCTACTGTATTTGAGTTTCAGTGAACAGGAAAAAGGCTCAGGTGGGAAACATGAGGCATGAACATGCATTTGGGTGAGGAGATTCTTGCTTGAAGTCCTGGCCACTTGCTGGGCTCTTGAATGTACCCAGGCACAGCTAATACTCGACACTTGAACTCCTGTACTGCCTCCTTCCTCCGTTCTTCCCTCTAACGTAAGCCCTGGAGGGCAAGCCTGCAGACCCTGGTTCACCAAAATAGCTTCATGAGCAGAACAAAACCCGGCATCAGGTATGTACTGACACACGTGATGGCAGGACCAGCCGCTCTGTCATTCCAGAAATCCTAGAATCAGCCTATCTCCTTTTTCAATAGAGGATGCCTCAGGTTCCATAGCTCTGCTGGGTATGGCATTATGTGTACATGTTCCACTTACCACTACAGGTTTAAGTATAATAATTCTGCAAACAATCTCAGCAGATAAGGCAGGCATCTCATAAAACGTGTGGGCTTTTGATATTCTGCAGGTAGTTTCGTGAAGTTTCAGGCACACAGTCAAGTAGGACTGTATCAAGGGCTCCTCAAGAATCCTAACCCACAAAGAGTTGAGAGAAATGAATGAAGTAATTTAGGAGGAATTAGAAAACAGTACCCATTATTCATGACAAGTTCCTTCCCTTTAAAACACCTACAAGGAAGGCATGTACTTGATCCCATATAGGATAACATCCAGAACATTTCCATTAATTTTGAACTTGTAACTAAGATAAAAAGGGAAAAAAGTCTTTTTGGTTTGCCTCCATGGTCTGAACTATTTTAACAAAAGCAAGTTAAACTATTTCCAAGTGTATTCCTTTGTTGGAAAATATTAAGAATGGATATTACCAAAGATTCAAATACCATACAATTTTTTAAAAAAAGAACCAGTAAGCTACAGGGAGGGAAAAAAGGAAAGAAATGCTAGAAGCATATGTCCTGTGCATGAAATTTCTTTCAGCTCTGAGTGGACCTGCTTATTGGCTGATACATGACCAGAGCTGAGAGGTAGGGAGCTGATCAGAGGAGGGTTTAGAAGGTGGCAAGAGACAGGAATTACTGGGGCGATTCTGTAAGACACAGAATTAGATGGGGTCCATGAAGTCCCAGGTGCTTGGCGTTAATGAAGATCTGACACTCCCACCTCCATCCTGAGCACTCTAAGAATTCAGGTGAGGCGATCCTGGCGGTGCTCCGAGAATCTAAAAAATTACCTTCCCTCCCACATTTGTTCATTTTGTACACTGTGCTTCCAGGGTGTCAGAGCTCACACATATTTGCAGGAGCAGATGATTTCAGATCATTACGGAAAACTACCTTTGTATTTATTTTCAGCTTCTTTGACTTGCAAAAAAAATCTGAAGACTAAATGCTGATAAGATGCAGGACACAAGCATGAATATGTAATATGATGATAATCACTTAAAAATAAATGACAAAAATGCACAGGAAAAAAATCAGATGAAAATAAACTGAAATGTTAGCACCTGATTTCTATGCTTTTCCCTTTTTAAAAAAGTAGGATGACTACATCAACACCTTGAAAAAAGACGTGGAATATATATTAATTTATGGCTTTACATTAACGAAAGCAAATATGGCATAAACCCAATCATAAGGGATAATCTTGTACAAGAGAGAGATTGCCTTTTATTTTTCTACTTACTTTTCCTCATAAATATCCAGAAGGTACAACAGCATTTTAAAAGTATTCTCAATACTCTAAGGTGGGGAAGAAAAGAAAAAAGGGAAGATTTAACCACGATGCCACTATCTTTGCTAAAACAGAACCAAAAAAAAAAATCTAACATAATAAGGCATAATAATTTTCTTTCTATAAACAAGCTTTAAGGGTCTCAAGTACTAATCTTATACCTGTTGTTAAAACTTAGGATTTAAAATTAAACCATTTTCTCCTCCCCAAAATGGGAAAGGACAATTGCAATTAGGACGTGGGCCAGCACGCAGGATAACTTCTAACCCTGACTTGCACAGTCTCACGTATCTGAAGGCTGTTGTTTTACTGAATTCTGTTTATTGAAACAGAATAAACTCAAGTAAATTAACCCCTTACCCTAAGAAATACTGACCCTTCCCAGTTCTCTTATATCTAAGTGCTTTACCAGGTCAGGTTTTCAGAAAAGGAGAATCACAAACTCTGACCGATTAGTTTTTACCTGCTTTTGTAAAGCAAGGTCTCAAGAGCCGATTCCAGACAACAAACCTCGAGGTTTCTTTGAGAGATTTCCTGAAGTCCTTCCAGACGGTACCAAGTCCCTAGAAGACAGTCCAGGACACGCGGGGGACACTGACTCAGGTACTCGATGAGGTGTTCCATGTAAGGAGCCAAGTTACTCAGAGGAAGCAAACTGAACCAGGATCGGAATAGATACTTATCTACATTCAGCAAATATCTGTTTTTTTCCATTAGCTGGAGTAATTGTTTCCTTATAAGGGAAAATTGGAACAAAAAAAAAAGGGCAGCAGTGAGATCAGTAAAAGAGACAAAGTTAATTAAAATTATGTTAGAAGGGATCTAGAAAGTTATAATTTCAAAAACAATTAAAATGCCAACAACTCAATCAAATAAGAAGTAAACAATAATATATTAAGAATTCAGCAACATGGATGAACTCTCAGGACATGATGCTCAGTGAAATCAGCCACTCACAAATGAACAAATAATTTGATTCCACTTATGTGAGGTCCCTAGAGAAGTCAGATTCATAGAGACAGACGGCAGAGTAGTGGGGACCAGGGACTGGTGGTGGTGGGAGAATCGTCTACTGATTATTGAGAACACAGTTTCAGTTTTATAAGATGGAAGGTTTTGGAGATGAATGGAGGTGCTGGTTGCACAAAAGAGTGAGTGTACTTAACACCACTTAAAATGATTAAAATGGTAAATTGTAGGTTATGTATATTTTACCACAATAATAAAAAAAATTCACCAAGAATTAAGTATTTTCAATACATGTATGTGTATGGCTGAGTCCCTTCACTGTTCACCTGAAACCATCCCCACACTGTTAATCTGCTGTACCCCAATACAAAATTAAAAGTTAAAAAAAAAAGAATTAAGTATTTTCCAGCTTTATTGAAATATGGCATATAATACTGTAAGTTTAGGGTTGATTTGATACGCTTACATACCGCAAAATGATTACCACAGTAACAATACTTGATACCCGCATCCATTGTATCATGTAGTTACCATTTCTTTTCTGTGATGAGAATCTTTAAGATCTAATCTCTGAGCAACTTTTAAGTAAACAATATAGTATCAACTAGCGTCACCATGTGGTACATTCAGTTCAGTTCAGTTCAGTTGCTCAGTCGTGTCCGACTTTCCATGACCCCATGAATCACAGCACGCCAGCCCTCCCTGTCCATCACCATCTCCCGGAGTTCACTCAAACTCATGTCCACAGAGTTGGTGATGCCATCCAGCCATCTCATTCTCGGCCGTCCCCTTCTCCTCCCGCCCCCAACCTTTCCCAGCATCAGAGTCTTTTCCAGTGAGTCAACTCGTCGCATGAGGTGGCCAAAGTATTGCAGTTTCAGCTTTAGCATCAGTCTTTCCAATGAACACCCAGGATCGATCTCCTCCAGAATGGACTGGTTGGATCTCCTTGCAGTACAAGGGACTCTCAAGAGTCTTCTCCAACACCACAGTTCAAAAGCATCAATTCTTCGGCGATCAGCTTTCTTCACAGTCCAACTCTCACATCCATACATGACCACGGGAAATTAGCTCTCTAGAATTAATTTGTCCTCAGAATACTGAAGTTTGTACTCTTTGACAAACATCATCACTTTTCCCCACCTCCCAGCCCTGGTAATCACCATCTTGTGAGTTTCACTTTTTCAGATTTCACATATGTGATATCATATCCATAGTATTTGCCTTTATCTGCCTTATCCCACTTAGCATAATGCCCTCAAGGTCTATCCATGCTTTGCAAGTGGCAGGATTCCCTTGCTTTCCTGACTGAGTAATATTTCGTCATGTATACATATATACGGTGTGTATATATACATCATATATATGCATACACACATACACACCAGTTCTTCTTTATCCATTCATTGACTGACGGATGCTTAGGTTGTTTCCACATCTTGGCTATTGTGAACGATGCCGCAATGAACGTAGGGGTGCAGATATCTCTTTGAGATACTTATTTCATTTCCTTGGGAAATATACCCACAAGTAGGATTGCTGGATCATATGGCAAGAGCTGGTTTAACTTTTGATGCCGTTTTCCATTGTCGGTGTGTCGAGAAACTGAGGAAGAGGTTGCCAGAGGAGAAGGTCCTCACAGAGGCAACGGTGAAGAGCCAGCCTCGCTTGGACGTCTCCAACGTTCTCATAAGCATCTTGTCCTTTGAAGCTGTCTCACTCAGCCCTTAACAATTCTTGGCATGCAGCCTAAGAAACACTCCCGAGCCTAAGGAACACTTTCTTTGCTCTTTTCATTTAGCCTCAGAAACACTCCCTGCACATGTAGTGCTTGAGCTAATTGAAAGCTGTGCTGGTAACCATGATTAATAGCTAGCTTGGGGGCTTAGGAAACTGATTACGCTTAGAAGTGGAGCCAGTATGTCTAGAAAAACTATGTAAACCTGATGTTATCAACATTCCGCAGGTGTCCGGATTTTTGTCATTGTTATAGCTTTAGAAGCCTTCCGTTCTGATCCCTTCTGTCGCTCAGTCGTGTCCAACTCTTTGCGACCCCGTGAACTGTAGCCTATCAGGCTTCTCCGTCCATGGGATTCTCCAGGCAAGAATACTGGAGTGGGTTACCGTTTCCTTCTCCAGGGGATCTTCCCAACCCAGGGATCGAACCCAGGTCTCATGCATTGGAGGCAGACGCTTTACCTCTGAGCCACCAGGGAAGCCCATTAGAAGCCTTACTTCCTTGTAAAACTATATAATAGCGCCTGGAAAATAAAGCCTCCAAGAAGGCTGTCCGTGTCCTTTTGTCAGAGGCAACTCCGCCGAGCTCCATACGGTGTAACAATTTAAGAACTAAGCATGTTGATGCATGATGCCCTGAATTCTACATGAACCCAGTTCAGGGAAGGTCTTTAAATTATTCTGTTCTGTAACACTGTACTGGACACCCAAAAATATGACAATGTGAAAGAAAATACTGTACAGCAGAGTGCCACAGAACTGACAGAGGTTACGAGAAACACGTGCATAAAGCTTCACAACATACTAAAGGCCACTTTTGCCTGAAAGATACAATATTTAAGGCCAATGCTAATGTTTGTTATTCTCCAGCTAAATTTCTTCTAGACAGTTGATCTCCAAGATAAATGACCCTTGAAAGTCATGGAAAGTATATGTAATTTTATAAATAATTTTAATTTGGCTTTAATTTCACTTAAAATTGTGAGGAAGCAATAATTTAATTTAGCTTGCTCACTATTTCAATCCCTAAAATCCTACAGGCTAGATCCTATTGGATTGGGGAAAGCAGATGAGACTTGGAATATAGTTTGACAAAAGACAAAGTAAATGGGGGATGTTATCTGTGCTTTGCAATAACTGCTAATATTAATTTTTGACTGAATTTGTATTTTTTATTTAGTTTTTATACTTAAATTTGATTTACCATTTTCCTTTTACAGACCGTGCTTTCTGTGTCTTCTCTAAAAAGTCTTTGCTTACCTCAAAATGGTACCTCACTGCTTACCTACAGAGTGAAAAGTCACTAATCTTTTTCAATTCCACTTTCGGGAATTTATCTTGAGGAAATAATTGGACACGGAAAATTACAAAGAAATGAATCAAAACATGCTTACAAAGCGAATGCGCAGAAACAATCCAAGTGTCCAGGAACAGAGAACTAGCGAAATAAAATTTGCAACACTAAGCAGTCATTACAATAGGTGTGTATTTACTGGCAAAAATAAAATCATTCATACAACTGATACAATACGCTGTTAAGAGAAAAAGGAAAGTTGGAAAACAGAATAAAACAGGATAAAAGATCTGTTATAGAAGTAGGGAGAGGGGGACAATTGGACGAAACCAGACAAAAGGCACAAATTTCCAGACATAAATAAGCGCTAGTGACGTAATATATAACATGATAAATATAATTAACAGTACAGTGGATTATACATAAAAGTTGTTAGGAGAGTAAATCCAAAGAGTTCGCATCAAAAAGGAAACATTTTTTTCTGTTGCTTTAATTTTGCACCTATGGACGATAGACGTTCACTAAACTTATCATTGGTCATCATTTCATGCTGTAAGTCAAATCATTATGCTATACTTCTTAAACAGTGCTGCGCCTCACTTATATCTCAAGAAAACTGTAAGAAAAATAAATAATATATCTTATGTCGTTTATTTTTAAATATATAAAGCACCCACATATCCACATTTGGACACAACCCTGCAAATACACAGGCCGAAGTGTATGATTATCTCTGTGGTTGCAGGCCATTTTTGTAGTTTTCCATTTCTTGCATGTTTAAAACTTTTTAAAGAAGTAATTATAAAGGAAGCAATATATTACTTCCATCACTAGAAGGAGAGGTAAGTGGACACTGGAAGTCCACTGGAGATCTCAGAAGCACAGTTATTATTCTAAAATTTACATACACACGTGCAGGTCCAAAACTTACTGATCTGGTCTTGTTTCCCGAAACTCTGAGAAGGAGATGCCTTCAAGGGCTGCCCAGGTGTCCTCAGGCTGCATGACTGAGCCCTGGGCTGGCGGGGACAGGTCCATGCAGTGGTGCAGCACAGGCAGGACACAAACCCAAAAGTCAACCTTTTTGTCCATGCACATTTGGCACAGGTTTACCAAGGACGCTCGCCAGCTAGAAAGGGAACAGAGATGGACGTGAGTCCAGCCAGGATGGCCAATGTGAGGCCCACCTGGGGGTCTGACATCCATTAGGAAGGGACAGCTCCTCGTACAGAGCAGGAAAGCACTCTGGGTATCTGACCAGGGAGAAACCTCAGGGCCCACTGGACACCCAACAAAAGTGTCAGGCACTGAACAGGCCCTCTTGCAGCCCCAGAGAAAACTCCCAAGGGCAGTGGGAGAGACACTCTCTTCCAGGGCACTCTCCATTTCGGTGGGAGAGACAGAGGCTCAGAGAGGCTTGTGATCTACAAAAGGTCCCTGGTGTCAGAGCTGAGGCTTAAACACAGGTCGTCTGCCAACAGTAAATCTAAATACGAAGCAACTTTCTACTTGTAAGTGGGGAGCCTATAAATAATACATGCCATGTTCCTTACAAACACATGTACCTTTGCCAGCATTTCTTTTCTCTTTCAAAATTTTATTAAGTCCTGGACAGGATTTAACTGGATGTTTAAAATTTGTAAAACCAGGAGACAAGTGTCCATTAAGACTGGCTGCTCAGAGAAGGCTACCCAAGATTATTCTTGAGTTCAATTCAAATTCAATTCCACCCAGTGAAATATAAGTGCCTTCAGGACAGGCCGCAGCCTCCACACTCCCAGTGCTCCCAGCCCTGTGCAATAGGCACAGCAGTGGCTCCTAAACTGGGAACGACAGTGGCTGAGGCCACGGTGAGGACATCCACGGTACTTCCACAAACATCTTTGAGTCCAGCTTCATTGTCTTACTATGACCCATCCCCCCAAACACAGGCCCACGGGGCTAAGACATGATACACCTTGCGTGTGTGCCTGCTCAGGCGCTTCATTTGTGTTCAACTCTTTGCTACCACATAAACTGCAAGAAAACTGGAGTGGGCTGCCATGCCTTCCAAGGGATCTTTCAGACCCAGGGATCAAACCCATGTCTCCTGCATTAGCAGGCAGATTTTTTACCACCGCACCACATGGGAAGCCCATGATACACCTCAAAGCCTCTCAAAAGCAAGTATTCAATAGAATATGTAATAAAATGAAAAATAGTACATAGACTAGGAAAAGGCTAGACTAATAAACACTGAAATGATAATAGTGAGTGGTAAAATTATGGGTCATTTTTTTCTTGTATGTTTTCACCCATTCTATGACAAGCTCTTATTTTTATAATCAGATAAAAACCATTAGAGAGCTAGGATATCTTTACACACACACACACACACACACACACACAACCTCTGAGATGTTTCAAAGATGTGTTTCAGGTCCCTGCAAAAGGCATCTGGTGATCTGGCTTCTGAGTGAAGGAGGTGACAGAGTGCAGCCAGGTCTTTTTCCAGTAAGAGGAAGTTGAATTTTTCCACTAACGAAAGGACAATCATGCCCATTCCCAATTTACTCTTCACTGGGCAGCCTTCAGGCAGAGGGTCTCCACCGTTTTCCAGAAATGGTGCCATTTTCTTTGTCAAACACTCCCATAGGTGCTTCCTCACCTGGCCCCAGGAGAAAAGGAAAACACATCACCATCACCATGGCATTGAACCCACCAGAGGTGTCAGGACATGCCTGTCACTGAGCTTAGTTTCCTGTGAGCTGGGTAGGGCCCTGAAGAATGAGGGGCAGGGAAATCTCTGGAGAGGAGTCACCCTCCACCTGCCTCCCCACTAAACCCTGAGCATCCCTTTCCCTGGGCCTTTGGGAGGTACCACCAGTGGTACATCCAGAGGCCTCAGCATGCTGGAGAGGATCTCAGGTGGGGGTCCTGAGCCTTGTAAGAGTTCACTAGTCATCTCAGACGTGGCTCCAGGTCTGTCTCAAAAATGCTTAAACCACACCACACAGTAGCTGGAGATGATGTGGAGGAGGATGCCAGTTTTCTTGTCATGGAGGGAAAGGGCAGGTGAGGAGGTGGGACCAGGTAGTGGAGGGGAAGGGTGGGACCAGTAATGGAGGTGGGTTTAGAGGAGTTGAAACTGCAAATGTTAGTCTCTCAGTTGTGTCCTACTCTTTGTGACCCCATGGACTGTAGCCTGCCAAGCTCCTCTGTCCATGGGATTTTCCTGGCAAGAAAACTGGAGTGGGTTGTCATTCCCTTCTCCAGGGGATCTTCCCAACCCTAGGACTGAACCCACGTCTCCTGCATTGCAGGCAGATTCTTTACCATCTGAGCCGCCAGGGAAGCCCTGGTGAGGACGTGGGAGGAGTCAAAAAATGAGGAGGACAAAGAATTCCCTAGAGGTGGCGCTAGGAGACAAGAGGCTGAAATAGCCTGCCCCATCCACCTGTTCACTGAGTCTTGGAGTCATCTGGCCACTAGATGGTGAGGTGAACGCCCAGGAGACAGAAAAGGGAGATGTTGCTGACACCCCTGAGACCTGGTACCTTCTTCTCTTCATACTGTAGAGCACTCCATGGCTGCTCTTCTCCTTCATAGATCATGGGCACACGGATGACAGAATAGAACTGCTGGAACTGGGTGAAAAAGTTCTTTAAATTGATGGCATTCCAGGTCTCAAGGATGCTGAAGATGTGGTCCAGCATGACAGAAGCTGCAATCTGCTTCCCTTTCACCAACTCTTTCCTCGTACCATCTGTTACATGATTCATCCATTTCTGTAATGTCCCAGGGGGCTTCATACAAATTATATCATCGTACTGATGCCAGTCTAAGAGTAAAGAGAATATTATACTTAGGGGCATCGAAACCCACTAGACCTGAACACTCCATCCTGGAAGGCCGATCTTGACCAGAAGAAACAAGATGAAGGAATCAAAGAAGGGAATGAAGGAGCCAAAGGAGAGAAGAAAGACAGGAAAATTACAGAATGTGGTAAACAGAAGGCAGCCAGCACTCACTCCATCCCGGTACCCAGCCGCAGATGAGCAACGTGCGACCTGACCCCAGAGGTAGCACAGATGTTTAGGACAAGTAACTTAGACACCCCGCAACTACCCTGAAAGTACTTGAAACATGCCTTTGTTGAACTAGATGGCTCAGCATACTTGGTACGTGAGTTCCTTAGAAAATTACCACAAGAAGGTAAAAAATTTCATACTGAAACTGCATCACTCACTAGGAATCATGCACCATTTTGGTATGTTGCTTGGTACAAGGGCTCATTTCCTCTGTCCTGGGAATAGTGGTAACCACTTCATGAAGGATGGTATAGGTCACACAACAGACAAAACAGCACTCAACATGGGGCAAGGGTTGAACTCATGGTTGCTCTTATAACCATCTGAAATGATGTGAGTGTAGACCTAGAAAACCCAGGAAAATCAATTGCCAAATAATTAGAAGGCAAAGAGGTCAGTGAGACACCAGAGGCAACATAAGTGCATAAAAATAGCCATGAAAATCAGAAAGTCAAGCCTCTGAACAGGCCTCCTGCCCCTTGTTGCCCAGCCTGTTGTCTTTGCTGGAAGGCCCTGCTCACACATCCCTGCCCCATCCCAGCCCTGTCCAACAATAACTCAGAATCACTATTTGGATCTGACCTCAAGCATCAGCTCCTGTGGAAGCTTTCCCTGCTCCAAACATTCTTCCAGAGAAAAGGTGAGTGAAAGCTGCTGGCCTGGGACGGCTAGTGCCATGGAGGTGGAGGAAGCTCCAGTCAGAGTCCTGGGCATGGGACACCCTCGACCCCAGGACAGTGGGGCAGGGAGGGACATTAATGGTCTTGGTCTCAAAGAATCTACTAGAAGATTAAAAATAAAATATTTAAGTTCCAACCTCCTAGAGAAAAGAGAAAAAATCCAAAAGCTGGTAAAAGCACAAAAAAGAACAAGGAAAACAAGGTAGACAGAAAGATAAGATAATTTGTCAAAAGTGAGTCTTCCATTGACAGTCACAGTTCATGCCAATGGGCTAAATTCATCCATTAAAGATGATCAGACTGGGAATTCCCTGGTGGTCCAGTGGTTAGGAGTCCACACTTCCACTTCAGAGGGCATAGGTTCAATCCTTGGTCTGGGAACTAAGATTCCCCCAAGTTGCACAGTAAAGCCCCCTGCTCCCAAACCTCCTCCGCCCCGCTGCGAAAAAAAAACCAAACAGACCAACTAAAGTCCAGCAAAACAGGGATGTGGCTGTAACAGCTGAATCTGAGAGAAAACTGAGGAGTTGGGACAAAAGCAAAGAGGCTGAGAGCGTGGGTGAGGAACACAGAGATGGCAGAGTCAGTTTCAGGCAAAACCCAGCACAAGGCAAAAGACACTGGAACGGAGAGAGTGCCAGCGATGGCTGTTTCTGCCACCAGCACATACATCTGCCCTCCGGTCTCCCTGCGCCACGGGGCGGAGCCCAGAATCTCCATTCTGCCTGCCTGCCTTGCAACGGTGGCTTCTACCAATGAGAGTGCTCACAGGAGGCTTAGAAGGAGGAAGGGGGGAGGGAAGACATCTCTCTGTTTACTGGGATCAATGAAAACTACATGTATTTAACACAGATAAACCACCATCACACCAAATGGAGCAAATTACAAAATTTTCCTCAATCAACAAAATTCCAGTGCCTTCCAGACACTCCTCACAAATCATGGATGATGTTAGGGGCTGGGGCACTTCCCCACCTGGGTCCAAGAAGTGACCTCCAGACCCTCAGAAGCCAGTGAAGGCCCTCCTTGGCCTTCCAACCAGCCCTTCCATTGGTTATTATGACTCACCTCCTTCCTGCTTAAAATGCCTGATTTAACCCAACCAACCCAGGTGCCATCTTCCAGGGAGCTCTAAGGTCAGTCTACCAACAGAACATCTAAATAGGACAGTCCACACCAAGAAGTAACTAAAGTACCCGTGGACTTCTGCAACAAGGAAGGAAAATTTCTAACACCAGTATTTTTTTAAAAAGCTTGCAAAATGTAATTACTGAAAAACTCGGACTTCCCTGCTGGTCCAGTGGCAAAGAATCCACGTACCTATACAGAGGACACATATTCAATCACTGTTACGGGAAGATTCCACATGCCATGGAGCAACTAAACCCATGCACCAAAACCACTGAAGCTCATGAACCCTAAAGCCCATCCTCTGCAATGAGAGAAGTCCCTGAAATGAGAAGCCCGAGCATAGCAACTAGAAAGAGCCCCTGCTAGCTACAACTAGACAAAGTCTAGGCAGCACTGAAGACCCAGAGTAAAAAAAAAAAAAAGAAAAATTCTATTTAGTACAATATCATGATCAACAAAGCATCTAAAAAATAAAGTTGCTTGGCAATTCTGAGTTAACACTCCAACTTAAAAATCTGTTTAATGAACAGTTCATACAACTCAATCAAAAAACAAACAACCCAATCAAAAAATGGGCAGAAAACCTAATAGACACTAATTCAAATAAGACATACAGAGAATCAACAGGCATATGAAAAGATGCTCAACATCACTAATTACTCAGTTCAGTTCAGTTCAGTTCGGTCGCTCAGTCGTGTCCAACTCTCCGCGACCCCAAGAATCACAGCACGCCAGGCCTCCCTGTTAGAAGAATGCAAATCAAAACTGCAATGAAGTATCACCTCACACTGGTCAGAGTGGTCATTATCAAAAAGTCAACAGATAAATGCTGGAGAGGGTGTAAAGAAAAGGGAACCCTCCTACCCTGTTGGTGGGAATGTAAACTGGTGCAGCCACTATGGAAAACAGTATGGAGGTTCCTCAAAAAACTAAAAATAGAGCTACCATATAATCCAGCAATCCTACTCCTAGGCATATACCCACAAACCATGAAAACTCTATTTTAAAAAGATACATGCACCCCAATGTTATTTACAATAGCCTGGCATGAAAGCAACCTAGGTGTCCATCAACAGATGAATGGACAGAGAAGACATGATATACACACATACACACTGGACTATTAGTCATTAAAAAAGAATGAAATATTGCCATATGCAGCAACTGGATGGGCCTAGACATTATCATATGAAGTCAGACAGAAAAAGACAAATATTATATGATATCACTTATATGTGGAATCAAAAAATAATACAAATTAATTTATTTACAAAACAGAAACAGATTCACACACAAAGTAAACAAACATGGTTACCAATCGGGAAAGTAGGTGAGGGGAGGATAAATTAGGAGTATAGGGTTAAGAGATACATACCTATATACAAAATAGGTAAGCAACAAGGATTTATTGTAATAGCACAGGGGAATATATTCAATATCTTGTAATAAGCTAATAAAGGAAAAAAATCCCCCAAAAATAAATACCTGAATAATTTTGCTGTACACCTGAAGCTAGCACAAAAACTAACTATACTTCAATAAAAGAGAGAGGGAAAGAAGAAAAGAAAATCTTTTCAATGGACTTTAAAATGACTGGCTCTGTATTAAAAAGTGCATCTCTGTCTGGTTTGACAGCTTAAGTACCAGGAACCAGCCAGATAAAATCTGGAGTGACTAAGGCAGTGCTTCTTAAGTAAGAGCAAATGAGACCTGCCATCCCAAATCACTACCATGTCTTCTGCAAAGACTAGTTTAGCACCAGCTCTTGTCTGATGAGGGATCATCTCAAGCATGGAAACAGCCAGTTTGGATCATCCAGCAAGTGCAGAGCAAAGTCAGAAAGGATCACGGGACTCTGCAATCAGCCCTCATAGAAGAGTCTTATAAAGGCAGGCAATCGAGTCAACACTTGGGCACATTTAAGAAGAGAACAAGACTCTAGTTTCTTCTCTCTTTGGGCAAGTTCAAAATAATCAAGCACCTGCCCCACTGACCTCTACTACTGTCAGACACCTAACAGAGATCCCCGCCATGGGCAGCATCAGTGGCAAAGACCCCTCCAGATGATTTCATCAAGTCACTCCCAGCTTTCAATCCTGCCTAGCTGAGGCCCCAGACATCAGAGAGCAGAAACCAGCCAGCCCTGTTGTGCTCCATCTAAACTCCTAACCTACAGAAGTAATGAATATAATAAAACTGTTTTATGCACCCCCAAAAAATAAATAAACAAAATAAAACACCTGGTCTTGGTAACAGACTGGTCCATCTCTCAAAAGCTGACAGATCAATCTTTTTAAATAAGAACTTTAATGTTAAGTAGGCTTTATCTAATAGTAGCTCAGATGGTAAAGAATCACTGCTGCCTCTCCATGCCCCAGTCCCCTCACGTCTCAGCGGATCCACCCTCTCTCCTTTCCCTTAGAAAACATCCACTACCTTGTTTACTCTTGTGAGTGCTTAAGTTAAACTGATCAGAAACATGCTGCCAAGCTCAGGCTTAGGAAACATAAAGCCGGGAGGTATGGCAGGGCCAATGCCAAGCAAAGGAGTCCCACAGAGGACAAGGAAAGCCTCTGTTCCAGAGAGGAACGTCCTGTCTCAGAGGCTGATCGATCAAGAGTCTTCGGCTTACCTCCCGAGTCCAGAAGGGAAGACTTCACTCGCAGACAGCGGTTCACGTACTCGCCTTTCTTTGGCTGTTCTTTGTAGATGAACTCATACTCCACAGGGTTCTTGCCTCGGCAGATAACGTACTTGTAAGGAATGGGTTTATCCACGTGCTGCTTGGAAATGGTGGTGCTGCCTTCAATGAGGGACCCGTTCTCATGTAAGTCTCTGTGAATAAACGGGACAGCAGTTGGTTATGTGAAAATCCTCTCCCAGAAATGTTCATTCTTCTCAAACAAAACACGGAGTGCAGACCTAATGCTATAAATCTATGCTGAAAGAGAGGATGCTTCCAGAAAAAGGCTCGCTTCCACACGGAGACAGAAAGAAGACCAAGATGAAGTATGACAAAGAACCGCATTATAGGGAAGAGTTTTTTGAAATATTCATCTTCAAAAGTTCTAAGAATTAACCTACTTGATCAGAATTATGATTTCAATAAATTTCAAAGACTGGACATTCTATACATTTCCTTATGGGCCAGCTGGGATATACTCACTTGCTATAGTGCATTTCACAAACATTATGAAACCATGCAGGCTTGCCGAGTTCTTTCCCACCTCTAACATATACTTTGTGTTGATCGGGGTTGAATCCAAAATGTTTAGAAATGATTGCATGGAAGTACACCATGATTTCTTCCGTGGAGCTCAGCAGGCTGGGGGAAAGTCACAGAAGAAAACACTGATTAGATCTGGTCTCTCTACCCCCTGCCCACACACATACGCAGGCGCACATGTGCACACACGATCTTGTTTCTGGGCGCGCAATAACACACAGCAAAGTGCAAGAGAGCCCTCACTTCAGATAGACTGCGCTCCATGTGGGTCCCCTGGGCTCTCCCTCTACGGCGGAGGAGGACAGTGGGCATAGGGTGGGGTGATCTCTGCCCAGCTCCAAAGAGCTGGGGATGACTGAGTAGTCTGGGGCATGACTGCCTCTCTCCTGACTTCTGTAAGGCCCAGGCTGCCTCCAGGAGACCCCAGGGACTGTATAATGGCAGAATTTCAACTGAGTATGGAATTGGGACAGGTGCCCCTCCCCTGCCTACCTCCTGAGCATTGCCCTTTGCCCTGAGAGTCAACAAAAAGGCAGCCTGGGACTCTCCCTTGGGGTGGCGTGGCCCTTTCCAGTGCCAGTGCTGGGTCGGGGCCAGGCCTGTGCCTCGCTGAGCCAGTTGCACCCACCTCTCCTTGGCTCGCTGTGTGCTCTGGTTCCTTTGCTCCTTCTCATTTTTCACAGGGGCTGCATTATTTCCTGTATTCCCCTCTGGCCTCTTCGGGTTCTTTGGCTTGGCTTTCTCATTTTCACCTGTTTTCCCTCCAGGAACAGCCGATTGGTCCTTGGTTGCAATTTCCTGGAACAGGCACCCAAACCCCAACCTTTAGACCAGGCTCCATGCTTGCCCCCAACACGGGACGCTTGTCACAGTCGCTAGACTGGTCACATCCCTTCCCTGCTCAGAACCTTCAAACGGCATCTGGTCCACCCACCACAGGCTCCAAGGACTCCTGTCCCAACCTCGTCAACTCCAGCCCCAACCCCGGCCTCTCTTCCCTTCACCTGCTCTTAGGAGAAGCAGCTTTCCTGCTGCCCCTAAACAAGCCCACCACACTCTCCCTTGGGGCCTTTGCATGTCCCTAGATAGGCACATGGCTTGCCTGTCACTCTTCAGTCCTTGGAGAGGCCCTGACTGGCACCCACCTCAGTCCCTTGCCCTACGTCTCTCCAGGGCACTTCACACCGTCTGGCTTTGCATGTCTTTCTCCCCACTAGAATGTGAGCTCCCAAAGGCAGGAACTGGTCTCATTCATGGCTATATCCCCAGCACCTAACACGTATTCACCAAATGATCAAGCTGTGGAAGGAACGGGACTAAAAGGAGCAGCCCATGGGATGGACAGCAAGAATGGGGAGGGTGTTCTGGAGAGGCGACCAGGCAGGCACGAGACACTTTACCTGGCGGTGGTTTCGGGAAGCAGGGACGCTTGTGGGCTGCTCTTTCGTTTCCTCAGTCTTATCTTTAACATCTTTCTCAGTTCCTTCCACTGAAACAGCTGACTTGGCTGCAGCATCACTTGCCTGGAAGGAATAAAGACCCCAAAACATCAGGGCCAAAATGACAAAATGCACAGGGAAACTTGGACTCAATGGCATAAGGGTCAGCCTCTTCCACCAGCCCAGGAACAGAGGCCAGCAGCTCAGGGTAGAGGGATAGCCCCTCCCACAGCCCCCCTCCCAGGAAGCAAGTCCCAGTGGACTCCCTTCCCAGACAGTGAAGTATTGTCAGAACTGCACTGCACAGCAAGGTGTTGAGACATGGCAGGCCAACCCTTGTCATCACTCCCCTAACTCACCCCAGAGGCAGGAGCCCTGGCCAGCTGCCCGGTGGTCTGCAGCTCTTTCCTGGGCTTGGAGGTGTCTGCCTTTGGCTCAGGCAGCAGGAGCTCCTGGGCAGTATCCTTCTCCCCAGGAGAGCCTTCACTGGCAGAAGTGGGGAGATCTTCACCCTTCGAGGGGCTCAGGGACTGGTGGTCACTCCCTTCTGGGAGGGTTCCTCCCAGAGTCTGGTCAGGAGGTGCTGGGCTGCTCAGAGACTCGGTGCCCACGGCTGCTTCTGCCTCTCCTGCAGCCTCACCTTGCAGAGGGTGGCCCATAGGTATTTTGCCCACACTTGGAGGCTGGCCTGGCTGGTGAGTGGGACTACTCTGCTGAGCTGGGCTTTGGCATGGAGTTGTGTCCTGGAGCTCAGGGTTTGCAAGCGAACTCAGACTACAGGGATCCAGTGAGGACGGGGACAAGGAATCCAGCTCTGCAGATGTGGAAGCATTCTTCCAATTCCTTTTCTTCCTTTTACTCCTTCTGCGCCGCTAAACAGAAAAAGAGACACTCATCTTGTTTCTCAGGTTTTCTATACTCTCACCAAGGGTTTCCTCCAATTTCCTTTCAATTTCTGAAGTACGTCAAGCATAGCTCAATCCAACCACCTTACAACTGCTAAATCCGCCATTCCTCTCTCTTGGAAAGAATGAAACCGAGCACTGAAACTGAGCACGAAGTGAATGGGCTGGTGAACAGAGTTGAGGGACAAGTGGGGAGCAGTGATGGTCACACACTTTGCTTTGCCCAATCCAAGCTGAGACCCTCATGTGGAATACCTTCCAACGGGAGGGCCCTGTAAAGATGGCTTTCAAATGTTAGAAAGTATGCACAGGCCCCGACATGTTAGACTCCTATATGGTATGTATTACATACAAAAGAGAGATGCAAAACTGGGCAGAAGTGCAAGTTGTTCCTTCCTGCACTTGCACTGGCACACTATGCTTCTGCCTGCAGATCCTCACTCAAAGGCAAGAATCCTCAGCTTCGGAATCAGAGACGAGCTCGTAGGAGCAGTTGTGGCAGGCCCCTGCGAGGACCCCGAAGGGCTGAATGCCCTGCATGCACGGCAGTCTTGGACTGCAGCAAAACGCTGATTAGTTCATTAAGTGCCAGTAACCTGTGACCCTCCCTGCCACTGAAGCCCCGTGTGGGCCTAGGGCTTGGCATCTTGCCGCTTGCCCGGGCTGAGTCCTCGGGAGAGGGAAATGGAAGACCTTGGGGTTTATCTGCACATGGGGTGGGACATCTTGTTCTGGGTCAGCTTCCAGATTTTCTCCAAGAAACCTGACCAAACTTCCAGCCCATCTGCTTGAAACAAGCAGCACAATGCACAGGCTGCCCTGAATGGCAATTTCCCAGCCTGACATCAATACCAGCTAACACTGTGGTGGAAAGAAGGAAGGTCATTCAAGGCGATCTGTATGCCAACTTCCAGGGCATACAGACCTCTGAAGATCTTGCCAACATACTGATGGTGACTCAGCACATCTGGGGGCACCTCGGGTTCTGCATTTCCATGGTGCTGCTGCCAGTCCAGGCTTGCTCTGTGAGCACTACCATGAGGCAGCTCCCCACTCCAGGCACCAGCATCTCCATTAGCTTTACAGGTGGTCCTGAAGTGCAGTCTCACTGGGAACCACGGATCAGACCAGCAGGAAGCTGTATGCAGACCCCACCCTTTTGGAAGGCAAGGCTGGCTTAAATTAAGTCGCTTATGTTGATATACCAAAAGGAGCCTGGAACTCTGTCTTAAGCACAAGGAACAAGAAAGTAAGACGAGTTCCTCCCCCATAAAACTGATGGTTTACTGGGAGAGAAAGACGAAAAATAGGTGGTTTTAGCTTGTTAGTAGGACTCAGAGTGGAGAAGGCAATGGCAAGCCACTCCAGTACTCTTGCCTAGAAAATCCCATGGGTGGAGGAGCCTTGTAGGCTGCAGTCCGTGGGGTCGCTAAGGGTCGGACACGACTGAGCGACTTCACTTTCACACATTGGAGAAGGAAATGGCAACCCACTCCAGTGTTCTTGCCTGGAGAATCCCAGGGATGGGGGAGCCTGGTGGGCTTCCGTCTATGGGGTCACACAGAGTCGGACACGACTGAAGTGACTTAGCAGCAGCAGGACTCAGAGGCTTCTAGCAAAGAGGCGCAGGTTGAGTCTGAAAGTCACTGAGAGCCAAGAAGGCAGTTTCATCAATCGGCAAAGATTACTGGGACCTGTGCATCTGAACGTGGCCAAAGCCACAGGCTACCTTCTAGGCTGACCGGCTCACCCAGAATCAAAGCTTATGCTTGGCCAGAAGACCCTGCGGACTGGCCCTCACTGTCTGTCAACCTCATCCCACCCTAGTCCTGCCCTGGCCTCCAGCATCAATCCTGTTTTTCACTTTCTGTACTTTAGGATGTTTTGGCATGTGGGGGGACCTTGATCATCCTGGAGGGACTGCCCCTCCCAGGGTTACTAATAACCCAGAGAGAGGTGGTGACTCCCCACAAGCACATCTTTCATCTGCCAATCACCCAACATGGAGCTCCTCCCTGCACCCACCGCCCACCTCCTTTACCAAACTCTCCCTTCAAGCCAACATTTCCAGCTCCAAATCACCACAGGGCCAAGTACAGGACATCTAGACCACCCTACAGCCCAGAGTCCACCAAGAGCATTCACATTAGCCAATTCTGAACCTCCTCAAACCTGCCTGCCCTGTCCCACAAGGCAGGCCCGGGGCCACTTTCTCCCCTTGCTCCTTCTCTCTCCCCTGCAGCCCTCCAGAAATGGCCCCTCCTCCTGGGAGCTGCGAGGAACACTGACCTCCTGTTTCATCACTAGTCACACAATCAGGGCGCCTCGGGCTTCCGGTTCCCTCTTTGGCCAGTCCCCTCCTTCACTTTCACTTTGTCCTCTGCCCCACACGCCTCGACAGACCACCTGGACACCCCTGGTAGGAAAGCAAACCTATACAGCCCTGCACTTGCTTTATTTTGTTCCTCAGTTCAGTTCAGTTCAGTCGCTCAGTTGTGTCCGACTCTTTGTGACCCCATGAATCACAGCACGCCAGGCCTCCCTGTCCATCACCAACTCCCAGAGTTCACTCAAACTCATGTCCATCGAGTCGGCGATGCCATCCAGCTATCTCATTCTCTGTCCTCCCACCCCCAATCCCTCCCAGCATCAGACTCTTTTCCAGTGAGTCAACTCGTCGCATGAGGTGGCCAAAGTACTGGAGTTTCAGCTTTAGCATCAGTCCTTCCAGTGAACACCCAGGATTGATCTCCTTTAGAATGGACTGGTTGGATCTCCTTGCAGTCCAAGGGACTCTCAAGAATCTTCTCCAGCACCACAGTTCAAAAGCATCAATTCTTCGGCGATCAGCTTTCTTTATAGTCCAACTCTCACATCCATACATGACCACGGGAAAAACCATAGCCTTGACTAGATGGACCTTTGTTGGCAAAGTAATGTCTCTGATTTTTAATATGCTATCTAGGTTGGTCATAACTTTCCTTCCAAGGAGTAAGTGTCTTTTAATTTCATGGCTGCAATCAGCATCTGCAGTGATTTTGGAGCCCCAAAAAATAAAGTCTGACACTGTTTCCACTGTTTCCCCATCTATTTCCCATGAAGTGATGGGACCAGATGCCATGATCTTCGTTTTCTGAATGTTGAGCTTCAAGAAAACCTTTTCCCTCTCCTCTTTCACTTTCATCAAGAGGCTTTTGAGTTCCTCTTCACTTTCTGCCATAAGGGTGGTGTCATCTGCATATCTGAGGTTATTGATATTTCTCCCGGCAGTCTTGATTTCAGCTTGTGCTTCTTCCAGCCCAGCATTCCTCATGATGTACTCTGCATATAAGTTAAATAAGCAGGGTGACAATATACAACCTTGACGTACTCCTTTTCCTATTTGGAACCAGTCTGTTGTTCCATGTCCAGTTCTAACTGTTGTTTCCTGACCTGCATACAGGTTTCTCAAGAGGCAGGTCAGGTGGTCTGGGATTCCCATCTCTTTCAGAATGTTCCACAGTTTATTGTGATCCACACAGTCAAAGGCTTTGGCATAGTCAATGAAGCAGAAATAGATGTTTTTCTGGAACTCTCTTGCTTTCTCCATGATCCAGCGGATGTTGGCAATCTGATCTCTGGTTCCTCTGCCTTTTCTAAAACCTGCTTGAATATCTGGAAGTTCACAGTTCACATATTGCTGAAGCCTGGCTTGGAGAATTTTGAGCATGACTTTACTAGCATGTGAGATGAATGCAATTGTGCGGTAGTTTGAGCATTCTTTGGCATTGCCTTTCTTTGGGATTGGGATGAAGACTGACCTTTTCCAGTCCTGTGGCCACTGCTGAGTTTTCCAAATTTGCTGGCATATTGAGTGCAGCACTTTCACAGCATCATCTTTCAGGATTTGAAATAGCTCAATTGGAATTCCATCACCTCCACTAGCTTTGTTCCTAGTGATGCTCTCTAAGGCCCACTTGACTTCACATTCCAAGATGTTTGGCTCCAGGTGAGTGATCACGCCATCGTGATTATCTTTGTCGTGATGATCTTTTTTGTACAGTTCTTCTGTGTATTCTTGCCATCTCTTCTTAATATCGTCTGCTTCTGTTAGGTCCATACCATTTCTGTCCTTTATGGAGCCCATCTTTGCATGAAACGTTCCCTTGATATCTCTAATTTTCTTGAAAAGATCTCTTGTTTTTCCTGTTCTACTGTTTCCTCTTATTTCTTTGCACTGATCGCTGAGGAAGGCTTTCTTATCTCTCCTTGCTATTTCTTGGAACTCTGCATTCAGATGCTTATATCTTTCCTTTTCTCCTTTGCTTTTCGCTTCTCTTCTTTTCACAGCTATTTATAAGGCCTCCTCAGACAGCCATTTTGCTTTTTGCATTTCTTTTCCATGCAGATGGTCTTGGTCCCTGTCTCCTGTACAATGTCACGAACCTCCGTCCAGAGTTCATCAGGCACTCTATCTATCAGATCTAGGCTCCGGCGGCACAGACGCAAGAGATGCCAGCTCCGCGCAACTGACCACGCACAGAAGCGTGGACGAGAGGAGCTACCCCACGCCCAAGGTCAGGGCGGTGGCCAAGAGGAGCTGTCCCACGTCCAAGAGGCGGTGGCTGTGTGGGCACAGGAGGGCCGAGAGGAGCTACTCCACGTTCAAGGTCAGGAGGGGCGGCCTTAAGGAGATACCCCTCGTCCAAGGTAAGGTATAGCGGCTGCACTTTGCTGGAGCAGCTGTGAAGAGATATTCCACGACCAAGGTAAGAGAAACCCAAATAAGACGGTAGGTATTGCGAGGGGGCATTTGAGGGCAGACACACTGAAATCATAATCCCATAAAACTAGTTGATCTGATCATATGGACCACAGCCCTGTCTAACTCAATGAAACTAAGCCATGCCGTGTGGGGCCACCCAAGATGGACGGGTCATGGTGGAGAGGTCTGACAGAATGTGGTCCACTGGAGAAGGGAATGGCAAACCACTTCAGTATACTTGCCTTGAGAACCCCATGAACAGTATCAAAAGGCAAAATGATAGGATACTGAATGAGGAACTCCCCAGGTCGGTAGGTGCCCAGTATGCTACTGGAGATCAGTGGAGAAATAACTCCAGAAAGAATGAAGGGATGGAGCCAAAGCGAAACAACTACCAGTTGTTGATGTGACTGGTGACAGAAGCAAAGTCCGATGCTGTAAAGAGCAATATTGCATAGGAACCTGGAATGTTAGGTCCATGAATCAAGGCAAATTGGAAGTGGTCAAACAGGAGATGGCAAGAGTGAATATAGACATTCTAGGAATCAGTGAACTAAAATGGACTGGAATGGGTGAATTTAACTCAGATGACCATTATATCTACTACTGTGGGCAGGAATCCCTTAGAAGAAATGGAGTAGCCATCATGGTCAACAAAAGAGTCCGAAATGCAGTACTTGGATGCAGTCTTAAAAATGACAGAATGATTTCTGTTCGTTTCCAGGGCAAACCATTCAATATTACAGTAATCCAAATCTATGCCCCAACCAGTAATGCTGAAGAAGCCAAAGTTGAACGGTTCTATGAAGACCTACAAGACCTTTTAGAACTAACACCCAAAAAAGATGTCCTTTTCATTATAGGGGACTGGAATGCAAAAGTAGGAAGTCAAGAAACACCTGGAGTAACAGGCAAATTTGGCCTTGGAGCACGGAATGAAGCAGGGCAAAGGCTAATAGAGTTTTGCCAAGAGAACGCACTGGTCGTAGCAAACACCCTCTTCCAACAACACAAGAGAAGACTCTACACATGGACATCACCAGATGGTCAACACCGAAATAAGATTGATTATATTCTTTGCAGTCAAAGATGGAGAAGCTCTATACAGTTAGTAAAAACAAGACCAGGAGCTGACTGTGGCTCAGATCATGAACTCCTTATTGCCAAATTCAGACTTAATTGAAGAAAGTAGGGATAACCACTAGACCATTCAGATATGACCTAAATCAAATCCCTTATGATTATACAGTGGAAGTAAGAAATAGATTTTGTTCCTCAGAAACCGTCAACTAAACATGCCTTTTATTTTCTCTTCCTTCCAGGAAGGAAGCCTCTGTTTTCTTCACTGCTGCGTCCACAGTGTCTAGAACAATCCCTGAGCCCCGGTAGGTGCCTAAATGCTTCTATCTCATTATATAAATTCCTCAGAAAGTCCCATGTCTCCCTGCAGCACCAGTATGTTTCCTCTGCCCCTGGGAAACACCCACCTCAGTCAGGTCTGTGACCAGATCCAAAAACAAAGAGTTTTGTATCAAACTATTAGTGAAATGAAAATTAAAACTATAATGAGATATCACCTCACAGCCAGAAAGACTGTCATAAAAAAAAAATCCACAAACAATATATGCTGGAGATGCGTGGAGAAAGGGAACCCTCCTACACTGTCGGTAGGAATATACATTGGTACAGCCACTATGGAGAACAGTATGGAGGTTCCTTAAAGTAAAAATAGAGCTGCCATATGATCCTGCGATCCCACTCCTGGGCATATATCTGGAGAAAAACATGATCCGAAAGGAAAAATGCACCCCAGTGTTTACTGTGGTACTGCTTACAATAGGCAAGACATGGAAGCAACCTAATGTCCGTTAACAGAGGAATGGATAAAAAAAAGCTGTGTTACATACACACAATGGAATATCACTCAGCCATTAAAAAGAATGCAATAAAGCCATTTGCAGCAACATGGATGGATCTAAAGAGTGTCGTACTGAGTAAAGTAAGTTAGAGAAGGAGAAATATTGTGTGGCATCCCTTATATATTGAATCTAAAAAGAAATGATACAGATGAACTTACTTACAAAATAGGAAGAGACTTAGAAAACGGACTTAGGATTGCCGGGGGAAGGGAGAGTAGTTTGGCATGGTCATGTACGCAGTGCTATGTTTAAAATGGACAGCCAATAAAGACCTATTGTATAGCACATGGAACTCTGCTCAATGTTATGTGGCAGCCTGGATAGGAGAGGAGTTTGGAGAAGAATGGACACATGTATATGGATGGCTGAGTCCCTTCACTATTCACCTGAAACTATCACAACATTGTTAACTGGCTTTACCACAATATAAAATAAAAAGTTCAAAAGAAAAAAAAAGTTTTGACTTCTGATTTGCAATTTGCCTTTCTCCTCTTTATCTCACTTTCTCCTTTTTTTTTTTTTTAAATCCCTATTCGATTGTGCTTTTTATAAGGTGCTTCAAAACCCTTAGAATAAGATTCAGATTTCACACAGGCAACTTAGTTCTCTCAATGCACATCAATGAGGCCACATGAGTGTCTGGCCCCTCACAGGTCTACAGGCAAGGCATGAGGCTAAACTCTCAACTTTTCCTTGACAAAAATCAAGTCTATATATCCATGTTACATATTTATGTATTCCTCATTACTGTGGTCTGTCACTCTGAACTCGTTAGTCAGGAATATGTACACTAAAACTAAACACTACTGATTAGGAATCCAGACCTGGGTCACAACGTCTGGGTGTGGGCAGTGGATGGGGTGGTTAGGAGGAGACCCCAATACTTCTGATGATGTCTTTGTTGATGATGGATGGTAGGGGATGAGTATCCACTAAAATAATCCTTCATCTGTGTTATAAATACTCTGTAGGGTGGGTGTAATATTGAATTAAAACATTTGTTAAGTGCAGGGTTTATTGACTTGGAAGGGATGCTAGAGAACTTTCTAGTGACTGAATGTCCTGTCACTGGATGGGGTAGGGGTTACAAAGCGGTACACACAGCAGAACATTCAGGGGGCTCTACCCTGAAGGCCTGTGTATTTCATTCAATACCAACTATACCTCAGTTCAAAGGCCATATACCAGCTCTAAATGCATACATAAAGGCTACTCCTATTTCTGCCTAGAGAGAATTAGTGAGAAAAAAAGTAACAGTTTGCTACTTCTTGGAGAGAAGGTAGGTTAGTCAGAATCAGTTCAGTTCAGTTCAAAGGCCATATACCAGCTCTAAATGTATACATAAAGGCTACTCCTATTTCTGCCTAGAGAGAATTAGTGAGAAAAAAAGTAACAGTTTGCTACTTCTTGGAAGGAAGGTGGGTTAGTCAGAATCAGTTCAGTTCAGTTCAGTCGCTCAGTCGTGTCCGACTCTTTGCGACCCCATGAATCACAGCACGCCAGGCCTCCCTGTCCATCACCAACTCCCAGAGTTCACTCAAACTCATGTCCATCGAGTCGGTGATGCCATCCAGCCATCTCATTCTCTGTCGTCCCCATCTCCTCCCACCCGCAATCCCTCCTAGCATCAGACTCTTTTCCAATGAGTCAACTCGTCGCATGAGGTGGCCAAATATTGGAGTTTCAGCTTTAGCATCAGTCCTTCCAATGAACACGCAGGACTGATCTCCTTTAGAATGGACTGGTTGGATCTCCTTGCAGTCCAAGGGACTCTCAAGAGTCTTCTCCAGCACCACAGTTCAAAATACATGTCTGATTTTATATTTTATAATGAGTGTCCTCAGAGAGCAGAGAGATCTCAGTTTTGAGGAGGGCAAGGCAGCTTTGTTCACTCCCCTGAATACTGGGTCAGGAGCACACGGAGGGGTGGGGGTGTGTGCTGTGGACCCTGAAAAGGCACATATGGCAGGGAGTGGGGGTGACAACTGAGAACACTGACTAGTTGGACAGAAGGTCTGTGAAGGTTTTGACAAAGGCTGAAGGGTTGGAGGCTAAGTGGGCCTGCAGCTCTGCCTAAACTCCCAGGGGTCCTCTGCCTCATTCTGCACTGACAGTGATTGGGATAGAGTAGGATGGTTAGCTAGTTTAAGAATCACTCTAGGGGATTACGAATGTAAAAGGAATTTTACGGGAGTTTGGGAAACTGTTGTAGGCTAATGTCTACTCAAGAAAAGAATCCAGTAACCTAGCAACAATCTACACTATCTTGAAGGAAGACCAAGTATCCAAGCATCAGGCACATTCGGGCCACAAGTTCTGATAATTAAAACACAAGACAGTAGATATGGTATCTGAATCTTGTTAGATGAAGTCAGGGAGTTAACGGTCCTTGAAGACTAGCATTTTGTAGCCAAGACAGGGACATAGGTGAAGGGGGAAAGAAACTAAGTGAAACAGGACATTATACTGAAACTTAACCCAGCCCAAACTCATTCTCCTGGCTGCACTGACAGGTCAGTATATTGGGAGATGAGCTGTTGGAACAGGAATAATGATTTTAATTGGAAAGTTAGCAGACTGAGAAGATGGCAGCCTAGCGTCTCAACAAACCATCTTCAGTTCGGTTCAGTTCAGTCGTTCAGTCGTGTCCAACTCTTTGCAACCCCATGAATCATAGCACGCCAGGAAACTCGGACTCCTTTTATACACAAGAGGGGGAGGGGGAGGAGCCCACTTAGGCACTGACCAGTGGCTGAGCAGGACCACTAACGGTCGCTGGTTTGACAGGTGCTAAGTTGCTTCAGCCGTTGTCCAACTCTTTGCAACCCTATGGCCTTAGCCTGCCAGGCTCCTCTGTCCATGGGATTCTCCAGACAAGAAGACTGGAGCAGCTTGCCAGGCCCTCCCCCAGAGGATCTTCCCAACCCAGGGATTGAACCCATGTCTCTTCTGTCTCCTGCACTGATAGGCAGGTTCTTTACCACTAGCGCCACGGTCCCTGGTTGACAGTTGCTTAGTAACAGTCACCTGTTTGGGGGAGGGGCCCATGCTGGCACCGAACAATGGCTGGGCAGGACCACTAACTGGTCCCTGATTGAGAGCTGCTCATTTTGGGGGAGGGGGAAACCACTGAGGCACCAACCAATGACTGAGTGGGGCTGCTATAGCTCCTGCCTGCCTCACCACTATTCCACCTTGACTAGAAAGGTGTGACACCAGAAAGCAGCCAGGTCTGAAGAAGTGGCCCCGGTGGCCCTCACAGTGTCCTCCAGCTCTCAGGGGAGTGAGATGCCCAAGCGGCAGAGACCGCGGTTGATGGGATCGTGGTCTAAGGTGGCAGATGCCTTGGGCTCAGCCCACTGCTCGCTTCAGTGGTCAGATCGTGACCAATGAGATGACCTGGGAGCTGGTGTCCCCAGAACAGAGCTTCCACCTGTCCACTTTCACAGTAGATGGCTTCCCAGGTGGCACTGGTGGTAAAGAACCTGCCTGCCAATGCAAAAGACATGAGAGATACGGGTTCCATCCCTGGATCTGAAAGATCCCTTGGAGGAGGGCATGGCAACTCACTCCAGTATTCTTGCTTGGAGAATCCCTTGGACAGAGGAGCCAGGTGGGCTATAGTCCATAGCGTCACAAAGAGTCAGACATGACTGAGGTGACTTAGCATGCACACATGGGTGGCAGGTACAGGGTCCCTTCTGGTGGGCTAGTGGGCTAGGCATGGCTGCCTAGAAAGGTGTGGTAGAGCAGTTCCTGCCTTAAGGGCACCAGGGAGAGAGGAGGGAAGGGCCCAACACACTTTGGGTTCCAGTTTGGGCTGTTCAGTTCAGTTCAGTTCAGTCGCTCAGTCATGTCCGACTCTCCGCGAGAGGCCGCAATTACAAAACCTGAGATCAACTGCCATATTTTAGTATATGTTACCACCATTTTGCTAACACACATATGATTTAAATAAAGCCATGATAGTCCCAGTTAGACCATATAGAGTTAAAGGAAGAACTAATGATGTAAGCCTTGATATCTACTCAAAAATGAGGAAGAAGGTGGTCTTCTCCTCTCCGCACTTTTGCTTTGATTATAAAAATGAAGCTCTCTTTGTTCTTGGGGTGACGCTCCCTTGCCTGCCTGCTTGTATCTGTCATAAGTGCCCTAGGCTAATAAACTCATTCTTTGTCTATCACTTTGCCTCACACTGAATAATTCTGGTGATGAGACAAAAGAACCTGAGCTTCAGTAGGTCCTGACACAAGGTGAGGGGTTTTAATTAAAAGACAGTGGGTTTGGACTTCTCTTGCGGTCCAGTGGTAAAGAATCCACCTGCCGATGCAGAAGATGCAGGTTTGATCCCTGGTCCAGGAAGATTACCTATGCCAAGTGTAAACTAAGCCTGTGAGCCACAACTACTGAAGCCCACACACCTCGAGCCTGTGCTCCACAACAGAAGCCACCACGATGAGAAGCCCACGCACCACAGCAGAGGAGCCACTGCTCGCTGCAAGTAGAGAAAGCCCTCACAGCAACAAAGACCCAGCACAGCCAATAAAGAAAAAGAGAGAGGGAGTGGGTTCAAGTCCTCTCCTAAGTCAGGGATCATGGGTTCAAGTCCCAGCCTGTGGACACAAGTCCCAGTCCGAGTTTGGGTTGGGTTTAAGTCCCATCTGAGAAAAAGCATGGTTTCAATAGAAAGTCCTGGGCCAATTCAGGAAGGACAGTGTCACCTTTCCACTGGCATCTGATCAAGCACTTCCTTCTAGCAAACAGGCACTGCCCAAGCTCCTTCTCTGCAGCCATCCTTCCCGCCATCTTTGGACCCCAGTAACCTTCCTCAGCTTCAGTTTCCTCTTTGGTAGAACTTGGATGACACATGTGGACAGTACTTTGATGGGGGAAGAGGGATGGGGAGGTCCATCCACAAACACAAGGCGGGCTTTGCAGAAGCAACAAGAGAAAAAAATCTGGGATGAGAACTAGAAATATCACGTGGACCCCCAGCCTGACAAATTCCAAGTAGCGGTGTCATCATTAGGACCAGTGCCAGCCTCTCAATTACACACTGGCCAACTGCAAAAGGGAGCAAAGACGCCACAGTAGGGACTGCCGAGGAGGAAGAGAGGCGCCACCAGGAAAAAAACGTGGCAAGAATCTCTACTAAGGGCACCACGAGATTCCTGGATTTGCTGAGAATGGGAGGTTCAAGGGACTCCTGGAGTGCTGGAGAGATGCTCAGACAGCCCCTTGCCCCGCCAGCTACCTGGTGCCCTGCTCCCACTCCCCAACTCCAGGAAATGATCCCTGGAACCTCCCATTCTCAGTTGAGTGGTTCCAGCAGCATTAACTCTACTCCAGCTGCAGGGTCAGCACAGCACCCTGGCTTGTTAGGAATGGGTACATGTCCCAGTAAGAGCCACTGAGATTTGAGGACAGCTTCCCCTGGGAAAGAGATGCTTCCTCTTTCTTCTCTGGAAGGCCCCCAAAGAGGCATTCTCTTATCCCTCTGAACAATGCAGTGGGAGGTGGGTAACCTGTGGAAGGGTCCAAGGTGTTGGAGACTGTTGAGAGGCCACGGAGCTAACTGACATGAGGAAGGCAGTGCAAAAACAGAGCTACCTGGACTTCGGGAATATCATCTAGGTGCCCGGATTAAGCCTTGTCTGCAGGTAAACGCCCGGATTAAACCTTGCTTGCAGTTAGGTCTACCCAAGGTCTTCCCAGTTACATGAGTGACAAATTCCCTTTATTGTATTAATTAACCTAAATTGGGGTTTCAACTGTTTGCAAGCAAAAGATTCCTAATGGTTAAAACAAACCTCAAAGTAGGTCATTTCCCTTTTTACAGAACTTCAAAGTAGGTTGTTTCCTTTATACAGAAGCCCCAAATAAGTCAAGGCAATCAACGTTCTAACAACTTTGGTGGCATAAGATGTCAGGCTCTGGTAGATACACGCGGGCCACAGCATCCTCAAGGCTCCAGGAGGACCCCTGTGTGACACATGCCCAACCCTCTGGTCACTACAGAAGGTAGTGGAGGCTTTGGATCCCATGAACAGGTGCCAGCTGCCCTCCCCATGGAACCTGGATCATGCTTGCCTTCTAGAAGAAGGGGTGCTGTCAGGAGGGAAAACATCAAGAAAGCACACACCATAGAGAGGGAGGTGACTCTGCAGAACCAAGAGGGTCTGGGAGGTGTGGCTGTGTAAAGATGGCAGTAAATGAAACATGGACCCCTGGAGGGACACGACCCAGTTCCTGGAAGACAACGATTATGAGAAGCGATGACAGGATGATAATAGCCCAACATGTGGACCCCAAACCACATCCCAGTCCCCAACAGCAGACTGGTAGACATCACCACACACCTGAGGCAGGAGCCACCAGTCAAACCCTCTTTTTAATGGAAACAAACCTGGGAACCTAAAAACATAATAGAAATGAACTTATTTACAAAACAGAAATAGACCTACAGACATAAAAACAAACATGGTTATCAAAGGCGAAAGGGGGGAGGGATAAATTAGAGGAGTTTGGGATTATCAGATATACACTACTATATATAAAGCAGATCATCAACAAGAATTTACTGAATAACCCAGGGAATTATATTCAATATCTTGTAATAAGCTATAATGGAAAAGATTCTGAAAAAGAATATGTAATACATATATTTAACACATGTATCAGTTCAGTTCAGTTCAGTTGCTCAGTCATGTCCGACTCTCCGCGACCCCATGAATCACAGCACGCCAGGCCTCCCTGTCCATCACCAACTCCCGGAGTACACTCAAACTCATGTCCACATGTATAGGTGTATAGTATCACCTTACTATACACCTGAAGAATTGTAAATCAACTACACTTCAATTTTTAAAATTGCAATAAAATAAGTAAATAAAACCAAATCCCACCTAACCAAGCGGCAACAGGGCAGCCTCTGGATGCTGATCATGTGCTCTGCTCCTGTCACCCCTCGAGGGGAACTCTCCCACATTTGCAGCCCACTTATCCCTTTCTCATGGGAACTGCCTTTTACATCTTTCACCCACTGTCCTGTTAGTACATGGATGTCTTATTTCTTTGAAAGAATTAGTTAGGTATTCCAGTTGTGAACCCTTTGTCACCATGTGGTGCAAATCTTTTCTAACCATCTGCTTCTCCATAGCATTGCTGAATGGTCTCCTCTAACCCAGAATCTGGAATATTTTATGCATCCCTATCTGCATTTAAGGGGTTGTTTTGGTGAGGCTCTGGAATAGCTACATAATTTTATAAATAGTCACCTATATTTTCTAGAACTTTCAGGGTGTCTTTTACATTAGTCAGCCAGTCTGGTATATATCTTAGTGTTTACGAGTAAAGAAGGGCTTCCCTGGTGGCTCAGTGGTAAAGAATCCACCTGCCAATATAGGAGATGTGAATCCGATCCTTGGGTCGGGAAGATCCCCTGGAAAAGGAAATGGTAACTCCACTCCAGTATTCTTGCCTGGGAAATCCCATAGACAGAGGAGCCTGGCAGGCTATAGTCCATGGGGTCACAAATGAGTTGGATGTGACTTAGCGACTAACCAACAACAACGAGAAAAGAATTGTTCTTTCCAAATGGTGAGCCACGGTTCAAATGCCCCTGCATCTAGATGTTCTATGTCAACCTTTTCCCTAATGGGTCTCTGTTACTCCATTAGGATGTTCTGTTGCTTTATATTGTTATGCTTATAGCTTACAACACATTTTGATGTCAAATCTCCCATTTATTGTTGTACTTGTCTACATTCTTTATAGGAACTCTCACCAATTTATACTCCAGATGGACTTTTAGTGTCTTTTATCAATTTCCAGAAACAAAACAAAGCCACTGGAAGCAATACTCCTTTTACACATTAATTGACTAACTGGATGTATACATCTGAGGAAAGAACTGGCATCTTTACAGTATTAAACCTTCCTTTTGGGAGAATTCGTTTGCAGTTTGCTTCCTGTTTTTAGATCATGAAGGGGCTCTCCACATCCGTTCAATATTTTCTATCAGTGCTCATGCACTGCGGTCCTCTGTATTTACAAGGTGCTTTTGGGTTTCTGTTTTTTGTTGCACCACATGGCTGGTGGGATCTTAGTTCCCCAATCACGGATTGAACTCAAGCCCCAGAAATGAAAACACCAAGTCCTAACCACTAGACCGCCAGGGAAGTCCCAAAGTGCTTCTGCTCTGAACTAACCAATAGATCAGAGCCCAGCGGCAAGACCACACCTCATTTACAGCCTTCCACCAGGCACCCAGGGCCCCCACATGCAGCAGCTGCTCAATAAATCTTTGTTAAATGACTCAATGGCCATCTTAGTCAGGAAAAAAGTCACCATTCTGTGAAAGGATGATAGTTAAACACATCACTCGTCAGTGTCTGAAGCCTCACTGCTTTTCCTCACAAGCAAAATTACTTCCATTACATATATTAGCTAGTCTCACTTCTGATATTATTAGTAAAACCCTCAAGACTCACAAATGCCATAGACAATCATAGAAGTCGGGACTAAGTTCAGCAGGCTTCCACGGCACAACCGGGGTTCAGAACACGAGCCCATAATCTCAGGTGCTGGCGACTGCAGGGGCTGGGTGCATTCTCCAAGCCCTAGTAGAGGTTTGGCCTGGACCCCCACCAGTCTGGTCCAAGCCCCTAAGGGAGACCCAGGCCCCCTTGCTCTTCTCCATGAAGAGACTCTTGCATGGCCTATGGAGCTTTCAGGGTAAGTTTCCCATGTGCCAAAGGAGATAGCTACACAAGAAATTAAAAGGTGGATGGAAAAGTAGGGATAGGGGACCACAGGGGCTTCCCCCTGGCTCAGTGGTAAAGAATCTGCTTGCAATGCAGGAGATACGGGTTCAACCTCTGGGTTGGTAAGATTCCCTGGAGAAGGAAATGGCAACCCACTTCAGTGGTCTTGCCGGGAAAATCCCATGGACAGAGACACACACGGGGTCCCAGAGTCAGACACAGTTAGGTAACTGAGCAGATACAGCACAGGGGGACCCCACACAATAAAGCTGAAATTCAACATTAGCAGAACATCCTCAGAGTCACAAGAGTTAAAACCCAAAGGCATGGCTACTGTGTCGACCAGACTGGATAGGAGTGGAAAAAGCCTCCCAACAGCAGAGAGGGTGTGGGGCTCGGTTCCATGCAAGCCTTGGCAGGGAGCATCGTGGGCCACTATTAATGCAAACTACCTGCTCAGAGTCTGGAGAGCACGTGTCAGTGACCTCAAACAGGGTTGCATCTTCTTTTCTTCTTTTGCAGGCAGAGTAACTAGCAGCTTCCAGCTCATCGGATGTGGGTGTGCCATCTGCCGCATCTACAAAACCCTCGGACACAACTCCCTGTTGAAACATGATCCCCTTCAGACAGAGTGGGGTGACCACAGGCACTGCTCCATCAGGGTCTAAGGGACCCCTAACTCAAACCCAAGTGGGGATGCTCTCGAGTGAGGATTGAACCAGCTCCCCAGGCCCCCGGGCATCCAGGTTCAGCAGGCACAGGGTCCCTGGTGTAGGGAACAAAAGAAAGGGTTCTGCAGGTGGCAGGCAGAGCAAATCCATGCAAGCATGCTGCCCCATATTAGAGTTGATGTCTGAAAGCCTTGGCACATCCGACCTTCTGTACAAGCAGGCCTGGAGCCTGGTTCTCTAAGCTCCATCCCAATGCCCAGGCCGGTACTTCCACACAGATGCAGCTGTGGAGACATTCCTGGAGGAGTAGGTAGCCCAGCACCTGAGGCCAGGCCTCAAGGGGGCTTTTGGGGATAGGGGCATGCAGGGTAGTGACCAGTCTCTCTGAATGGCACACCCCAAGGAGCACAGAGCCAGCCCTGTGCCATCCCTTCCTCCATCGAAGGAAGCAGTGAGGACCAGTGGGACTCACCACTGTGCCCCAGGCCACCGAGGGGAACAGGGCAGGACAGGGAACAGGGAAGTTGGGCCCAAAGCCAAGGCCTGGTTCCTGCACTGCAGCGGCTGCAGGTGAGCAGAGAGGTCCATTAGACCCTTGGGCACAGGTCAGGGGGGATACCTGGGCCTCCCACATGGGGGCCTCATGGCCAGCACTGTACCCAGGTAGAGGGAAGACAGGAAAGGTTGAGAGCCTCTGACTTGAGGGAGGCAGGCAGTCGGTGTGGAAAGGGAAGGGGAGTTCTCTGAGGGGCACTTGGAAAGGCCCAGTGAATGAGATGGGTCAGAGCACACTGGCAGCCCAAGTGCAAAGCCCATCCCAGTCAGCGCCTGGCACCCAGGCCAGCTCCCAGCAGGAAATCAAGGACAGGACCAAGATGACACTGGAAGGAACCACAGGATCAGTCAGCACCTTCAACCTGACTCCCTGGCTCCATCCTGTGCTCCTCTTCCTCGCGGTAGGTATAAAATATTTTTAAATTTTGTTGCTATGCCACACCGCAAGGCATGTGACAGCTTAGTTCCCTGACCAGGGATCAAACCCTCGCCACTTGCATTGGAAGGGGGAACTTAACCACTGGACCACCAGGAAAGTTCCTCCCTCACATCTTAAATATCTGGCGGAAATAACAGCTGGAGGCCACAGTACTTTCTGCTATATGGATGATACAGATGACACTCTCCAGGGTGGAATATTCAGGTGGACTCCAGCATTTGGCCATAAAACAGTAAGGCTGGGACTTCCCTGGTGGTCCAGTGGTTAAAAATCTGCCTTGCAATACAGGGGATGCCGGTTCGATCCCTGGTCCAGGAGGATCCCACATGCCACGGGACAGATAAGTCACAACTACTGAGCCCATGTGCTGCAACTACTGAAGCCCTAGAGCACACGCTCTGCAACAAGAAGCCTGTGCCCCACAACTGGAGACCAGCCTGACTCTCTGCACCTAGAGAAAGTCCGTGCACAGCAACAAAAACCCAATGCAGCCAAAAGCAAAGAAATAAACATTAAACACACACACACACACACACACACACACACACACACACTAAGGCGGCGACAAAATCCTCTACTGAACCCTCACATGCCTAAGGTTATTTTCTTATGATGACAGCAGGGAAGCAGAACAGGTCAAAGGGTACCTGCTTTACTAGGGGTCCCACCACATTACTCTCACCCGTAGCGAAAAACCTGCCCCACTGTTGCAAATGCTGACTTTTAATCCATTTTTTTCATTTAACAGGTTTAATATGAGACCTTGCAGCTCTTTTGAGTGTCTGATTTCAGAGGTGGGCAGCTATATGTTTAATGGCCATTTCCATCTTCTCTATTGTGGACCGTATCAATTGCTAGTCATCTTTCTATTGGGTAGGTTACTGTTTTCTACTTGATTTCTAAGAGTTTTTGACATATTGAGGCAACTCACTCTTATTTTAAAATATTTCTATGTAAATACAAATCTTTTTATGTACATGTGCATGCTAAGTCATGTCATTTCAGTCATATCCAACTCTTTGTGACCCTATGGAGTGTAGCCCACCAGGCTCCTCTGTCCAGGGGATTCTCTAGGCAAGAAAACCGGAGTGGGTTGCCATGCCCTCCTTCAGGGAATTTTCCCAACCCAGGGACTGAGCCTCCCTCTCCTATAGCTTCTGCATTGCAGGCGGATTCTTGACTGCTGAGCTACCTGGGAAGCCCTTTTAGGTACATACAAATATGTAAATGCATATTTCCCTAAACCATTCACTCTTCATTTATGCTCATCATACAAAGTTTTTAATTCTTTTAAGACTTTCTCTATAGTCAAATATACCAATCTTTTGTTTGTATTTTTCCTCTTTGCTTCAATTACTAGAAAATCTTCCCCATTCATGGGTCAGATAAATATTTATGTATATTTTTTCCAACTGTCATTATATACATTAGGGTCTGTTTCTGGGTTGTATTTCTGGTACATTGACTCCTCCCAAGATTCATTGTTTTAATGACTGGCTTTGAAACATGTTTTTGTTCATCTAATACAGCAAGTCCCACTTTAGGCATTTTTTTTCAACAATTTTCTTGGTTATTCTTGCCCATTTTTTCTTCCAAGGGAACCTTAAACTTACTCAATCAAGGTTTAAAAAAAGCTCGAATCCTGCTGGGCTCAATACTGCTTCAATCACACTGTCAAACGCTTACTTCCTAATGGTGCATATTCCTGATACTCACTTTAAAAGTATTTACAATAGCCAGGATACAGAAGCAACCTAAGTGTCCACTGACAGATGGATGGATAAGGAAGATGTGGTATAGATATGCGATGGAATATTACTCAGACATAAAAAGGAACAAAACTGGGTCATTTATACAGGTGTGGATGGACCTGGAGTCTGTTATACAGAGTGAAGTAAGTCAGAAAGAGAAAAATAAATATTGTTATATTAATGCATGTTATGTAGAATCTAGGAAAATGGTACAGATGAACCTAGTTCCAGGGCAGGAATGGAGACACAGATGTAGAGAATGGACATGTGGACACAGGGGAAGGGAAGGAGAGGGTGGGATGGATTGGGAGACTAGATTTGACAGTAAATACACTACCCATGTGTGAAACAGATAGCTAGTGGGGCCCTGCAGTATAGAACAGGGAGCTCAGCTTGGTGCTCTGTGACGACCTAGGTGGGTGGGATGGGGTAGGTGGGAGGGGATATATGTATACATATAGGTGATTCCTTTCATTATACAACAGAAACTAACACAACTTTGCAAAGCAATTATACTCCAGTAAAAAAAAAATTTAATAAATAAAAAATAAATTTGAAAAAGGAACTACAAAAAAATAGTTTACCCCAAATTTCAGTGTCCCACGTGGCCCAGGCTCAAAGCTGGCCATCCTGCTCTGGACAGGATTAGTGTCCAAGGAGAATGAAACACTCACACACTTCACAACTACCACACACACTCACAAACGCATATACCACACACATACTATGTGCACACATACACTCGAACGTGTGCACACACTCACATAGGCATGCACACACACACATAAGCATGCACACACACTCACAAGGAGCCACAATACTGCCAGCTGCAGCACCTCCCCCACCAGCCAACCATAAGGAACAACAAAGGTCCACATAGGAAACCGGCCCCAACCAGGCAGAGACAACGTCCCTCTCAGTCCTCCAAGAAACCTGGGAACAGACCCAGCTGCTTAGGTCTGGACAGGCTGGACTTCGGTGTGGGGAGCCCTCACTCACCCAGAAGGATGAATCTGTCCTAAATCTGTCAGACAACTCTCTGCAAGTCTCGTCTGGGCTCCTGCCTGGTCACTCAATCAGGAGACACTCCTAGGGTCTGACACTTACAGGGAGACAAGACGACTCAGCTTCCCCATCGAGGAATGGTGGCATTTCCAGAGCACCTCCATTTCCCCAGAGCCTGGAGGCACCTTAGGAACTGTCCGGTCCATGCAAAATGCCCAGAGCAGAGGCAGACACCCATGTGGCAGAAGCTCAGACACCCAGATGCAGCCCCGCCACAGCATCTAGGAGACACGACATGCTGGGTATGGTGGGAGAAAAAGGGAGGGGGATGCAGAGACCCTGCACGAATCAGGCACAGAAGGGGCGCTCTGCTGCAGCCCAGCATGCAGGGGCCAACAGGCAGGGCAGCAGTGAAGTGAAGCTGTCCTGGAGAGGACGCTGTAGGGACATTTGTTCAGCCACTGATGAAACCACAGCAGGAAACTGCATCCTTGCAAAGCTAGGAGATGGGCAGAACCACACCTCTCAGACCCACTTCCCCAGGGGCCAGACACTCACTCGCTTGGTTTGCCACGAAGCATTCGAACAGGGCTCATCTGGGTCTTCTTGCCAATCACCTGAGCCCAGGGACAAGGAGGAGCTGCTTTCCTCCCTCAGCTCCTGTCCACATTCCATCTCTCCCTCCGGGGCCGGTGTCTCCTTGAGGGTGCTCTGAGAACCTACAAAGGCAGATGCATGGGGGTCACATCTCAGAAAACAAGTGAAGGTCCCAAGGGAAGACCTGGACTCCTCCCATGAGCGCCGTTCAAGATTAGTCCTCTCCCCACTCAAGGTGCTGTCTTGGCTACAGAGAGTCAAGCCTGGTACAATTTCTGCTGTCAGGTGGGCAAGAGTGTATATCATGCGACATGCCAGGCTGGATGAAGCACAAGCTGGAAACAAGATTGCTGGGAGAAATATCAATAACTTCAGATATGCAGATGATACTACCCTTATTTATGGCAGAAAGTGAAGAAAAACTAAAGAGCCTCTTGATGAAAGTGAAAGAGGAAAGTGAAAAAGTTGGCTTAAAATTCAACATTCAGATAACTAAGATTACGGCATCCAGTCCCATCAATTCATGGCAAATAGATGGGGAAACAATGGAAACAGTGAGAGACTTTATTTTGGGGGGCTCCAAAATCACTGCAGATGGTGACTGCAGCCATGAAATTAAAAGACACTTGCTCCTTGGAAGAAAAGTTATGACCAACCTAGACAGCATATTAAGAAGCAGAGACATTACTTTGCCAACAGAGGTCTGCCTAGTCAAAACTATGGTTTTTCTAGTAGTTATGTATGGATGTGAGAGTTGAACTATAAAGAAAGCTGAATGCCGAAGAATTGATACTTTTAAACTGTGGTGTTGGAGAAGACTCTTGAGAGTCCCTTGGACTGCAAGGAGATCCAACCAGTTCCTCCTAAAGGATATCAGTCCTGAATATTCATTGGAAGCATTGATGCTGAAGCTGAAACTCCAGTACTTTGGCCACCTGAGGCGAACTGACTCATTTGAAAAGATCCTGATGCTGGGAACAGAGAAGGCAATGGCAACCCACTGCAGTACTCTTGCCTGGAAAATCCCATGGACGGAGGAGCTTGGTTGGCTGCAGTCCATGGGGTCGCTAAGAGTCAGACACGACTGAGCGACTTCACTTTCACGCATTGGAGGAGGAAATGGCAACCCACTCCAGTGTTCTTGCCTGCAGAATCCCAGGGATGGGGGAGCCTGGTGGGCTGCCATCTAGGGGGTCGCACAGAGTCGGACACGACTGAAACGACTTAGCAGCAGCAGCAGCTGGGAAAGATTGAAGACAGGAGAAGGGGATGACAAAGGATGAGATGGTTGAATGGCATCACCGACTTGATGGACATGAGCCTGAGCAAGCTTCAGAGTTGATGATGGACAGGGAAGCCTGGTGTCCTGCAGTTCATGGGGTCGCAAAGAGTTGGATACGACTGAGTGACTTAACTGAACTGAACAAATATATTAAACATCTACAAACATCTAAGGTTCATCTACAAATGAAACTTCAGGCCAAAGAACTAAATAAAACTGGGAGGATATTTGTAACACACAACAGCCTGGGGCCACTGTCCTTTGATAAACTGTGGGCATGCTGACCTCCTCTCTCTTCCACCAGCCTCCACTGCAGGGGGTGGGGCCCCCATTAGACTGATCCAATCAGAACCTGGCATTTCTCCAGTTCCAGTGATTGGCAGAAGTACAGCAGGGATCCAGGGCTGGTTACTGGGGTTTCTGACCCATCAACCCCTTCCTTCCGGTCAGACAAACACACCCTATGCTTGGAATCAACTAGTTTGCCTCCATGAAGGCAGCAGTCTGGGGACAAAGCAGGGCCGCTAGGACCTGAGAAAGATGCAGAGCTGTGCAGAGACCTAACTCCCTCAGTCTGGAAATGAGTGTGTGAGGCCCAGTGCACGCATCCCGCTAAGGAAGCAGGGAGCTGGGTGTCTGGTCATCTCCAATACAAACAGCCCCGGTGACTGAAAATCAATAAGAATAACTTTTAAAAAAGGGAATTCCCCAAAGAAAACAGGCAGTTCAAAGAAAAGGAATTATAAGTGAGCTCTTAACTTTTGAGAAGACACTTACTTACCCTATCAATCAAGGAAGTAGCAATAGAACCCAAGAGGTACCCCCTTCTACCAATCTGACTGGCCAATCAGACATGCTGGTGTGGCTGGAGATGAAACCTCGAAGAGCCTGCAGAGGAGAGAGGCTGAGGGGAAGCCTTGTGGATTTGAAGGTTTCCATTACAAATGCACAAGGCTGCTCCTTGGAGCTTGCCCTTGAGATACACTGGTACCAGGGGCAGATCCCTTGCCAGCATCCAGCCCAGCCACGTGCATTTATGGCAGAACAGGAGTCCAGGATAGGACCAGCTGCTGCGTGGCAGAGGTGAGGCCAGTCTCAACTAGAGGCCATGGTGCAGTGCCACACGATGGAAGCAGGGTGCTCTAGTTTTCCCCCACATGGAGGAAACATCTGGAAGGTGACACACCAAACAGTTAAGTGTTGTGTTCATAAGGGTGTGAAGAGTCGGGGCTGGGGGTAAGCTGAGGGGGTTTACCATTTTTTATATCCTCCCGCTGTAACATTTGAGTTATTCACACCAGCATGTATTACTTCTACACTTACCAATATAAAAAGGAAACTAGCCAGATTCAGTAAGAGCAAAACTTAAGAATCTCTACTGGGCACTCTGCATGTTAACCCATCAAGTACTTACAGCCACCCTGTGACCTTCTCAGGCCCCCAGTTGGCAAGGTGGGGAGCAGGATTTGAATCCAGGCTCTGAGGCCAGGATAGGCCCTGGGGATAGTGCCACGGCCACAGTCTTTTCCCCAGGACTACGGCTGAATCAGAGAAAATTCCTGTCCCTGCCTCATGAAGTATGGGCTCACCAGGTGCATGCACATTAGGCAGCATGACCTACCCTGAAGCATCTCTGCAAACAGATGGGAACAGACACAGAGATATCCAGAAAGTGCTAAGGGAGTCTAAGCTCTCCTTCAGACAGATCCCCAAATCTGGTTAATGGCTGATCAACCCACGAATAGGGGAGGAGGGCAGGGACCTCACAGGCAGCCTGAAAGCACTGCTGCAGAATTAGTTCAACCCAAATCAGTCAGTTACACAGACCCCACTTCTGGGCTCCCAAATGAACCCCAGCAGCAGCTCTGGGTCTGCTTCCCCCACCCTCCCACAGCAACCCTCACCCCTCCCTGCAGCTGCCTGCTCCTGAAGGCTAAAGAAAATCCCACATACCTCAAGCTTTCATATGAGGTTCCCTAGAGCAGTCAAAGTCACAGGGACAGAAGGTAGGATGGCAGATGCCAGGGGCTGGGGTTGGGGGAGGGAGGTTAGTGCCTAATGGTGACAGAGTTTCTGTGTGAAAAAAGGAAGAAGTTCTGGAGATGGATGGTGATGACTGGTTGCACAACAATGTGAATGTGCCTAATGCCACTGTTCTGTGTCAACTGAAAAAAAATATTCATAACCTCGGGAGTTCCCTGGTGGTCCAGTGGTTAAGAATCCACCTTGCAATGCAGGGGACGCAGGTTCTATTCCTGGTTGGGGAAGGAAGATCCCACATGCCTCAGAGCAACTAGGCCCACATGGCAACTACTGAGCCTGACACGGCCAAATAAACAAATAATCTAAAAAAAAAAAAAATTACTCATAATCTAAACATTGAGAGTTATGTATTTTATTCAGTGGGAATTCTTAGGACTTCAAGCCCCCGAGACAGGATCTCAAGTTATCCCACGAGAACTGCTCCATGGAGGCAAGGGGAGGAGCCGGGTGACACAGAAGCTTTGCAACGAAGGGCAGGGAGCCTGAACATCAAAAGATTATTGTAATTAAAGAAAACCAGGTAACCCAAGTTAAGAAATTTAGCACTTTTCTATGTATGGGAAGATGCAAATGTCTGGGCTCGCTGAAATCATTCATTTTGATAGGTGACTCAGCTATCTAGGGCCAGTATCTTGTTTTCACATCCAGAGTTCCTCAGGGCTTCCCGCAGGGAGTGGCTGCAGTCTGATGGCTGCTAGATAGCAGGTATTCTTTCCTTCCTGGGTTCCCTCAGGGCTCACCAGCTCACCATTCACAGTAGCTGCAACTGCTGGTGACTGTGACATCTTTATTGACATGACAGGAAATATTCCTGTCATATTTCTCAAATGTCCACTTAAATGTGTTTAAATTGGTAAATTGTGTGCATCAGTGCAAATAATCAATAATCAATCTATAATAAGGAATTGTTGTTCAGTCACTAAGTTGTGTACAACTCTTCTGTGACCCCATGGACTATAGCCTGCCAGGCTCCTCTGTCCATGCGATCTCCCAGGCAAGGATACTGGAGTGAGTTGCCATTTCCTTCCCCAGGGGACCTTCTCTTCCCAACCCAGGGATCGAATCCATGTCTCCTGCGATGGCAGGTGGATCCTTTACCACTGAGCCACCAGGGAAGCCCTCTAGAAGAGAGTTTTATTCAAGCAAAACTGAGGACTACAGCCCACGTGGCAGCCTCTCTATAGTTTTGAGGAACTGCTCCGATGAAGCCTGGTCTTCAGGTTTACACCTTGTCAGAACAAAGAACATACACCAAACATGAGAGGGGTACATCCATGAAGTAGATTATCATGTACACTGCAAGTCAGCATGACCCCGGTGTCTAGAAAGGGAATGTCAAGTCTGAGGGGGTTGTTGACGTGGACACCACAGCACAGGAGGCATCGATCCCTATCTTCAAAGCACTGTTGCTAACGGTTTAGCTAAAGCACACGTGTGAGGCATGTTTGACAGGCCATGAGTCAGGCTGTTCCAGTTCACACAAAGTTCAGGCTGAATCATGTATAAGCCGCAATGACTTTCCCATATCTAAGAGTTTGTGATCATCTCTCCCATCACTTGCGTTTAAATACTTTATCACAATTAAAAAAAATTAAAACCACTACATAGAACCATGCAATTCTCCCGGCCCACCCACTCCTCCCACCACCTGTGAGCCCTGGGTCAGGTGTGGTGGGCATTGAAGGGGAGCAGAATTTCCCACCTCAAAACAAGCTATTTAGCACCCAGGGTTATTTCCTGCTGAACGCAATGAAGACTCAGCAGATTTAAGAAGAGCTCTTGAATTCCCCCTTCAATGTTTTAAATTTACATCAGAAGGGGGGGTCTATAAGGAAGAGAGCCATTACTATAGACAGCTTTTAACCAAGAAACTTATCTACATAATAGAGCAACCTCTATTTTCCAAAAGTCTCTGCCTCCCTGTAAAAAGCCCTCTTCTTTGTAGCCCCAGATCCTAGCAGGCTCCTTAAGTCAGGATGTTACAGAAGCTTTAATTTCCTGACTGCCTTTTGGGTCTCAAACTTTTATGGGGCTCCTATACATATGAAATGTGAATCTGTCTCTTATCAATTTAATTGGTGAACAGCCAAAGAATTTAGTAGGGAAGAGGGAAATGTTTTGCTCCCTTGAAGCACAAATTCGACTGCTAGTGCAGGCAGCCACAGAAACCAAGTGTGGCCACATCTCTGGACCCACAAGTGGTGGCAGACAGGTGGTTCTTTCTCTAACCGGTGAGCCCTCCACAGTCACACCCAAACCCCAGGGGTTAACCCTCTCTCACGGCGGCTGCCTCTGAAGCTTCCCCAGTGGCTCTCAATCCTTCCCGGACTCCTAAGGGGTCTCAGACTGCTTATCTTACTGTTTTCTATTATAAAAACATAAACAAGAAAAACTTGGAAATGCAGAAAATAGAAGGAAAAATACATTTCCCAGAAGTCACCTCTCTTCCAAAAAATAATCTTTTAGCACTCAAGGAGGAAGTCCCACTTGGATACCCTGGGGCACCTGTCAGAAGAGTGGGGAACTGGGGTGGGGGAGGGCCTCCTGACCACCCTCTACCCTCTGCCTTGCTGGACCTAATGACATTGGAAGCCCTCCACCGCACACCAGATGCACATCACCCTTGGCAAAGCCAGCCACCCTCCACCTATGCCCAGGGTGGCCTGGAACTCTCCACACACTCCTGATTTGAGGCAGAAATTGTTAGATAGCATAAGAATTTGAGACATCAATTTCTTTTTTTTTTTTAATTTCAATTTTTCTCAAGTAAGCATCTCACTCTTTGTTCCCATTTCCAGGCGTTTAGAGGAATGCCTCCCTGGTCTGTAGGGTCATAAAACCTTCAAATCCAGGACAAGACAATCATTAACTGCTGTCCAGTTTATCAAGGAGAAAAACTCCAGGTAGACAATTAGCTCCTAAACACACATCTAGCCCCTCAATAATGGTCTGGGGTCTTGAGAAAGTGTTGAGGGATGGTGCTGAAATATATGGAAAAACTGAGAAACTAGGGGATCCAAGAAAGCTATAAAAATGACAAACTGGACACTGCGATGTTTACACTAATTGGTCAGAAAGGACGTATATTAAAATCACGAGCCAACCAAAAACTTACAGATCAATACTAGTAAAGATATGAAACTGCTGCAATCCTCGCCTTTTGGGAGGTTCTTCACTCCCTCTCATGTCTATGCTGAGGGCTTTGTATCTCTGTCTTCCAAAAATAAACTTTGCCTGTATGATTTTCTTAGTTTCCAGAATTCATTCTTTGGCTCCATGAACAGAACTTGGGTTTCACGTTTCACTTTCACGTCCTTATCTGGGTAGCCTCTCAGTCCCCTTCAGATTCAGTCGTCCTGGGTGTAAGAAGGGGTTAGCATAAGAACGGCCATCTTAGAGGCCGGAAAAACCATTTTTACTGAGTATGTGACTTGAGGGAAGAAGAACTAGATAAAACCTGGGAGACAAGTTAATCTTAAGTACCAAGAATGTGGGAGGCTTCGACACTGAAAATTAGGTAAACAGGTCTGATAAACTTATCTCGTTAAGACACCAGGATAGAGATATGCACAGCTGTGTGTGTGTGTATGAAAAATTCCTGTGAGTTAGGTAATTTAGAAATATCATGATTTGAAAATGCTATATAACCCCTTGGCTCTGAGTGCTCGGGGTCCTTGTTGAAACCCGCTGCGTCGGGCAGACACTTGGACCCCAGCTAGCTGGAAATAAACCTCGCCGTGTGTCTTGCATTATCGTGAGTGTCCTCTGTTCCTTTGAGGGAAGGGCGACTCCGGACCCTAACATTTGCGGGCTCGTCCGGGATCCCAAGACCCCTCCTCAAAGAGACAGACAACCTCCGATACAGAGGTTTGCACAAAAGCCGCGGCAGGAGGTTTGGCCACCTCCTAGAGGGGAGGACTGAAACAGGTCTCTGCTCGGTCCCAATTGAGAATTCTCGTGGAAGGGAAGAAGCCGGTTACGACCCTGGAGGCTCCATTACTGGAAGTCGTGGGAGACGTCCCCGACGAAGGGGTGCCTGAACGACATCCACAGTGGATGCCGTTTGGAACCCTAGGTAAGGGTCCTGAGTGTTGTGTGAATGAGACGGCACCTGTGAATGTGGTGTGGCAGACTGGCCAGGGGGTGTTGAAAAGCTCGGTTCGAATTTGTGTGTTCGCTGGAATTGTATCCCTTGTCTTTTTCTGGCTCTGCAAGGTCTGTTCAGGGGCGAATTGATCGCTGTAGCCGGCGTCAGGCCGAGGCCCAAGTATTCGCGCTGGAAGGCAGCTGGCTCTGCAAAGTCTGTTCAGGGGCGAATTGGTCGCCGTAGCCGGCGTAAGGCCGAGGCCCAGCATTCGCGCTGGAAGGCAGCTGGCTCTGCGGGAGAGAGGAGGTCTCTCCCGATCCGGAATCTGGTGGGCTGTGGACGCCCTTCGGTAAGGTTACTTTAAACTGCAGGAAGCCTCAGAGACCTAGTAGTGTGTTTTCGGCCGACGTTTGTCTGTCCTCCGTTTGTCGTGTTATCGTGTGTGCCGGCATTGTCTCTGTCTCTCTCCTGTGTCTTTTCTCTCCCGTAATCTATTCTGTGGTCATGGGTCAAGGAAGCTCTAACCCGCTCTCCCTTATGATGGATCATTTCTCTGACTTTAAATCTAGGGTGCGAGACTTGTCTCTGCTAGTGAAGAGGAACAAGCTGGTGACGCTCTGCTCCTTGGAGTGGCCCACTTTTAATGTCGGGTGGCCGAGAGAGGGAACCTTCAGCCTGCCCACCATCCGGGCTGTTGGGGGAAGGTTCCCACGCCCGGCCCTTCCAGCCACCCGGACCAGATGCCCTATATTCTGGTCTGGCAAGATCTGGTGGAAAACCCACCAGCATGGATAAAGCCTTTTGTTTCTATCCTTTTCACCCATAATCCCACCTGGGATGACTGTCAGTAGCTGTTACAGCTGCTCTTCACCACGGAAGAATGGGAGCGGATTCTATCGGAAGCTCGGAAACATGTCCCTGGTGTGGACGGGAGGCCCACCATGCAGCCGAACCTAATTGATGAGGGATTTCCATTGACCCGGCCCCAGTGGGACTTTGAGCGCGCAGAAGGTAAGGAGCATCTCCGAGTGTACCGCCAGACTATTACGGCAGGCCTCCGAGCAGCTGCCCGGAGACCAAGGAATTTGGCTAAGATAAAGTTGTTCAGGGATTGGTTTTGGCTATGGAGATTAAATGAAAATTATGCTGCAAATACAATCCCCAGAGCTCGGGTCAAGTAAAAAGGATGACTCGGACCCTAAAGGAAACATTGGCAAAATTGGCAATAGAGACTAGCGGGGACTGGGTGACTCTCCTTCCTTATGCCCTTTTATTGTTTATGGGGTCCCTCCGCCGACCCCCTATAGAATCAGTCCAACTGTTTTTATAAACTAGTAAATTTTATATTGTAATGTCTAATTCAAGACTAAAGACTCACACTGTGTCTGTCTTAATATGTCTTGGTATGTCTTTGTCTCTGAGTAATATTTTTGAAGTTAATTTGTAAATGAGCTCTATTTAATTGGCTTTAAAAAGGGTCAGTTCAGTTCAGTTCAGTCGCTCAGTCGTGTCCGACTCTCCGCGACCCCATGAATCACAGCACGCCAGGCCTCCCTGTCCATCACCAACTCCCGGAGTACACTCAAACTCATGTCCACAGAGTCGGTGATGCCATCCAGCCATCTCATTCTCTGTCGTCCCCTTCTCCTCCCGCCCCCAACCTTTCCCAGCATCAGAGTCTTTTCCAGTGAGTCAACTCGTCGCATGAGGTGGCCAAAGTATTGCAGTTTCAGCTTTAGCATCAGTCCCTCCAATGAACATCCAGGACTGATCTCCTTTAGAATGGACTGGTTGGATCTCCTTTCAGTATAAGGGACTCTCAAGAGTCTTCTCCAACACCACAGTTCAAAAGCATCGATTCTTCGGCGATCAGCTTTCTTCACAGTCCAACTCTCACATCCATACATGACCACAGGAAAAACCATTGCCTTGACTAGACGGACCTTGGTTGGCAAAGTAATGTCTCTGCTCTTTAATATACTATCAAGGTTGGTCATAACTTTCCTTCCAAGGAGCAAGCGTCTTTTAATTTCATGGCTGCAATCAGCATCTGCAGTGATTTTGGAGCCCAAAAAAACAAAGTCTGACACTGTTTCCACTGTTTTTCCATCTATTTCCCATGAAGTAAGCGCTTACAAATCAAACAATTCTAAATTAAATAATAAATTCCAAGTTCATGTAAACTGGAAAATATTCAGTATTAAATACCTGATATTAATGTTTGTTGATCTAATATAGACATGTCTAAGAGTCATCAACATTAAGCATATTCTCACTGTACCTAGGTTTAAGTTAAATGTTGTTATATTGTTATATCTGTTACAAGTTTGTCGACAAAGAAATTACCTTGAGTGAAAAAAAAAAACTTCTAAAAAATGTAAATGAGACATGAGCTTTTAGATAAACTCTATTAAGATTAAAAATGTCTGTCTAAAACAGTTTCTCTAGATTTTGGTAACCTGAATTTCTAAGGTTGTGCTAAATTAAGTAACAAAAGTTTATTGAATAGCTAGGTCATTTCCAAATAAAATAAGATTCTGAAACATTCACTACTGAATACTAACTTACAGAAAAACTAAAGATTTTAGACTATTAATAAATAATGTTTGATGTCATCCTGAGATGTTTGCTAAAATTTTTTAAGTTATCACTGGTATTTATGTTCACCAATCTATAGAATGCTAATATAAAGGTCAATTCTTGGTTGCTTAAGGGAAGTAAGATGTGTATGTTCAGTAAAGAAGGTATGAAAAATGAAGTTACATTTTATAGAGGAAAAAGGTAGTAGGTCTAATTTACAGTTGGCTGTTCCAGGATGGGAGAACAAATGGGTACAGAAAGTGATAAAATGGTTTTGTGGAAAGTGGACACCAAGGAAAGAGTTTTGTGTATAAATAAACGTTTTCTTGAGATGTTAAACTGCATTTGACAATAGATTTAAGTTTATTTGCCTCTTAAATGGTCTGTTCCATATTTGCCTCTGAAATCCTATATTGTTACTATGGCTGAGTGAATAGCTATTGTTTCAGTGACCTATAATCCCATCTGACTGAGTGCTCTAAACCTTTCTGATATTTGTTGACAAAACTTCCTAAATCAATCTGATGAAGCACTTTTGGCTTCTAGCTGACTTTGGGATGCTTCAGAGGGCCCCTGAAACATCCCAAAGGGAGATATTACACTAATTGGGTTCAACTTCCATGTTAAATTACATGGGAAGTACTGTCAAGTGGATAATAAGTCTTGGGTATATTGTATGGTTTATTGTGATCCACACAGTCAAAGGCTTTGGCATAGTCAATGAAGCAGAAATAGATGTTTTTCTGAAACTCTCTTGCTTTCTCCATGATCCAGCGGATGTTGGCAATTTGATCTCTGGTGCCTCTGCCTTTTCTAAAACCTGCTTGAACATCTGGGAGTTCACGGTTTACATACTGCTGAAGCCTGGCTTGGAGAATTTTGAGCATGACTTTACTAGCGTGTGAGATGAGTGCAATTGTGCGGTAGTTTGAGCATTCTTTGGCATTCCCTTTCTTTGGGATTGGAATGAAGACTGACCTCTTCCAGTCCTGTGGCCACTGCTGAGTTTTCCAAATCTGCTGGCATATTGAGTGCAGCACTTTCACAGCATCATCTTTCAAGACTTGAAATAGCTCAACTGGAATTCCATCACCTCCACTAGCTTTGTTCCTAGTGATGCTTTCTAAGGCCCACTTGACTTCACATTCCAAGATGTCTGGCTCTAGGTCAGTGATCACATTATCGTGACTATCTTGGTCGTGAAGATCTTTTTTGTACAGTTCTTCTGTGTATTCCTGCCACCTCTTCTTAATATCTTCTGCTTCTGTTAGGTCCCTACCATTTCTGTCCTTTATCGAGCCCATCTTTGCATGAAAAGTTCCCTTGGAATCTCTAATTTTCTTGAAGAGGTCTCTTGTTTTTCCTATTCTGTTGTTTTCCTCTATTTCTTTGCATTGATCACTGAGGAAGGCTTTCTTATCTCTCCTTGCTATTCTTTGGAACTCTGCATTTAGATGCTTATATCTTTCCTTTTCTCCTTTGCTTTTCGCCTCTCTTCTTTTTACAGCTATTTGTAAGGCCTCCTCAGACAGCCATTTCGCTCTTTTGCATTTCTTTTCCATGGGGATGGTCTTGGCCCCTGTCTCCTGTACAATGTCACGAACCTCCGTCCAGAGTTCATCAGGCACTCTATCAATCAGATCTAGTCCCTTAAATCTATTTCTCACTTCCACTGCATAATCATAAGGGATTTGATTGAGGTCATATCTGAATGGTCTAGTGGTTTTCCCTACTTTCTTCAATTTAAGTCTGAACTTCGCAATAAGGAGTTCATGATCTGAGCCACAGTCAGCTCCTGGTCTTGTTTTCGCTAACTGTATACAGCTTCTCCATCTTTGGTTGCAAAGAATATAATCAATCTGATTTCGGTGTTGACCATCTGGTGATGTCCATGTGTAGAGTCTTCTCTTGTGTTGTTGGAAGAGGGTGTTTGCTATGACCAGTGCATTCTCTTGAGAAACCTGTATGCAGGTCAGGAAGCAACAGTTAGAACCAGTCATGGAACAACAGACTGGTTCCAAATAGGAAAAGGTGTACGTCAAGGTTGTATATTGTCACCTTGCTTATTTAACTTATATGCAGAGTACATCATGAGGAACGCTGGGCTGGAAGAAGCACAAGCTGGAATCAAGATTGCTGGGAGAAATATCAATAACCTCAGATATGCAGATGACACTACCCTTATGGCAGAAAGTGAAGAGGAACTCAAAAGCCTCTTGGTGAAAGTGAAAGAGGAGAGTGAAAAGGTTGGCTTGAAGCTCAACATTCAGAAAACAAAGATCATGGCATCTGGTCCCATCACTTCATGGGAAATAGATGGAAAAACAGTGGAAACAGTGTCAGACTTTGTTTTTTTGGGCTGCAAAATCACTGCAGATGCTGATTGCAGCCATGAAATTAAAAGACGCTTGCTCCTTGGAAGGAAAGTTATGACCAACCTTGATAGTATATTAAAAAGCAGAGACATTACTTTGCCGACCAAGGTCCGTCTAGTCAAGGCAATGGTTTTTCCCGTGGTCATGTATGGATGTGAGAGTTGGACTGTGAAGAAAGCTGATCGCCGAAGAATCGATGCTTTTGAACTGTGGTGTTGGAGAAGACTCTTGAGAGTCCCTTATACTGCAAGGAGATCCAACCAGTCCATTCTAAAGGAGATCAATCCTGGATGTTCATTGGAGGGACTGATGCTAAAGCTGAAACTCCAATACTTTGGCCACCTCATGAGACGAGTTGACTCACTGGAAAAGACTCTGATGCTGGGAAAGGTTGGGGGCGGGAGGAGAAGGGGACGACGGAGAATGAGATGGCTGGATGGCATCACCGATTCTGTGGACATGAGTTTGAGTGAACTCCGGGAGTTGGTGATGGACAGGGAGGCCTGGCGTGCTGTGATTCATGGGGTCGCGGAGAGTCGGACACGACTGAGCGACTGAACTGAACTGAACTGAACTGAATATTGTATGGTAAATGTTACTAACACAGATATCCTAGAAACAATTTATATATAAATTCTGATATATTCAGGTAAAATGTTGCCATAATTCTGATTACTATCTTAAAGTGTTGTCACAGCACTAACCAAGTTTCTTGTGAAAATGCTTCCTCTTCCAGAAGATTTATAAAAAGGACTTTTGGATAAATACAAGTTTCTGAACTGGGTAAGAAATTAAAAGATTCTAGTGAGAGACCTGATGACTGTACAAAGGTTAACAAAAGGACCGAATGAACTGGCAAATATGCTTATAACTTTTATGGTTTCTGAAAAATTACAGGTTTGAATCTGTGTTTTCCAGATCTTAGGAAACCTTCCCCTCAAACTAATTATGACTTAACAGTAATTTGGTAAAATGGTATTTAATAGAAAAATTGAAGCATTTAACATTTTTCTCTATCTGACCCCTTCAGAGACTGGAAACTCTTAGGCTTCCAGTAACTTTATCAGATAAACTAAGAAGGTTATCTCACTAACAGATACAGAAATCTCAGTTTTGGAGACCTTAAGAAAGGGAGGAATTCACTCACATCTGTTAGGCAAAATCTGTGATAAGCCTTTGAGATGACTTTCCTAGCCCTGAAAGGTTTTAACGTTAAGTTTGAGACTCCATAAAAGTTTCAGCAAAGCAAAAAAAAAAAGAAAAGTCTATGGTTATATAAATAATCAGGTCAAGTTTATTGAGAACAGATCTATTTTGTAAACAAGTCTTAATTTGGTTATATTTGGTAAAAATGAGGGTGATTTTAGGGAGAAAAAGATATTTCAATGAATGTTGAATCCCAGTTTGTTAATGGAAGTCTGTATCTATTAAGACTCGTTTCCTGAATGATCTTTGCTGTTATGTGATATTAATATAGGATTTGTTTGAGTTCTTGAAGAGCACCCTAGGTTTGTTTCTGAAGCTTGTCTCAGTGATCTATCTTTGGATGAAGATCAGATGCCTCATGACCTGCAACCAGGACTAGAAAAAGACATAATTTAAGGGACTGTCTCCAACCTGGATGGAAGGACTTTTTTTCAGAAGAAGCTACTACACCAGGATGAGAAGACGACGACATCAGAGGTAGACAGCTTGCCCAAGATGCTGGACCTGATTCGTATGATCATTTATAATGTTTTCTTGACTTCTTAGACCTCTGCATATAAATCAAATGCTTTTCTACCATAGGCCTGATCCTCTGCTAGTTTTAGAAATTAATCCAATTGTCGGGTTTGTAGACATGTAAAAGCTCATTCTGCTTATACAAAAACTCTGTTAGACTTGTGCCATCCTAATGTCCTTAAACCATGGCAAAAGTCTGCTTCTAAATTGGAAAATGAAAAACAATAATTGGAAATCAGAGTCAGGGCTATGGGAAATCCAAGAGGGCTGCTTGGCTTCTCCCAGCTCCCTGACAAATCTCATTTTTTATTTGATGGGTTAAAGCCTTCCTGGCTACAGGGTTAATGCCTCCATAATGAAAAATCACGGAATATTAAGTTTTGTAAATTGTTAAATTAAGTTTATAGTTTTGTTAATGTCTAGTGTTTACTAAGACTCACTGCTGAGACAGTTCCTTGTTACATGATACTGCTAAAAGATTTAATTAAGTTATTAAAAAGGACACTCTAGGTTAGTTTCTAAGGCTTATCTCAGTAACCAATCTTCAGTTAAAGGTCAGATGCTCCACAATGTACAACCAGGAGATTAACACCAGGCTATAGCCTGGAGAATCCCAGGGACAGGGGAGCCTGGTGGGCTGCCGTCCATGGGGTCACACAGAGTCGGACACGACTGAAGTGACTTAGCAGCAGCAGCATAGTCATTTAACAAATGAAGTCAGGTGACTTGGGGTATACCAGGCTTTATCTAATGAAAGTTCTTGACTTATAATTCTTATTTTACTAATAACTGCTAGCTGGGAAAGGTTGGGGGCGGGAGGAGAAGGGGACGACGGAGAATGGGATGGCTGGATGGCATCACCGACTCTGTGGACATGAGTTTGGGTGTACTCCGGGGGTTGGTGTTGGACAGGGAGGCCTGGCGTGCTGTGATTCATGGGGTCGCGGAGAGTCGGACACGACTGAGTGACTGAACTGAACTGAACTGAACTGATGGCTATATTATTTTCTATGTCACTTGTTTCACTGAGCCTGTGATATAATGCTGATATGTGGTTCCATATGAGATCAATAATTGTAATAATGTGACTCTAGGTATGAGAAAAAGCAACAAGAGGGAATATTTTCCTGGACCAGGAGGCTAGTAAGACAGTGGTCCAGAGACTTTTGCTACTTGCAAGGCCTGGTCCAATTTTAGCACACTGAGTGGCCCATCGCTTCCCTAGACCTGGGAATGAGCGGGACACAATGCATGAAATGGTGTCACATGGTCAGATATGTGGCTATGAAGGGACCCTGCTGACTGAAAGTTGGTACTTGCCACCTGCCTCTACAAAGATTACGTCACGACCATTGCAAGCTGCTGACCTTCAACACCCCCTGAAAGAAGTTCAGGGTGAAAATCAGGAATGAGGCCCTCTGTGCTCTGAAAAAAACTGGCAGAACAGGCCTTCAGATAGTCAGATATTTTCAGAAAAAGGTTTTATGAGTTCCAATTCTTGCATCTTCTCATACCTGGAAAAACACTGACGTCATTAACGGTGACATCTGCTTTGGCTATTAAAAAAAAATTTTTTTTTTTACAATTAAAACTCAAAATAGAGTAGCTATGGTTCAGACATCCTGGGAAATAACTATTTCCCAGATATCCTGAAAAATGAGATTATGGGTGTGATTTCAGATTAGACGCTGTAACCTAATGTAGAACATAATGCTCCTGTAATGCATTTTTGCTTCTCTACTTTGCTTGCTGCTTGTAAAACCAAAGTTACTCCATTTTAAGATAAGGTTGTTTTTAAGTAAAGATTCCTAAAATTGTTTTTGAGTAAGGATGTATAATGATCCCTGGATCAAACTCTACCCACGGAGGAAGATTCCTCCGTTTGAACAACAGAAAAGGGGGGAATGTAAGAATGGGTTGGCATAAGAACGGCCATCTTAGAGGCCGGAAAAACCATTCTTACTGAGTATGTGACTTGAGGGAAGAAGAACTAGATAAAATCTGGGAGACAAGTTAATCTTAAGTACCAAGAATGTGGGTGGCTGCGACACTGAAAATTAGGTAAACGGGTCTGATGAGTTTATCTCGTTAAGACACCAGGATAGAGATATGCACAGCTGTGTGTGTGTGGAAAATTCCTGTGAGTTAGGTAATTTAGAAATATCATGATTTGAAAATGCTATATAACCCCTTGGCTCTGAGTGCTCGGGGTCCTTGTTGAAACCCGCTGCGTCGGGCAGACACTTGGACCCCAGCTAGCTGGAAATAAACCTCGCTGTGTGTCCTGCATTATCGTGAGTGTCCTCTGTTCCTTTGAGGGAAGGGCGACTCCGGACTCTAACACTGGGTACCTCCAGGAAGCTGCACCACGGCCTCTTCTGGTTCCAAGCCCTGCTCAAGTTCGCGAGGAACTTGCACCCGCAGCACCAGAGGGAGGCCAGTGTCCAGGATGCCCAGGGCTCCCGGCCTGGCAGACCTACAAATGACTAAAAGGTGGAGATAACCCCCTCAGCAGCCAAGCCTCCTAACAGTTTGGTTTCAGTTTCCATTCCTGTAAGTAGAGGCTAGGCTGGGTGAGAGAAGCCAGCAGGAAGTGGGTGGGGGACAGAAGAAGGAAACTGGCCATCTCATTCAACACCCAGGTCCTCAGCCCTACTGTGTGCCCCACACTGAGTGACCAGGGCCCAGCTCCTCCCCTCCCACCCCCAGCGATGGGTGAGGGACCACCCCCAGTGACCCAGCCCTAAGGACAATGGACCTGTTTAGCACTCACTGTGCTCACAGAGGATAAGCAGGCAACCTAGAAGCCGACCAGCTCCCCAAAGCTCTCAAAGACTTTGCCCCTGGAACTGGCAGAGATGCCAAGCATCTCAGAGGTATGGGCTGTCTACTTTGGTAGTGACCGAGCCCTGCTAAGGGTAGGGGCTCCAGAATGACCTCTGACTGGGCTGAGGTGGACGGCTGTCTTGCCTGCTCTCCCTACCTGCCTGGACATGCAAGACTCTAGAAGATGACCTGGTATTCTCAGACAAGGCTTTTTTTCCCTTGTTATGTTGGAAAACACATCAGTTGCTCTTAGCAGCCCTGTGAAAGCTCCTTGCACAAAATTAAAGGGAGGCCAGGAGGAGTGAGCTTTCCTGTTGACTCTCCCAAAGGGGTGAGTCTCAGGAGGCACCAGGCACAGGATTTGAGACTCAAATGAAGCCCTGATTTTCTGGCTCAGAGGTTAAAGCGTCTGCCTCCAATGCGGGAGACCCGGGTTTGATCCCTGGGTCGGGAAGATCCCCTGGAGAAGGAAACAGTAACCCACTCCAGTATTCTTGCCTGGAGAATCCCATGGACGGAGAAGCCTGGTAGGCTACAGTCCACGGGGTCGCAAAGAGTTGGACACGACTGAGCGACAGAACGGAATGGAACTCCATCTCATGTCAATTTAATTCTTAGACAAGCCAAAAGGACCTAGAAGGGAAGAGGAAAACTTCTTCCCAGACAATGCTAAGGCCAACAAGACCTCAACCACAGCTTCCTTCTAGGGAACTGGCTCTGGCTCCTGAGTTCAAAATCTTTTCTCTACCAGTTGTTAGCTGCGTGACTGTAAACAGTTACTTAACCTCTCCTTGCTTCGCTCCTGGCATTTGTAAAATGGGGGTTGATGATAGTTCCTCCCTCAATATCTAGCATAGCACTGGGCAAATCACAGCTTAGCTGATTAATATTGGTTTTATTTGTGCTTTTAGTCTCTGAGGTCCCAAAGACCCCCTCCTCCCAAGTCCCCCTAGTCAGGCAGATGTTCTAGTGACCAGGGTGGGGAGCTCTGGAAGGTGGGATATTATAACTGGATACCAAAACTTCATCCATGCCATGCCATGATTCAACATCTGGTCCAGGAATTGATGATCAGAGTGAATACCTGGCTGCCCACCAAGCACCTCCCAAAGGATTAGCAATAAGAAAAAATCAATAAGAAAAGCAGCAACAAAAAGTGGCCACCTCTCCATACCTCTTACACTCCAAAGAGTGCATCTGTAACAGGAGCACTTTGTACAAATGCAGCCGAAACAGAACCAATTAAAAGAACTGGGGGGCATCCACCTCATCCCTTATTCAAACTGCACCTTCTTCAGTTCACTCGGCAATTATTTATCGAGCACCTACTGTGTTCCAGGCAACATACGGGAGACTTGGGATAAAGCAATGAACAAGAGAGCAAGGTCTCTGAAGACCCACCACGGTGTCATCCGGGTGCTACTGGGACAAACAGCCTGGGGAAGTGCAGCTCGGAGTGAAGGGGTGGGGCAGACACAGTGTGCAGCTGGGTGGTTAGAGTGGCCTCCAGAAGAGGAGACAGTTGAGCAAAGATTGGAAGGCAGGGACAGGGGAAGCTGTGCTGCGCTCTAAGAAAAGGTGTGTTCCAGGCAGAGGGACCAGGCAGGGCAAAGGTCCTGCAGTCAGAGCGTGTCTAGCGTGTACTAGAAGGAGCAGGGAGACAGTCCAAGGTCCCAGGCATCAAGAGAATTGAGGACCCACCAGAGTCAGCAGGTGAGGACCACCTGACACGGTTCCTCCCTCATGCACCTATGAGCAACCCCTCATCAGGAAGGGGCCTGCGCAAGCTGAGCTGCAGGGACCCCTCCCCCACCAAGGGGGCCTGGGATGCCACTTTATACAGCACCCTCTAAAATCCACTAAGATCCCTCAGCTCAGCCCAACACTTCCCATTCCCTAAGGAGAAAGGAAACTCCAAGTTCTCTCCAAGAAATGAAACTGAAATCCTTTAAAAAGTGACAGATGCTTTCAGCAAAGGACCAGATAAAACTGTATTTCTAAAGAAAGTGCTTCCTCTAGAAACAGTTCTCCAGTCACAGAGACCTGCTAGCCTGGGATGCCTGCTGGTCAAGGTCTCCACTTCTAGGGATGGAAGAGGGACTGAGCGAACTGCCCTCCCCACTACCTGCACCAGGCTCCCCTGGGGCCTTACCTGGTACTCCTTCGGGGGCTGCAGGAAGCAGCCTCTGTCCACACTCGCTGCAGAACTTCGGGGCTTCCTCTTTGGAGATATGCCGGCAGGAAGGGCATTCCGTACTTCCAGGGAGAGGAATTCCTGGGGCTGACATGCTTCTGCCGATCTGGAAGCTAGAGTCTTGAGGCTGCCAGCTTTATACCCCACCACCTGTCATGTGACCACAACCTTGCTTCAGTTTCATTTTCTGAGAAAGTGAAATTGCAGCGGCCCAATTCTCCCTGCTCAATTGAAACCTAGTCTGATCACCGCCCCCGAGGTTCTTAAGTCTGCCTCACCCCAACCTCCCCTTCCATGTGGCTGCAGCACCCACTTCCTTTTCTGCTGCCCCCACCAGGGCCAGGCTTGCCCCTCCCAGCCTCCTGACACCACTCAGTGAGTCTAAAAATGTCCCCATCCAGCTGAGACTGGGAGCCAGTTCAGCTGAGCCAAGTGAGTGGTGACTGGGGTTAGTAGGGGAGCAGGCAGAGACTGGGGTACCTGCTGTATGCCCCAGGCAAGGGACTCAGACTCTAAATGGTTCACTGCAGAAATGCTGGCAGCAAATGGCTGAGTCAGAACCTGCCAAATGAACCAGCCTGCACAGGGCAGCCCAGGGCTACAGAGGATGGCAGTCAGGACTCTTAATAACGGGGCCAGTGGTCAAGATTCCTAATAATAGGAATTGCCATCTACTAACTTTGGCCACCTCATGCGACGAGTTGACTCACTGGAAAAGACTCTGATGCTAGGAGGGCTTGGGGGTGGGAGGAGACGGGGACGACAGAGAATGAGATGGCTGGATGGCATCACCAACTCTGTGGACATGAGCTTGAGTGAACTCCGGGAGTTGGTGATGGACAGGGAGGCCTGGTGTGCTGTGATTCATAGGGTCGTGGAGAGTCGGACACGACTGAGCGACTGAACTGAACTGAACTGAACTGAAGCCTACACTCTTCTTACAGACCATCTGGCACTCTGAACACCTTCCGTGGGAGTGGCAGCAAACCATGGTCAGGGTCATGTGCAAGGTCAGGACTCAGGCTGAGAATCTCCAGCTTCCAGAGACCACTGAGTTCATTCATGATGAGAGTGGAGACACGTATCTTGGTTCTTGGGGCATAAAGATCCACCTGTCACCCTTTTCTGTTGGCTTCAAACCCAATAATTCTGCTGGAGCAGTGGCCCAGTCAGCTCTTTCCCCAGCTGGGAGGGCAAGCAAAGGGCCCCATCAGAGAGCGACTCCCTGTCTGCCAGCCCCCTGAAGCCCCTGGGTCTCCTTCTCACTTCATCTGACACCACCAACTTGTTCTCCCCTGATGGTGGGCTGGGTAGGGGGAGAGCAGAACCAAAAACACCCAAAAACACCCTTAGGGTCCTGATCCCCACCTCCCTTCTCCCCCTCTGAACGCCCCCTGAAACCACCACCACTGTAGTCTGGGCACTCTCTCACTAAAAAACTCTCGATGACTCCCCAGGGCCCAGTCCTCTCTCCTAAGGTGCATTCCCTCTGTCCAAAGCTCTGCTTCCACACAGACCACAAAACTTACAGCAGGGATCAGAATTCCTCACTCAAGTGTCCTACTGTTTCTCCCCAGAGGCTTATGGGTTATGGCAGGTACCAACACTTCTCTATTCTCTCAGTTACCTGACTTTTTTCCTTCTGCCTTTTTCCAGCCACATCCCCCCAACCACCACCAAAGAAAACCAGGTGGTGGCCCCCACCTCACACTCCCCCATTCTCAGCCCTCCCTGGCTTCCCCCAAGGCCACGTCCCACTCCCAGCTGTCAAGGCCATCACGGGAAAGGTGCCAACTTGGCCTTCAGCCCCGGGCCACAGACAACTCTGATGAGTCAGACAACCCTGATAAGTCAGGAGCACCCTGCGCTCTGGACGGCCCGGTTATGTGGGCAGTGATCCCGGTCTCCTAAAAGAGGCTGTGAAATAAAAGATAACGGGCATTTTCCGCAACATCACTTTCCCGTTGTTGCAATTAGTGAAAGCCCAGGATTCAGTTCAGGGTAGAGGCAGAGGCCCCCTGGGTCTGGCGGTCCCCATCAGCTATCAGCCCCCGCCGCGTCCCCTCCCAGGGCAGGGAGCTCTTGGGCTCAAAGTCGGAGTCCAGCACTTCCCCGCGGGGAGTCCAACCCGAGGCTGGGCCCCCGGGAAGGTCTCTGGGGCCCGGGGAAAGCGCTCGGGCCCCGCCGCGCCCACCAGAGAGCAGGGTGAGCACTGCCCCGCGGGGCCGGGATGGACCGAGAACCTGCGGAGAAACCGAAACTTGGCGCCCGAGGAAGGAGGGGGCCGGCCCGGACGGCGGCCGGACGCGACGCACCGGGACGCAAGCGCCGCTCCCCGGCAGCGCCTCGGGCCCGGCCGCCGCGACCCAGGACCAGGCTCGGCGGGACCCCTGATCCGTGGGACCCTCTCGCACCTAGGGGAATGGCACACCGACCACTGGGACAGCCCGTCACCAGGGTAACTTGCGCCCCGCGCTCACGGGACCCGGCATCCCTCCCCATAAACCCGTATTCCTCCCCCTCGAGACCTGCGTCCCAGGTACCCGCGCCCGGGCCCCGCAACTGTGCCCCCCAGCCCGGCCCGCCAGCTCTCACCTAGGCGGCTCCCGAGCCCACTCTGCCGCCTGTAGGCAAGGTTTCGTTTCTCTAGTCCCGGGTCCCGCCCCTCCCGCTTCGGCAGGCTCTGCGGAGCTCACGTGGGTGTGGCCGGAATTCCCGGTCGAGTGGCGCCCTCCAGTGGACCCGGAGCCAGGCCCTGTTCAGTTCAGCTCAGTTCAGTGGCTCCGTCGTGTCCTTTTGCGACCCCATGTACTGCAGCACGCCAGGCCTCCCTGTCCATCGCCAGCTCCCCGAGTTTACTCAAACTCATTGTCCATTGAGTCGGTGATGCTATCCAACCATCTCATCCTCTGTCGTCCCCTTCTCCTTCTGCCCTCAATCTTTCCCAGCATCAGGGTCTTTTCCAGTGAGTCAGCTCGTCACATCAGGTGGCCAAAGTATTGGAGTTTCAGCTTCAGCATCAGTCCTTCCAAGAATATTCAGGACTGATTTCCTTTAGAATGGACTGGTTGGATCTCCTTGCAGTCCAAAGGACTCTCAAGAGTCTTCTCCAACACCACAGTTCTAAAGCATCAATTCTTGGGTGCTCAGTGTTCTTGCCTGGAGAATCGCAGGGACGGGGGAACCTGGTGGGCTGCTGTCTATGGGGTCGCACAGAGTCGGACACGACTGAAGCGACTTAGCAGCAGCAGCAGCTTTCTTTATAGTCCAACTCTCACATCCATACATGAATACTGGAAAAACTATAGCTTTGACTAGACGGACCTGTGTTGGCAAAGTAATGTCTCTGCTTTTAAAATATGCTGTCTAAGTTGGTCATAACTTTTCTTCCAAGGAACAAGTGTCTTTCAATTTCATGGCTGCAGTCACCATCTGCAGTGATTTTAGAGCCCCCCAAAAATAAAGTCTGTCACTGTTCCCACTGTCTCCCCATCTATTTGCCATGAAGTGATGGGACCAGACGTCATGATCTTAGTTATCTGAATGTTGAATTTTAAGCCAACTTTTTCACTCTCTTCTTTAACTTTCATCAAGAGGCTCTTTAGTTCTTCACTTTCTGCCATAAATAAGCCTGGTATCATTTGCATATCTGAAGTTATTGATATTTCTCCTGGCAATCTTAATTCCAGGTTGTGCTTCATCTAGCCCAGCGTTTCTTATGATGTACTCTGCATATAAGTTAAATAAGCAGGGTGACAATATACAGCCTTGACGTACTCCTTTCCCTATTTGGAACTGTTGTGCTAACTGTTGCTTCCTGACCTGCATACAGATTTCTCAAGAGGCAGGTCAGGTGGTCTGGTATTCCCATTTCTTTAAGAATTTTCCAGAGTTTGTTGTGGTCCACACAGTCAAAGGCTTTGGCATAATCAATAAAGCAGAAGTAGATGTTTTTCTGGAACTCTCTTGCTTTTTTGATGATCCAACAGATGTTGGCAATTTGATCTCTGGTTCCTCTGCCTTTTCTAAAACCAGCTTGAACATCTGGAAGTTCACAGTTCACGTACTGAGAAATCTGAGATATGCAGATGACACCACGCTTATGGCAGAAAGCGAAGAACTGAAGAGCCTCTTGATGAAAGTGAAAGTGGAGAGTGAAAAAGTTGGCTTAAAACTCAACATTCAGATAACTAAGATTATGACATCTGGTCCCATCACTTCATGGCAAATAGATGGGGAAACAGTGGAAACAGTGACAGACTTTATTTTGGGGGGGTTCTAAAATCACTGCAGATGGTGACTGCAGCCATGAAATTGAAAGATGCTTGCTCCTTGGAAGAAAAGTTATGACCAACCTAGACAGCATATTTAAAAGCAGAGACATTACTTTGCCAACACAGGTCCGTCTAGTCAAAGCTATAGTTTTTCCAGTAGTCATGTATGGATGTGAGAGTTGGAATAGAAAGAAAGCTGAGCACCGAAGAATTGATGCTTTTGAACTGTGGTGTTGGAGAAGACTCTTGAGAGTCCCTTGGACTGCAAGGAGATCCAACCAGTCCATCCGAAGGGAAATCAGTCCTGAATATTCATTGGAAGGACTGATGCTGAAGCTGAAACTCCAATACTTTGGCCACCTGATGTGACGAGCTGACTCATTGGAAAAGACCCTGATGCTGGGAAAGATTGAAGGCAGAAGGAGAAGGGGACGACAGAGGATGAGATGGTTGGATGGCATCACTGACTCAATGGACATGAGTTTGAGTAAACTCGGGGAGTTGGCGATGGACAGGGAGACCTGGCGTGATGCAGTCCAAAGGGTCGCAAAGAGTTGGACATAACTGAGTGACTGACCTGACTGACTGATTTTTTAATATCTTCTACTTCTGTTTGGTCCATACTGTTTCTGTCCTTTATTGTGCCCATCTTTGCATGAAATGTTCCCTTGGTATCTCTAATTTTCTTGAAGAGATCTCTAGTCTTTCCCATTCTATTGTTTTCCTCTATTTCTTTGCATTGATCACTGAGGAAGGCTTCCTTATCTCTCCTTGCTATTCTTTGGAACTCTCTATTCAGATGGTTATATCTTTCCTTTTCTCCTTTGCCTTTCACTTTTCTTCTTTTCTCAGCTATTTGTAAGGCCTCTTCAGGCAACTGTTTTGCCTTTTTGAATTTCTTTTTCTTGGGGATGGTTTTGATTACTGCTTCTGTACAATGTCATGAAGCTCTGTCCATAGTTCTTCAGGCTCTTTATTTCCTTCCAAATAAAGGAGATCAGTCCTGAACATTCACTGGAAGGGCTGATGCTGAAGCTGAAGCTCCAATACTTTGGCCGCCTGATGCGAAGATCTGACTTCTTAGAAAAAAACCCTAATGCTGGGAAAGATTGAAGGCAGGAGAAGGGGACGGCAGAGGGTGAGATGGTTGGATGGCATTACCGACTCGATGGACATGAATTTCAGTTGTTAGAGTTCGGAGTTGCCCTTCCCTCAAAGGAACAGAGGACACTCACGATAATGCAAGACACACAGCGAGGTTTATTTCCAGCTAGCTGGGGTCCAAGTCTCTGCCCGACGCAGCGGGTTTCAACAAGGACCCTAGCTAGCTGGAAATAAACCTCGCTGTGTGTCTTGCATTATCGTGAGTGTCCTCTGTTCCTTTGAGGGAAGGGTTAGCATAAGAACGGCCATCTTAGAGGCCGGAAAAACCATTTTTACTGAGTATGTGACTTGAGGGAAGAAGAACTAGATAAAACCTGGGAGACAAGTTAATCTTAAGTACCAAGAATATGGGCGGCTGCGACACTGAAAATTAGGTAAACAGGTCTGATAAACTTATCTCGTTAAGACACCAGGATAGAGATATGCACAGCTGTATGTGTGTGTGTGTGGAAAATTCCTGTGAGTTAGGTAATTTAGAAATATCATGATTTGAAAATGCTATATAACCCCTTAGCTCTGAGTGCTCGGAGTCCTTGTTGAAACCCGCTGTGTCGGGCAGACACTTGGACCCCAGCTAGCTGGAAATAAACCTCACTGTGTGTCTTGCATTATCATGAGTGTCCTCTGTTCCTTTGAGGGAAGGGCAACTCTGGACCCTAACACAGTAAGCTCTGGGAGTTGGTGATGGACAGGGAAGCCTGGTGTGCTGCAGTCCATGGGGTCACAGAGAGTCAGACACGAGTGAGCTGCTGGACTGAACTTGCTCCCGCTTTAGCCATGTTAGAAGGCTCCTTTAATTCTGTGTTGTTATGACTGCAATCAGTTCTGCCTGAAAGTAACTGTTTTCCAACCTTGACCTGCTATTGCCCAACAAAACAGAACATCTTACTGATGGAAATGTTTTTCTTAAGTTATGTTAATATAGCTTGTTTGCAAGTCTGTTTTCCTTCAAGAGGTATACAGTATATCTCACCCAGAGACATTCTCCTCCAGAAAGGATTCCCATTGTGCAGATCTGGATGTTGTGGGAGAACTCTCTCAGCCTTGAGGTGTTTCTTCTATCTGTGATCAACAGCTTGCTAACAAGTATAAGATGCCTTGCTAAAAATTGGCAAAGGTATATTCTCCTGCCCGCTTCTGATGTCTGTCAGAAGCTTCCTCTGTCTCTTTTATGCTTTACTAAAACTTTGCTACACAAAAGCTTCAAGTGGTCAAACCTTGTCTCTGGCCCCAGATCAAAATCCTCTCGTCTGGAGGCCAAGAATCCCAGGGTCGTATGCCTCACAGCCACAACCTATCTTGAGCGCCCACCTGAGAACACTTGTGAGGGTCCTCGCACAGGCCCATGTGATGCTACAAATGTCAGTTAGGATGAGCATCACTGTTTTATTAAAAGGCCCTGGGTTAACGTATATATATGAAATCTAGAAAAGTGATTCTGATGAACCTATTTGCAGGGCAGGAATAGAGATATTGGAAGGACTGATGCTGAAGCTGAATGAAACTCCAATACTTTGGCCACCTGATGTGACCAGGTGACTCGTTTGAAAAGACCCTGATGCTGGGAAAGATTGAGGGCAGGAGGAGAAGGGGATGACAGAGGATGAGATGGTTGGATGGCATCACCGACTCCATGGACATGAGTTTGGGTAAACTCTGGGAGTTGGTGATGGACAGGGAGGCCTGGCGTGCTGCGGTTCATTGGGTCGCAGAGTCAGACACGACTGAGTGACTGAACTGAACTGAACAGAGACACAAGAGAATGGACTTGTGAACACAGGGAGGTAAGGAGAGGGTGGGATGAATTGAGACGGTAGCATTGAAAACATATACATTTCCATGTGTAAAGTAGATAGCTGTACAACACAGGGAGCTCAGCCTGGTGCTCTGTGAGGACAGAGATGGGTAAGATGGGGCGGGGGCTGGGAGGGAGGCTCGAGAGGGAGGCGGTATGTGTATACTTATAGCTGATTCACATTGTCGTGAGGCAGAATCCAACACAGCATTGTAAAGCACTTGTCCTCTAATTAAAATTTTAAAAAACTTTTTTCTCACCACTACTATTCAACATAGTTCTGGAAGTTTTGGCCACAGCAATCAGAGCAGAAAAAGACATAAAAGGAATACAAATTGGAAAAGAAGAAGTAAAGCTTTCACTGTTTGCTGATGACATGATCCTCTACACAGAAAACCCTAAAGACTCTACCAGAAAACTACTAGAGTTAATCAATGATTACAGTAAAGTTGCAGGATATAAAATCAACACACAGAAATCCCTTGCATTCCTATACACTAATAATGAGAAAATAGAAAGAGAAATTAAGGAAACTATTCCATTCACTGTTGCAACGAAAACAATTAAATACTTAGGAATATATCTACCTAAGGAAACAAAAGACTTGTACATAGAAAACTATAAAACACTAGTGAAAGTAATCAAAGAGGACACGAATAGATGGAGAAATATACCGTGTTCGTGGATTGGAAGAATAAATATTGTAAAAATGAGTATACTACCCAAAGTAATTTATACATTCAATGCAATCCCTATCAAGCTACCAACAATATTTTTCACAGAACTAGAACAAATAATCTCACAATTTGTATGGAAATACAAAAAACCTCGAATAGCCAAAGCAATTTTGAGGAAGAAGAATGGAACTGGGGGAATTAACCTGCCGGACTTCAGGCTCTATTACAAAGCCACAGTCATCAAGACAGTATGGTACTGGCATAAAGACAGAAATATAGATCAATGGAACAAAATAGAAAGCCCAGAGATAAACCCACGCTCCTATGGACACCTTATCTTCGACAAAGGAGGCAAGAATATAAAATGGAGAAAAGACAGTCTCTTTAACAAGTGGTGCTGGGAAAACTGGTCAGCCACTTGTAAAAGAATGAAACTAGAACACTTCCTAACACCATACACCAAAATAAACTCAAAATGGATTAAAGATCTAAATGTAAGACCAGAAACTATAAAACTCCTAGAGGAGAACGTAGGCAAAACACTCTCCGACATAAATCACAGCAGGATCCTCCAAGACCCACCTCCCAGAATATTGGAAATAAAAGCAAAAATAAACAAATGGGACCTAATTAAAATCAAAAGCTTCTGCACAGCAAAGGAAACTCTAAGCAAGGTGAAAAGACAGCCTTCAGAATGGGAGAAAATAATAGCAAATGAAGCAACTGATAAAGGATTAATCTCCAAATTATACAAGCAGCTCCTGCAGCTTAATTCCAGAAAACTAAGTGACCCAATCAAAAAATGGGCCAAAGAACTAAACAGACATTTCTCCAAAGAAGACATAAAGATGGCTAACAAACACATGAAAAAATGCTCAACATCCCTCATCATCAGAGAAATGCAAATCAAAACCACAATGAGATACCATTTCACACCAGTCAGAATGGCTGCTATCCAAAAGTCTACATGCAATAAATGCTGGAGAGGGTGTGGAGAGAAGGGAACCCTCTTACACTGTTGGTGGGAATGCAAACTAGTACAGCCACTATGGAGAACAGTGTGGAGATTCCTCAGAAAACTGGAAATAGAACTGCCATATGATCCAGCGATCGCACTCCTGGGCATACACACCGAGGAAACCAGAATTGAAAGAGACACATGTACTCCAATGTTCATTGCAGCACTGTTTATAATAGCCAGGACATGGAAGCAACCTAGATGTCCATCTGCAGATGAATGGATAAGAAAGCTTTGGTACATATACACAATGGAGTATTTCTCAGCCATCAAAAAGAATGCATTTGAATCAGTTTTAATGAGGTGGATGAAATTGGAGCCAATTATACAGAGTGAAGTAAGCCAGAAAGAAGAACATCAGTACTGTATATTAACGCATATATATGGAATTTAGAAAAATGGTAACCTGAACCCTGTATAAGAGACTGCAAAAGAGACATAGGCATTTAGAACAATCTTTGGGACTCTGTGGGAGAGGGTGAAGGTGGAATGATTGGGGAGAATGGAATTGTAGCATGTATATTATCATAAGTGACCAGTCCAGGTTCGACGCATAAATTTTCCTCTGTTCATTTCTTTGCATTTGTGCTTTTTTAATAAAAATACTTTTAACTGTAAAAAAAAAATAAAAAATAAAAAAAATAAAAAACTTTTTAAATCAAAAAAGGAGGCCCAGGGTTCCCACCCATTTTCTCCTTTCCGACACCCACCAGACACACTGTCCTTCCTCTGGGCTGAGAACAGCAAGCTCTGTCCTTTCTGGGGTTCCCCTCCTGCAGTGCCTACCTCTTGCAAGGTTGGCTTCTCCCGGCCATTGATCCCCAGCATCTTTGTCTGAGCTTAGGCAGTGCTTAAGGATTTGGGGGAGGTCAGCAGAGCTTGGTTGGGCCTGTCAGTATGGGGACCTGTGAACCCTGCCGGTGCCCATATCAGAAACCTAGGCCAGCCCCAAGGTGATCCAGGGCATTGCTAAAGGACCAACAGAGTGGGCTCCACTGTCAGGATACCACACCAGGTGAGGTCAGAAGGAACATATCATGTGGCCTGAGAAAACACATTTACCTGCCAGATGCAGCATCTTTAGTTTTAAAACCCAACTCAGGGACTTCCCTGGCAGTCCAGTTGTTAAGATCTCGTGCTTCCACTGCAGGGGTCAGGGGTTCAATTCCTGGTCAGAGATCTAAGATCCTTACACAACATGTAGAGTGGCCAAAAATATAAGAAAATAAAACCCAACACAGCCTTAAGGAATTTGACTTCATCCAGTGAGAGACCAAACCCTACAAAGGAGGTGCCTTTAGGCCATTTGAAAACCCTCAGAGTCATCTTCCCTCCACCCTCTTCTCCATGTCCTTGTCCATTCCTTACAGGAACCATGAAACAGTAAAGGGATTTTTTAAAATCCAGCCTTGGAGAAATGGGGGAGGGGTGGTCCACTGTTCTGCCGTCCATTTAGTTTGTGGTTCAAGATAAATGTGGGACAAGCCAGCTGGCACGTCAGGTCACCTCCTCTAATGAGTCTCCCTTCAGCCTGGACAGTCCAGTGTTAGCCTGGCTGCTCAGGGCGCTCCCAGGCATGGACTTCAGAGTGACATCAGAACACCAATCTCTCCAACAGAGGAAGCCACTTATAGCAGGAGGCGTCGGTTTCCTACTTTCTGAGAAGTCAGCATGCGGCATGGACAGTGTGGACATTCTGTCTTGCAGGTGTTCCAAAGTAGATCAAGGTTCTGGACACTGGCCACGTCCAGGTGCTGAGGACCTAGTGGGAAGTGGCCCTGTCAATGTGTCAGCTAAACCAGAACGATGGTTAATAACCCAAAGAACTAAGTCAAAACACACAAACTGAATCAAATAAAGACAGAAAAGATGGAAAAGCCAGGTGTCAGGAGCCCATCTTGAATACTCACAGAGAAAACCCCTCACATTCCCTAGTCTGTATCAATGCAATAAATGTAGGCATTGAAACATGCACAAATTTTTTTTTTTTTTTTGGCTGCATCGGGTCTTAGTTGGGGAGAGCGGTCTCAGTTGCAGTGGGTGGGCTTAGTTGCCCTGAGGCATGTGGGATTTTAGTTCCCTGACCAGCGATCAAACCCATGTCCCCTGCATTGGAAGGCAGATTCTTAATTATTGCTTTGGAAGACAGATTCTCAACCACTGGACCAGCAGGGAAATCCTGTACTGTTTTTAAAAATAAAAATAATATAACATTAAACTGTGCAATATGGGATTAATGAAATTTGAAAATAAGATTGTCGTTTAGTTGCTAAGCCATGTCCAGCTCTTTTGTGACCCCACAGACTATAGCCTGCCAAGTTCCTCTGTCCATGGGATTTCCCAGGCAAGACTATTGGAGTGGGTTGCCATTTCCTTCTCCAGGGGATCTTCCTGATACAGGAATCAAACCCACATCTTCTGCACTGGCAAGTGAATTCTTTACCAATGAACCACCAGGGAAGCCCAGAAAATAAGATAGAAAATAACAGAATATGAGAACACTGGTAGGTACAATTTATTTTGTAGGGCTGAGGCAGGCACAGACAGAGATCAGCTGGGTGGAGGTGGATGGTGGGGTGGTATTATGAAGGAAGAAGGGGATGAGAAGCCAGAGTACTTGATGAACAGTTTCAGATGGCATCACCTCCCACTTTGTCCCCAAAAGATGGTGCTGTGGACATTGCTGGCTTCAGTCTGGACATCTCCTTTTGGTGCAGTGTTCACAAAGGGACTGGCTCCTCCACTTAGAAGATCTGCTTGTGGAAAATCTGCTAGTCATTATTCCCCAGGTCAGCTGCATGACAGGGGAGCCCCTGGACTTAGCCCCACAGCCCACCTGGCCAAAACCAGTATAGGGTATCTTCCTGATCCCTTAGATATTGGATCATTTGAAATTTCCTCCCTCTTGTTGTAACCACCAGCATTTGTAGAATGGATTCGGTTGGGCCTCAAACACACTTTGGGGTTGGTCTTGCTCCTTGCCTGCTTATCTGATAATCCTGGGGTCATCTGTAGGCAGGATGCTCTCCAGGGCACAGTTTGCTGGGAGGGTAAGTGTGGTAAGAGGCTGGAACAAAGGACCTTGTGGGGGAAGGTAGGCCAGGGACGTGGTTCTGCCCCACTGGGCCGCACAGCTCCATGGCCCTGCTCCAGATGAGAACGTCCAGACCCTCAAAGCAGGGCCTGTGTGACCGAGCAGGCTGAACATAACGCCCACAGTAAATCTAGAGCCATGCAGAATAACAGGGGCTTGTATTTCCTGGTTTCATTTTGCATCTATTTCCCAGCCTGCCTTCAGATCTTCCTTTCAGCTGTTTTTCCCCATGGAAAGACAGGCGCAAGATCTGCAGTTAAGTTTCTCACAAAACAGGCTTTGGAGTTCCACTTGGTTAAGGCAAAGTTTGACTGATGAAAGTTTTCCGGGCCTGGGTATTCTTGCTTGAGGATCATGGGGTCAGGTGTTTCCCAAGTGAGGCCCCAAAATTTGGTCCTGGGCCCGGCCCCAAAATTTGGTCCTGGCCCCAGCACCAAATTAGTTCATCCACCTTGGGCTGGCAGGCCTGCCTAGACAGAAGAACAGCCCATAAGGAACTGTGGTTCCTTTCTTATTTAGGGAGGCAGGAGGGGCAGAAGTAAGAGGAACACAACGAGATAACTTCATGGCTCCCATGATGGCACCTCCCTGTCCCTGTGTCTCTGTTCTCTTCTTATTAGGACGCCACTCAAGTCCAGTATGACATCATCTGAACTTAGTTCATTACATCAGCTAAGATCCTATTTCCAGAGAAGGTCACAGTCACAGGTGCCTATCATCAAGAATGTAACTCTTTGTCGGGGACACAATTCAGTCCCCTACAGGCACCAACTCCACGGGCTTTGCCAGAAGTCTCTAGAAGATTCAGCCATCAGCACTGCACAAAGATTCATAAGATTTAAATGAACTTGGGTCCTTTCAAGGATTAAAATTATTTTAAAAGGTGGGGAGGGAGAAACAGGCTCTTTGCCAACGTCAGCAGCAGAATTTACAAAGGTAGATAAATCTATGCAAAACATATTTTATAAAAATAATCATACTTTAGGCAGGAAAGGGTTTGCTATTCACCCCCGTGTTAGCCCAGGTTAGCTCTGCTCCAGGTTGACTTGATCTTTTTTTTTTTCCCTCTCTGGGAGGCCTACAGGATTCCAGTTTCCTGACCAGAGACTGAACCCAGGCCATGGCAGTGAAAGCAAGTCCTAGGTACTGGACTACCAGGGAATTCCCAGGTAGGTTTTATCTCAAAAAAGTCAGAGGCCCCTTCCCTACTCCAGCACTAACGGGGAAGCCCACTACTCCCCACCCCTATTAGCTCACAGAATACCCTCAACCTCCCCTGCCCACTGGGTGTGGGGCCTGCAGGGATGTGGCTGCAGAGCCCTCAGCTGCCACCTTTTGGGGCTGGTGGCACAGAGATTATTGCTCCTGGACACCATAGGCTGTACAGTGGGCATGACAGACCAGTCACAATGGTTACCCAGCATCGTTTCATTTTTGAGTAAATGAATTACTGGGGCGTGGGCAAGATGTGATTGCTGGCATTGCAGCCTGAGTCCTAAATCATTCTTCTTCTTCCTGTCCAACTTCGCTCCATCACCAGAGTTCTGCATCAAGCAGCTTCCTCCCGAGGTCAGTTCCCCCAAAACTGAATTTTTTTTTTATTCCAAGACTGAATTTTTAATAAAGTCAGACCTTGAGGGTGAGCTGCCTGACTTGCACTAGACATTCAGTTCATGTGGGAGAGGGTGAAAACAGAGGAGGGTCAGCAGATAGAATTTGAGGAGGTTCGATTCATGACAGCAGTGACTACTTCTTAAATGCCTATTGCACATATACCCCAAGGCTCCACTTTCCTCTTCAATTTAACGTGTGCAACAAGCCTTTGGAAGATGTGGAAATGAAGGGTCAGAGAGAATAGACAATTTACCCGATGTCATGCATCGAGAAATCAGGACAGCCTGGGCTCAAAGGCAGTTCTTTTTGTGCCTGCCCACACCATGCTGCCTCCTCGGTCGTGACTTTCAGAGTTTCTTGCCATTATCTGCAGAGTTCCAGTAGAGACAGACACAGGCACAGGCTCCGGAGAACGTGAGGCTTCCTAACCATTTTAGATTTGAACATTCTAAACCACATCATCAGATACAGCACTCAGGTGGCACTGAGCACTCCACATGTGGCTAGTTCGAGCTGAGATGTGCTGTGAGGGCACAGGTCACACCAGGTTTCAAAGATTTAGTATGAGAAAAGTAATATACTTCACTGGTAAACTTTACATAGATTTCATGTGGCACTAGGGCACTAGTGATAAAGAACCAGCCTGCCAATGCAGGAGACGTAAGAGATGTAGGTTTGATCCCTGGGTCAGGACGATCCCCTGGAGGAGGAAATAGCACTCCATTCCAGTACTCTTGCTGGGAGAATCCCATGGATAGAGGAGCCTGGTGGGCAACAGTCCATGGGATCACAAGGAGACACTACTGAGTGTCTGAGCATGTCGGAAATATTTATTTTAGATAAGTAAGAGGTATGTTAATTTCACCTGTTTGTTTTTACATGTTTTAGTATGGCTACTTGAAATGTTAAAATGGCCAGGTGGCTCACGTGGGGGCTTCACTACTGTACTGCTCTATGGCATCGTCTGTTGGACAGCGCTGTCCTGCATCACCATCATCATCATCATCTGTGTAGTCAGGGCCCCACCAGCTACTGTAACAAGCGGGCACTCAGACCCTACTTCTGGCCCACGTAACTGTGCTGGCCGGGGCTTGGCTCAGCTCAGCCAGGTGCCCTCCTTCACTCCATTGACCAAAACTCTGCCACTCACAATATGTGGCTTCCACGGGGCCCCTAAAAGATCATCTCCATGCCAGCCAACCAGAAACAGGGAGAGTGCCTGGAGGAGGGAGAATGAAAGGCCAGCTTAGAAATGGCACACACACTCCCCATGTACTGTGTTAGTCTGCTAGGGCTGCTGTGCCAAAGTGCCACAAACGGGACAGCTTTTTTTTTTTCAATATATTATCTTGGCCATGCTGCACAGCATGTGGCATCTTAGTTCCCCAACCAGGGATGGAACCCACACCCCTTGCTTTGGAAGCATGAAGTCTTAACCAGCGGATTGCCAGGGAAGTCCTGGAGCAGTTTAAACAACAGAACTTTACTGTCTCACAGTCTATGGGTCAGAAGTCCAAGATCAAGGTGTGGACAGGAAGAATCTGTTCTAGGCCTGCCGCCTGGATACTGGTGGTTTGGTGATGGCTGGCATTCTTGGCTTGTAGAAGCATCACCTCAGTCTCTGCCTTCATGTTCACATCGTGGTCTCCCTGTACATGCGTGTCTGTACCAAACCTCCCCACCCCTGTTTTCTTTAGCCATGCTGCCCGGTCTGCAGGATCTCAGTTCCCTGACCAGGAATTGAACCTGAGCCACAGTGGTGAAAGTCCGGAATCCTAACCACTAGGAAACCCTCCCCTTTTTTAAGGACACAGCCATATTGGATTAGGGCCCACCCTACTGCAAGTAATAACTCATTTTAACTAAATACATTTGCAATGACTCTATTTCCAAGTAAGGCCTTCCCAGGTGGCACTAGTGGTAAAGAATGTGCCCATCAATGCAAGTGACACAAGAGATGCAGTTCCCATTCTTGGGTCAGGAAGATTCCCTGGAGGAGTAAATGGCAACCTATTCCAGTAGTTTTGCCTGAAAAATTCCACGTACAAGAGGAGCCGCCTGGCTTAGGTTGATGGGGTTGCACAGTCGGACGCGACTAAACAGCACAGCTCATTTCCAAATAAGGTCCCATCCTGGGTACTGGGGGTTAGGATGCAACATATGAATTTTGTGAGGTGAGAGACACAATTCAGCCCACAACAGACACTACTGACTTGATCTGAGTCATGTGGCCACACTCACTACAGGTGAGGCAGGAAACTGCAGTCGTGTTGGTGATGTCACCACACCAGTCAACAGTGAAAGTGAAGTCACTCAGTCACTATACCCATGGGCTGAAGCCCACCAGGCTCCTCTGGCCATGGGCTTTCCAGGCAAGAATACTGGAGTGGGTTGCCATTTCACTCTCCAGGGGATCCTCCCGACCCAGGGATCGAACCCAGGTCTCCCGCATTGCAGGCAGACTCTTTACCACCTGAGCCACTAGGGAATCCTGTCAACAGCAAGGAAGGGCTTAATCAACGGTGTCATCAGAACAGTCACGTGGCTCAGAGAGCTTATCTAGCTGGTGAGTCGGGATGATGGAACCCAGCCCTGCATCTTCTGATGCCAAATTCTCTCCATACCTCTCTTTTTTAAAATTCATTTTTATTATAATTTTCAATGTGCTGTGCTTAGTTGTTCAGTCGCGTCCGACTCTGCCACCCCATGGACTGTAGCCTGCCAGGATCCTCTGTCTATGGGGATTCTCCAGGCAAGAATACTGGAGTGGGTTGCCATTTCCTACTCCAGGGGATCTTCCCAACCCAGGGATCGAACCCAGGTCTTCTGCACTGCAGGCAGATTCTTTACTGTCTGAGCCACCAGGGAAGACCTGTAATTTTCAATATGTCAATGCAACGTTCTTTGAAAAATTAAACCATACAGTTACTTATCAACCCAAGAAGGAAACACCATGAGTCTGATCTCTATCCTTCCAGGGTTTTACAAAGTCTCACACATGTATCACAGAATCGTTTACAGAGTGTGTTCACACAAATGGTTATCTCAAGATGGGTATCACTCTGCCCCTTGCTTTTTTCACCCAAAAATCTGTTAGTATCTACACCATCTCATTCCTTTAACTTCCACGTGACCCTCCACAGTTTTCATGTTCCGTGGTCAGGATACTTAGGTTGCTTTCATTTTCCAAAACTGCTAATGAGGTTGTGATAAACATCCTTGGCCTGCTTCCCAGGAGATGGGCTCATGTTTCGCCAGAGTGACTTCTGAGAATTGGAGTTGCCAAGTCACAGGTGGTGAGGGTTTCCAATGAAATTGTTCCCACCTAAGTGTATCGATTTGTCCAGTCCTGTGAATTAGATGATCTCTGGGTTCCAGAATGGGTTAGCTCAGTATGTGGGCACAGGTCCAAAAGGGACCACACCTCCATCCCAGCTTTGGGCAAATGTGGTCCAGTGGGCAGCTTCAAGACACACTTGCCTTACCCTAGACAGGAGAGGTTGGGAGAGAATGGACACATGTATATGTATGGCTGAGTCCCTTTGCTGTTTACCTGAAACTATCACATTGTCTGTTAATCAGCTATACCCCAATAAAAAATAAAAGTTTTCATGTTTATTTTTTTAAAGAGACAGCTGGCCTTGTAGAAAAAGAGAAACTGCCTAAGGTAAGGAAAGGTGATGTGTGAATGGCTGGTCAGGGGCCTAGAAGGAGAAACCCCAAAAGACGGAGGACAAGGAATCTGGAAAGACATGTGTTTTATGAGCAGGCCTGGCCCCTCACTCTGCTCAGATACTGGCCACGATGGCCTGGGCAGAACACTGGTGGCTCCAGGGCACCCCATCCAGGGCCATCTCACAGTGAGTTCTTTCTCAAACAGAGGCCAGGGGCATAACCTCCCTCAGCTAAAAATGATGGGGGTCAAATTCCAAACAGGCAAGTCTGTGTCTAGAGGGTTTGCAAAGTAAATTATGACGCATCTATGGAATAAGATACCATGGAGCCATTGATCATCATGTCTTCTCTATTTATTATCACAACGAATAATTCACAGCAATGACCGCATGAAAATGTGGATCACAGAGCACCACGGATGAAATGATCCCATTTACATGACTGTAAACACACATCCACATGCTAAGTACACACAAGTACAGGTACGGTGGAGGGAGGAGGCCGGAAGCTATCGCCAAAGTGGATGGAGGAGGGGAAGATTTCCAGTAGTTTTTACAATAAGCATGTATGGATTTTACAAAAACTCCAAAGCTATCACTTTTTTAAATTTAGAAAACGCAACAAAGTTACTTTTCATAGACACTTTTAAGTCTTTTGGCAAACCTTGGTTTTCCTCTCAACAACAGCACAGCCGCCGCAATCAAGAAGGGAACCCACCTGAGAGATGCCCGCCCTCCCCGTTTCCCCCAAAATCCAGGAAGGCACTGGGGCGAGAAGAGGGCTCCTCTCCTAGACCAGGCTGAAATCCCCAACCCTTTCCTTTCTCACCTGGTCTACCATTCTAGAAGGCTCCCTCCTAATCACTCTTTAAAAAAAAAGAGTGCGCATACAGGGAAGAGCAGGTAGGTACCTTTTCGGTCACCTCAGAGGAAGGGGTGAGTCCCACCTGTGGACTCCACACCGTTGCCCTCCCCTCCTCCGGGTCACCTGCTCAGCTTTCTCAGATCCATCTGCAAGGCGGCATCCAGCATCACAGTGACAAGAACCTTCCGGGAGACCCTCTGATGTCGGGCGACCCTCGGCAGCCCACTCAGGCCTTCAGCAGGGCAATCTTGTGTTCCGGTACAGAGTCTTCGTTGCCATTGTAGGGCTGGGTCCCCGGGTCTTGCTTCAGGTATTTCTCTGCAGAAAACACAAGGTTTTCAAACACTAAAAAAGAGAAACGAGGATGGGTCACTTCAGGGAATGGGATTAAAGGCTGGCATTTTGGGGGACCTTGAGTGCAGAGAGTTAAGGTTCCCGGGCTGGTACCCCCAGCCCTGGGCTGGTTTCACCTAAATCTCCATTATCATCCTCACCACTCTCGGTGCCATGATAACCCTCCTTATTGCCGGGCGGGTTCCTTGGCATGGCTGGGCCCAACCTGCTTATCCAGCTCCTACGGATCAGCTTCTGGCTGCTTCTAGCAGCAACATGGATGAATCTCACAGATACCAGGTTGAGCTAAGGAAGCCAGACACAGAATCCTTCTGATCGCACTACACGAAGTTCTACAACAGGCTACACTGACTGATGGTAGAAGAAATCAGGGCAGCACTTACTCTCAGTGGCAGTCAGCGGAATGAGGGAAATTTCTGGAATGATGGAGATGATCTCCACCCTAAATGGACACCCACTGCATTCATCTGTCAGGACTCAAACTCACACTTAGCATCCGTGTATTTCACTGTATGTGAACTGGGCCTCACAGACAATCCTAAAAGAGAAAACCCCAGAGCAGAAAGGGGTTTTCTACAACCTGCCTACTGTCTCACTCTCGTCAGAGTGCTCCCCACTCTCAGAGTCAAGCCCTGACCCTCCTGTCTCCCAGGGTTTCGGTCCTGTTGTCCTGGCCCCCCAGGGTGTGGGCAGTTGGGCTGCTGCGGCTCTATGATGACTGGCCACACTCACCTGCTTCCTCCAGGGTGCAGAAGTACAGGACACCCTTCAGGTCAGCAGACAGCAGGACACGGAGAACAGGGACCTATGGGACAGACAAGCGGTGATTCCGGGCGGGAATGCTCCTGCCCGAGCAAGTCACATCACAGGCTGCCTCACACCTCCGTGGGAGGAACATGTCTTAAGTGAATACTCTCTGGAAAACAAGGAGACGAGTGCTCTGCAAACACAGATTATAATGGAAGCAAGCAGAGCTCTGTAGCCTGAGGCCACGAGACAGGAGCCCGGCTGCCTTCATCACTGTGTGTCAGTGGGCAAGTCACTCAGCTTCTTTGGGCCTCGGTAGCCTCATCTTGGGAAATAGATGGAGAAACAGTGGAAACAGTGTCAGACTTTATTTTTGGGGGGCTCCAAAATCACTGCGAATGCTGACTGCAGCCATGAAATTAAAAGATGCTTACTCCTTGGAAGGAAAGTTATAACCAACCTAGACAGCACATTAAAAAGTAGCGACATTACTTTGCCAACAAAGGTCTGTCTAGTCAAGGCTATGATTTTTCCCGTGGTCATGTATGGATGTGAGAGTTGGACTGTGAAGAAAGCTGATCGCCGAAGAAATGATGCTTTTGAACTGTGGTGTTGGAGAAGACTCTTGCGAGTCCCTTGGACTGCAAGGAGATCCAACCAGTCCATTCTAAAGGAGATCAGTCCTGGGTGTTCATTGGAAGGACTGATGCTAAAGCTGAAACTCCAATACTTTGGCCACCTCATGCGAAGAGTTGACTCACTGGAAAAGACTCTGATGCTGGGAGGGGTTGGGGGCAGGAGAAGGGGACGACAGAGAATGAGATGGCTAGATGGCATCACCGACTCGATGGACATGAGTCTGAGTGAACTCCGGGAATTGGTGATAGACAGGGAGGCCTGGCGTGCTGTGATTCATGGGGTCGCCAAGAGTCAGACACGACTGAGCGACTGAACTGAACTGAGCCTCATCTTGACATGGGGAAGGTGACAACACAGCCCTCACCAGGCTACTTCCAGAGCAGGTGCCAACACCCACCTGTAGGCCGATGAGGGCAAGGGTGGCGCCCCGCTTGTGGAAGTCCTCCAGGAGCTCCCCAAGCCCCAGCACCACCGTGTAGTCGATGCTGCAGATGTGGGTGCAGTCCAGGGCCACGGAGCGCGGTGGGGATGCTGGAGGAAAAGGAGAGGTCACACCGGGTGCAGGCTACCACAGGAGGCCCTGGCCAGGGGCCTGGGGCCATGCAAGGTCATCAGGAGCACCTCCCCAGTGTGAATGGGAAAGGGAAAGGATAAGGACCCGAGCCATTAGTCGTTTGGGGACAACAGCAACTGTTTCCTTCACAGGGCAGACAAACAAGCCCCTTTCTCCCCTAAATGTCAACTCCCGGAAGCAGTGTGCCCTTAGGGACACATGTTGGGGACCTGCCAACCTTACTGCATGCAGACGGCGGGGGTGGGGGTTTCATTGGACACAACTCTGAAATGCCTGAGAACCCCTGGACCCAAGGGCAGGCGAGCTCCTTCTTGACAGTCGAGGGCAGGATCTGGGGTTCAGCAGGAGCCAGGCTGGGTGCAGAGAAGGTGGTGGAGAGCTGGGGGTGACCACAGCCCACATGGCCACGTACTTTCCAGAGCCCGGCTCAGTAATGCCTCTCGGAGGGTCTCGATTGCAGGGAAGTGCAGGCCACTCGCCGGCTGCAGGACTAGCATTGGACCCTCTGACACCTGGGGACAGCAGGGGAAAGCCAGTGAGCCCCGGAGGCCAATTCAACAGGGCAGCTCTGCCAGGCTTAAGGTGGATGCAGAGTGCAGAGCTGGCGGGAGCCCCCACCCATGGCCCCACCCACGGACCCAGGCACCGTAGAACAGCGTGCGGTTAATGCAGGAGGGTCATACCATCCACCAGGTGAAAGGTCACTCGGCAGTGCCTCAGGCCACAATCACACCGAGAGCCAAAGTGTAAGACAGTGGGATCAAGGGGTCAACCCATGGCATACTTCACCCCACTGGGCCCCCTGAGGCCAGTGGGTCCCCCTCAGGGAGGCAGATGGGCTACCTGTATTTTGGGTCTGGCCACGGAGTGCAGGAGAATCAGCACAGACACCAGGGTGCCTGCCAGGATGCCGTACTGGACTTCCCAGAAGCAGAGCAGGAACGTCACGCAGAGGGGCAACAGGTCCAGCCCTGGGAGAGGGGGTCCAGCTGAGAGGGGGACCCTCCTCGGCGAGCTCAGCTCCTAGCTTCCTGAGCCCTCTGATAAGGACGCCTCATGTATGGCTTTCATGTAACGAGTAAAGGTGTCTTGGACTCCCAAGCAGCCCCCGAGGGACTCCCCCCCCAGGGACTTGGGGACTGATGCTGCTGATAGGCCATGCCAGCTCAAGGGTGTCAGAGGCAGGAAGTCCCTCCCTGCCTGGCCGGCCTGGCCCCCGGCCCCTGGAACGAGGTCACAGTGGGCACTTCTCGGGACCAAGGATGAAGGGATGCAAAAGTCACATAAATCCCTCAACTCCTTTGAGAAACAGAGTAAAAACTTGTTATAGTAAATGAACTGCAGGTTCAGGGGACCTGGAGCTGCAATGATGGTGGAGAAGGGAGGTTGTGACGTGGGCCCTGCTGGACACCCCAAAGCCCCCACCTCGCCCCAACTGGGCTGGTGTGGGCAGCAGCCGACAGCAGGGGCAGGATCATTGATAGACCTCAGGGCCAACAGACAGGAAACATACTCTTCACTCGCCAGAGCGTCCTCACGATCTTGGTGTCGAACAGGGGGACCACAGCCATGATGATGACGGCAGCCAGGGCAGACTTGGGGATATAGTAGAAGAGCGAGGTCAGGTAGTCCAGCGACAGCAGTACCAGGGCTCCTGTGGGGGTGTGGGGGCGCCGTGACCGTGCGGCCCTGCCGTCCTGACTCCCACCCAGCAAGAAGCCCCTCTGGGGGCACAGAGCTGGGTGCCAGAGCCAACAGCACCCGCACCCCAGGCTCCTTCCTCTCCGTTCCCCCCATCTCATGGCCCTGGACATGGGAGAACACGGTGTGTGTGCTCGAGGGGTGCTCACCCGTCATCAGGCCCCCTGCTGGCGTGCACACTCCCGACTGGGCATTCACAGCCGTCCTGGAAGGTGAGAGAAACCCATCAGTGGCTGTCAGTTGGACCGGGAGAGCAGCGGAGGTCCACACAGCTGTGTCTGATCTCCAGGAATGGGGGCTCCCCTGGTGGGAGGGGTTGGGGTGGGGGAAATGGGAGCCCTCAGCAACGGCGCCACCTAGTGGAGATACTTAGACACTGGCGCACTGGGTCCTTTCACCAAGGGGGACTCCTGGGCCTTCTCAACCCAAAATAACTGATCGGCATGTCTGAGAAAGGCCTGGTTGTAAATCCAAATGTCCAACACTGTAATTGTGTTAGATATCAGAGGACACAAAATATGACCTTAACTAAACGGTTTGCAATCCAGTTATGCCAACAAGAGCATATAAAAATTAACTTGAAAATTAGAGGTTTTACTTCACAAATGCTAATATAGCACCTACCAAGTCACCAGAGATTTTCTTTAAACTCTCTAAATAATTTTCTGAGACATACAGCCCTGTCATGACTCTACTTTACAGACAGAGATGTTGAGATATGGGAGGTCGGGCCACGTGCCCTGTGCCCCCTCAACATAGTGGTTTCAGGTGTCAGGAAGGTTTAGTGCTCAGATAGGAGTGGGTTGGGTTCCAGGACTTGGCCTGAGGGCTGGGCACTGATGCCTCCTCTTCTCTTTCCAGCCATGTGCCTCCCTCCCACCCTGCCCTCCTGCTTTTCAGGGGTCCGTATGGTGACCCCACCTGACAGTCTGCCCCTTCTTCAGGCAGAGCTGCAGTCTTTCCCGTCCCTACTATCTTTCAGGAATTAACTCAAGCAACAAGATGCTAGGAACATTTCCATGCATGGGCATCTTTTTAATGTTAAACTGCAACACTGTGTGAGCATGTTCAGTCACTTCAGTTGTGCTGACCCTTGGCGACTCTATGGACTGTAGCCCACCAGGCTTCTCTATCCATGGGATTCTCCAGGCAAGGAATACTGGAGTGGGCTGCCATGCCCTCCTTCAGGAGATCTTCCCAATCCCAGGACTGAGCCCATGTCTCTTATGTCTCCTGCGTTGGCAGGCAGGTTCTTTACCCCTAGCTATCACCCGGGAAGCCCTCAACACTGCGTACTGTTGTAAAAGAAAACCAGCCAAAGAGGTGAGGAAGCAGCTGGAGTGCCCCGTCCTGCGTCCGTGTGAACTCAGTCAGAGCTGACCGAGGGGGAGAAGACGGATAGGGAGAACCATGAAAACGGTCTCAGGACATGGAAAAGACCCCGCAGGGGAGCCGGTTCTTCAAGTCAGAAGAAGACCTTGTCCCAGGCTGGGACCTCCCTGGAGACACAGAGAGGGAGCACATGGTCACTCACCGTCCAAAGCTGCCTGTGACCGGGTAAGAGGAGAAGAGGGAGCCCAGGATGTTGGTTAAGCCTAGGGAAAAAACAGAAGGAAAAGGTTCATGCAGGGGAAAGATCATGAAACAGAAAGGAAAAGGAGATATGAAGGAAGGACACAGAAACCACAAAGAAAGAGAAGACAGGAGGTGAGAGGATCTACCCAGGGGGGCACCCTGTATCGGGTTATCCCTCCCTCTAGGAAGGACAAAACAAACCATGATCTCTGCCAGGGTGCTGAGGTTGACTCCAGCTATGAAGCAATTCTGACCCTGGCCTTGCCTGTGTGAGTTAGATATGCCTTCTCCTGTGTATAACAGAACAAGGAATCCCACTGCCCAGAAGTGGGGCAGTGGCTGAAGAGGGCAAGTGTGCACAGGCCCAAAGTGCCCAGTCCTGCTGGGGTGCCTCATGGTCTGAGTTTCTTCAAAGCCACACTCCTTTCGTAAGATGACCAGCCAAAGTGAAGCCTTTGATTAATCTGCACTGGACATACCCACGCCTGGAGCCTGGCTGGGAACTCAGAATGGAGTTAATCAGCCCACATGCATCACCACTGGCTTGTCAGCACCCGCTTCAGTCAGTGGCCTTCACAAAGGCAACTACAGTATCGCAGTGCCACAAAACCCACAGCCAGTCCTAGGTTCAAGGCCTGCTCTCAAGACAGCTCAGATGACACTCAAGATATAGCCCGAAACAGTCAGGAAGGCTGGGGCCAACTTGAGTTCTAACTCAGCCACAGGGCGAAGCAAAGGCAGCCAAGATCCTGCAGGATCAGCAGGCTCACCTGAGATCGTACCTGGCCACATTCCTCAGCCATCTGATCCTTGCCCTGGAAAGCCCCTACTCCCAGCCCAAGAGGAACATTCCAGGTGTTTCTTGACACAGAACAGGCCACAGCCCTCAGGGTCAGGTACACAGCAGATGCTCAACGGGCCTCAGTCAGATTGGACACCAGATGTCGGTACCCTGCTCCGAGCGATTAAACTGAGCCACCTGAGATGGGCGCACGGGCCCCACTCGGGCCAGCCGTGCACCCCGCATGTCAGCACCACCATCGCCCAGACCCCGAGCCGCCCGCTGCTGGAGGCTTACCGATGGCCAGCAGCTCCTGGTTGGAGTTAATTCGGTAATTATTTTGAGAAGCTAAAGAGAACGGACAAAACATTGTTACTAGATATATATCATCGGGAAACTGTGAAACGATAAAAACAGGATACCAGTTTCTCCCTGTAGCACTATGTTTCATAAACATAAGGTATAAACACAGATAAAATATATCCGTATATGCAAAGGATATCTTTGCGTGTTTACAAAAAAATCAAAAAAGAGTTTTCTACTAGAAATAGAGTGAAATGTTGCTGCTGCTGCTAAGTCACTTCAGTTGTGTCCGACTCTGTGTGACCCCATAGACGGAAGCCCACCAGGCTCCCCCATCCCTGGGATTCTCCAGGCAGGAACACTGGAGTGGGTTGCCATTTCCTTCTCCAATGTGTGAAAGTGAAAAGTGAAAGTGAAGTCGCTCAGTCGTGTCCGACCCTTAGCGACCCCATGGACTGCAGCCTACCAGGCTCCTCCATCCACGGGATTTTCTAGGCAATAGTACTGGAGTGGCTTGCCATTGTACCAGCGGTTAATTGAGGTAGTGAGGGAGATTATAAGTGATTCATCTTTTCTTTATCCATTTCTGAACCGCCAATATTTTGTACAACAAATATTGCTTTTATAACAAGGGAAGGATGTTTTAAACTAAAAGCTCTCTGGTTACAAGTCATGATGACTAGAGAGCTTCAGATGAGGCCTAGAGAGATGAGCAGGAAGATATAGAGGGAAACCATGGAAGAGCATGAATCTTAAGACAGCAGTTGGCAAACTTTCTGTGGAGTGCCAGACTGTCAATACTTTAGTTCTGGTTTAATATTTACTTATTTGGCGACATCAGGTCTTAGTTGAGGCACAAGGGATCTTCTTTGCAGCGCACGGACTCTAGTTGCAGAGTGTGGGTTTAGTTGCCCTGTGGCATGTGGGATCTTAGTTCCCCAACCAAGGATCGAACTCATGTCCCCTGAGGAGTCTTAACCACTGGACCAACAGGGAAGTCCTCAATACTTTAGGTTTTTCTTTTTTTTAATCAAAAACATTTTTTAACGCTTTAGGTTTTGAGGATCACACCCTCTGTCACACTGCGCAGCTCCTCACTGTAACACAAAGTAGCCACATACCATGAAACAACTGAGCAAGAGACCATCTACCAACAAAACCTTATTTGTGTTGAAATAGGAATTTCATATACTTTTCATGTGTCCCCAAATCCTAATCTTCTTTAGATTTTTTTTCAAACGTTTAAAATGCAAAAGCCATTCTTAGGTGACGGGCAGCCGGCCGTAGCTTACTAAGCCTTGATCTAAGAGTGCAACAAGCTTTGCAAATGAGCCCAGAAAGTCAGCGGACTTGAAAAGAAAACAGAGTTTTCTAAGTAATAAACATGATGAGTAAAAGTTGTCACATGCAGATTCTAAGATATGCCCCTCCAAATTAAAAAAAAAAAAGGATCAGAAAAATAAAAACTAAACAAGAAAGATGAGAGCTGAACAGGTTGCAAACTGAAATGTAGTGTGGTCTTGAGTGATTGCTGGTGTTTGCAAAGGAAAACCCTTTAGAATGCTTTAGAATCTCCTTGGAATGGTCTAAGGATCCAGATGCTGGAACTTCAGGGAAAGAAAGAAACAGAATCCCGGCACTACCTGGGCTGAGCAGTAAACACAGTTTAGGTTCATAATAACACACATGTCATATATTTGAATTTTAACCTTTAGAGTCAAATTAGATCCAAACAAAGACTTAACCCTGTTACAGAACAGAAAGAACATGTCATCCTCATGGGCAACACAGAGCACAAGTCCAAGGAGCTAAGACAGACGCGGGGACACGTGAAGGGTTTGACAGCCCCAGCTCAGGCAGAGGGAATCAGTATTGAGCGGTGAACAGGTAAGTAGATGAACATTTCCCAGCCTCTGAGGGGGTGAGGAGGGGACAAACCAACTGTGTTCAGACACCTGGAAAGGGTACCTTGTTAAATTTTTAGGAATTTTGCTAACAGGTTGTCAAACACAGCCATTATTACCAATTAAATGAAAACTTTCAATTAAATTAATTACATTAAAAACAAATACTTAAAATGTGTCCATTCCTAATGTACTTTACTACCTTTCATTATGACCAATGAAATTACTCAGCTGTGTGCATACAATGGATAGCGACTATTTCATATCTCATCACAAGACCTGAATGCTCAGACTCCACATTCAGCTTGAAATCAGCTGGCAGCAGGAGGATGTACACCACACACAGAAAAGTTCAACTGGCGAAGGCTCAATGCAGGGCCTTTTATGTCCACAGAGAGCGGACTGTCAAATATTTCCAGCTACTGGAAGAGATTTTTCATTGACAATCCATTTTCACTATTTTTTTTCAAAAAACATAAAACTGTTACTGGGATAAAAATTCAAAGTTTTAAAAATCAGAGCAGATAAAAGCAAGCAGGAGAGCAGGCAAGCAAGGCAGGCTGAGCTCCGGGTTGAGGTTCCAGGGAGGGCGTGGGTGGTGAGCATCTTACCAAAGGATTTGGCCACTGCGATGCTCTCCAGGAGACCCATCAGGGGTACCACGACCAGCCCGGCCCCCATTCCCTGAGAGAGGAGAGAGGGGTGGTGAGTGACCCTCTGGGGAAGGACAGAACAGGTCTGACCAGACAGTGACCCGATAAGGCAAGCACTGGCTTGTCCATTCCTGACGGAAGCAAACATAACTTTAGCGGCAGGGCTGTGAGCTCACACTGCAAGGAGCATGACACAGAGCAGAACACAACAAATTCCTGCTCTGCCAGCGTCCACAATGGTGGAAACACCCCTGGGCTCGAGGTGGAAAAGATACCCATGGTGTCCCTTGAGGCTGTGCCTAATCAGGAATTCATTCACACCTGTCTCTGTACCAAAGACGCACCTTCCTGAGGATGCAGCAGTCTGAGCTGAGGTCATGCTGCCCGTCACTAAGCTGATGCATGAGGAGATAGAACCAGGACTAGGGGCACTGCAGCCTCGGCCAAACTGGCCAGGTTCCATCTCTACCCACCTGTACCATCTCGGTGAAGGAGATTGTCCCATTGGCAGTGGTCACTGAGAAGGGAGGGATGTGGGCATCAGGGAGTCCCTCAGGTGTCTTCCCAGTTAGAACAAAAGGCTGGTATCCGGTCACCTGGAAGGAGTATGCGACCAAGGCAGCAAAGGAGACCACCAGGGCGTTGCGAGCTAGGATAGATGGTGAGAATGAAGGACATTAGCAGGATAAGGAGGGTCATTTTCAGAGAAAATTATAATCCTACATATGTATGTACATACAAAGTTTGTTCTCTGACAATAATGGAGTTACATTAGAAATCAGTAGCAAAATACTAATTAGAAAATCACCAAATATTTGGAAACTAACTCCTAAAAGGCTCCTGGTTCAAAGGAGAAATGAAATAATTCACTCCTAAATAAGCCACAATTCAAAGGAGATGTCAAAATGGAAATTAGAAAGCATTTAGAAGTAAATGAAAGTGAAACTATAACCTATTAAAATTGTGGGCTGCAGCTAAACCAGTGGTGAACAGGGAAATTTATTATCCTGAACACTGTCTCAGAGAAGAAGGCAGGGCTCAAAGACTTCAGCTTCTGCCTTAAGAGGTTGAAATGGAAAGGTAAACTTAGGATCAGCCAATGCAAGGAAATAATAAATATCAGAGTAGAATCAATGAACTAGAAGAAAGCAATGGAGAGATCAATGTTGAGAGAATAGAGAGAATCAAAGTTCTGTGAGATAAATAAAACCAATAAACTTCTAGATCAGTTGATAAAGAAAAAGGGCAAGTGACCTGGGAGCACGTCCTCACTCTGCCTCATCCTTCCTAAGTGACCTTGAGAAGTCTTATTTGGTTTGTCTATTTTATCTTTCAGAGCCTTACTTCCCTCACTGGCAAAACAGGGAAAATAATATCCTATCCTCAAGGCTGTGATGAGAATCAAAAGAAGTGATGTTTGTGAAGTGCTTCCTGAGAGTCTGCATTTCCAGTAAGTTTCCAAGCTGCTCCGAGCCCACACTTTCAGTGTCAAACTTCTAGACAACAGAACCTGTTTTCATTATCTTACAGATGACTATACTAAAGTACATACAATTTTGAAAACAATTCATGCAAGTGCCAAGTGGCTAAGCTAGGACTTGAAGCCAGGAATTTTTCTTTCTTCTTAAACAGCTTTTTTTTTTTTTAAGTTACCTATAGATAACTGGAGAAATACAGAAAAAGGTATCTTAGAAGCTCAGAGAGTTGTTTTTATTTTTTGGCCACACCTTGCAGCATGCAAGATCACAGTTTCCAGATCAGGAATCGAACCTGTGCACCCTGAAGTTTCCACTGAATCACCAGGTAAGTCCCCAGGAATTTTCACTATAAACCCAGTGCTCTTCCATCCTCCCCACCATCTGGAGGGCTCAACATTTAACCATGGCCTTCAGGCTGCAGAACAGGGTCTGGTGAGTGACTCTAGGGACCGAGAACCAGCTGGAGAATCTGGAAGTGACTCAAGGGCTAAGAATCTAGCCACCCCTTCATCTCACATGTGGCTGGATTTCACGGCTGCCAAGGAGTAGGTCCAAGTTGGGTGATTTCTGTTGCCTTCAGCTCTGGGAAGGCCCACTAGGTATCAGCACTTCCTTGCTTTGCTATACTTGCCATTCTATCTCGGTGTCACCTACTGGTAGCTCGGTGGAGAGGTTTCTACTGACGCCCCACTCCCCTCCCTCACCCCCCGTACCAAGTGATGGCCCTTCAACCAGCCAACGGTCTCGTGAACTCTCCGCATCTGGCAGCCTTTCATCTCAGCCTTTCTTTATAGATCCTCTGGTTGATTCCAAGCCCAAAGCAAAATCTTTACCCTCTGGAGTGAAAAGTGAAAATCGCTCAGTCGTGTCTAACTCTTTGTGACCCCATGGACTATACAGTCCATGGAATTCTCCAGGCCAGAATACTGGAGTGGGTAGCCTTTCCCTTCTCCAGGGATTCAAACCCAGGGATTGAACCCAGGTCTACCACATTACAGGCAGATTCTTTCCAGCTGAGCCACAAGAGAAGCCCAAGAATACTGCAGTGGGTAGCCTATCCCTTCTCCAGCAGATCTTCCTGACCCAGGAATCAAACCAGGGTCTCCTGCACTGCAGGTGGATTCTTTACCAACTGAGGTATTAGGAAAGACCTTACCCTCTGCAGCTGCAGAGGGACCAGTTTGTCTCAGTGGAACTAGTTTTCTCCCCCAGAGACCTGCCAGGGTTTCTCCGCCTTCGCACTGTTGTTTTGGGTCAGATTATTCTTTGCCACGGGTGACTGTACATTGCAGGATGTTTAGCAATGTCCCTGGTCTCCACCCATCACATGCCAGAAACAGCTTTGCCCCACAGGGCTAACCAAAAATGTCTCTGGACATTGGCAAAAGTCCCACGGGTGGGGGGCAGGGGTGAGATGTACAAAGTCATTCCTGGCTGGGAACTTCTGCTGCTAAACCAGTTTCCAGGCTGGCTGCATATCAGAACCACCTAGTGAGTGGTTCCAATGTAGTCACCATTCCAGTTCCTGGGGTGACTACAATGTGAGCCCAGGTTATACAAGACAGCTGTGGAAATGCTCCCTCAGCCGGAAGTCTCCCTCACCTGTGGTGGCAGTCCAAACCAGCCCATGGCTGAGCCGCACTCCGGTGGGCATCTCGGGATGGACAGGAGGCACGTGGTCCCGCATCAGCTTCAGCACCAGCAGCAGCACCATGCAGACGAGCCCCAGCACCGCATCGCCCACCCTGCAGATGGACACCGGTCACTGCCCAACCCCACCGACAGCGCCGGCCTTCTGGCCGTTGGCTGCTGGGAAGTCTTCTCTCTCGAATGCTCTTTTTGCTTTTCCTAAGAAATCTGAGTCCCTATTCCACTTCAAATCTTTATTCAAAACTTAGTAGGTATGCAGGCCCTGGGGCTTCAGGGCCAGAACACAGTGGTAGTTGCACTACCACTCACAGTTTCAGTTTGTAGCTCTCTGGGCTACAAATGCCTCATTGGTTCTAGAAGACTCACTTCTGACCAGTCCATCTCCATCTCCACTGCCCCTGTGACCGCCACTAGGTATGCCTTATGGGCCAGGAACCTCAGCAGCAGATGGGAAGAAGATGAGGGTCACAGGGTTTCTCCCTGACTCCCTCCAAGTAGCTCCCCCTACAGCTCCCTCCAGGTCATTTCTTCCTCTTGCCTCTCCAGTCAGAGAGGGGTCCTGACCTATGGCCAGGAGCATCTTCTATTTGTTCCTTTAACCCACTGGCCCTCTGGGAGGTGCAGCTCCATCTGAGGGAGGCGTTTGCTGAGGGAACCGCCTCTACCTGCCGTCCATCCCTTGGGCACCTGCGTATCTGCTGGCCTCGGCCTCTCCCTGCCCTACGTCCTCCTTTTCGCTGAACTGTGAATTCTTTGAGTGACAAACTGCCTGCCCTTCCCTTCCGTGGTCTCTTCTTACTTCGACCATCTGAGAAAGCCCTGTATGGGGTCATGTTGACCAGCCCACTGGACTGACTGACGCAGAGCTTCTCAAACTTCAATCAATATGCTGGCCTGGGGCTCTTGTCAACGTGACCAGTTCAGCAGGTCTGGGCCGGCCAGAGTGTGTATATCTTACCAGCTGCCAGGTGATGCCAATGGTACTGCTCATGGGGCCCGGGTTTAAGCAGCAGGGCCCCAGAGGACTGGAATAAATGCCACCTGGGAGTGGAAATGGGGAGGGGACTGGGAAGTGGGTCTACAAGGAAGAGCTTACTAATACAGGGGGCAGAAACTCAGCCGACCGGGTACCTGGTCTCTCCGATGTTGTGGAAAGTGTAATACACTTGCAGGAAAAACTGCCTGGGGATGTGCTGCAGTCCCAGCAGGTTCTGTTCAAACAGAGACTGTGGTTAGACAACCTTCTGCAACAGAAATCCTGAGGCCTCTCCCTTGCAGCATCGTAATACCGTTCTAAACCTGGAGTCCCCTACCCCCAAGCGCCCTTCCTGAGGGAAAACACTTGCTGGTCCTACCGGGCTTATCAAGTCCATTCCCAAAGTCCCCCACGGGCAGATGAAAGTCATCCCTCCCCAAGGGAGAGGGGACGCAGAGGGCATTTCACAATGTCACGTTGCTTCAGGCCTTTGCAAATTATTTTCCTGTCCGAGGAAAATCAGTATGGGCGACCTCAAGCCAAGGAAACTGGTTCAACAAGTGCCCTGGTTAAGGGTCCAGGGTCCAGGGTCCAGGGTCCAGGGTCCGGAGTCCTGGGGCCCGGACCCGCCCAGGCAGACCCGGTTGCCCGAGGCCGGCAGCGCCCCGCCCTCCACGGCATAGGCCCCACCGCCATTGGCCCGAGACCGCGTCCGTCACTCGGAGGCCCGCCCGCCGGGCACCGCCCCCTACCGGAAGGAAAAATCTGCGCCGGCAGCCCGAGCCGCACGGGCGGGGGCGCCGGGGGGACCGGGCGGGGGGTGGGGTCGCCAAATCAGCAGTCCTCGTCAGGGAGAAGGGGCACCGCTCTGTGCTTTAGTTCTTTATCTGGCTGGGATCAGAAGGGGCAGTCGAGGTCAGACTCCCAGGGTGGTCAGGCTCCAAGGACCCCAAAATTCCCTGTGCACACAGCCATTGAAGGGGAAGGACACTGAGGAGGGCAGACACGGAGAGGGGTTTCTGTCCTGGGCAGGGGGCTCCTGTTTGGGCACGGGACTCCTGTTTGGGCAGGTCAAGAGGAACCCCACCTCACCCCAGCCTAAAGGCTCTCAGAAGGTTGTCATGATATAGTCAAGGTTTTGAAGACAGGGCCTAGGGTTGTCGAATAGGAATGTGTAAAGCGGTTACCCTCTCACTGTATTATGAAAAAATGAGCATTCTTGACACTAAAAATGAAGGATAATGTTTCCAGAATAAAGGACACAGCATCCCACGAAACAGCATTTGCCAAGCTTACCCTGACATATGTGTGTACATAATCTATTCTTTGAATTTACCCACATTGTTCTAGGCTGTTTCCTCCCCTGTAAATGGAGATAATGATAAACTTACCTCCCAGAGGACTTGTGAGAACTAAATGCAGGGTGCATTCAGTCCCACACCCAAATGGGTCAGCCACCTTAGTCTCTCTCACATGTACCCCTCTGGAGCTTTGTGTTCTCACTTTCTTACTTGGCCTCCATCCTTGAAGACTGTCACCGGCCAGACTGAAGCGGAGCCAGCCCAACTGTGGGAATCACACCATGGAGAGCCTGGCGTGTGCATGTGTCTGTGACCCTGAATCTCTACGATTCAGCTCAGTTTCATTCTGCACAGCACAGCTCGGGACAGCCATGTTGGAAGCAAAACAGTCCCTGCCCTCCAGGCACTCAGATGGAAGGAGCTTCCACCCAGTGGAAGGAGAACAAATGATATCCTCAGATGACCAATGACTACTGATTCCAATACTTGCCACAGACGTTTAAATGGAAACACAAAGGAGCATGATATTTGAAAAACATTGAATGAGAAGTTGGGGGTGGGAGACATAAAAATGAAATCACCTAGCTAAATTAGGTTGGGGGAGCAATTTGCTTGTCGAAATTTTGGCAGTATGCTTAAGACCTGATGGCTGAGTGTGTATTTGAGGCTGCAGAACTCTGTAAGGTGAACCAAACACTTAGGCATGAAAACTCTGACAAGTGTGGGGGCTGTCATCACTGGTTCCCCAAATTACCTTTGGTAGAACTTGGCCATCACTCAGGCGCTCCCCCAAAGGATGGTTTTATTAATGGAGACTCAGGTCAGCACCATAGGCTCTGGACCCTCAAAGAGCAAGAGTTTGACAGGCCCACACATATCAGGACACGGCCTTGGTCCTGTTAGCCAGTAGGTGCCCCAGGGCCAACTAGTGTGCCTACCTTGATCTGCCCAAAGCCGATGATGATGGCAGCAGCCGAGGTGAAACCTTTAATGACGGGACAGGAGATGAAGTCCAGCAGGAGCCCTGGACAGCCAAGAGGGAACACCACGCTGGTCCCAGCCCTACTGGTTCAACGTGGGCTGGGAGAGGTGACGGTTGGACCGCGGCTAAAGACTAGTGGAGGGCATGCCCTGTTTGGGCTGGTTTGGAGAGCAGGAGAGACTATGGACTAAGCCCCTGGGCACTTCTCCAAGTGTCCTGGCTGAGCATAATAGGGAAGGGCTGAGAGTCATCCTTCCTTAGACACACACACACACACACACACACACACACTGGGATAGCCCTTGAAATGCAAAGAAGGAACTGCTAAAGGCATGGCATCCCCAGGAGGAGAACTGTAGCCCCCCACCCTCATGGCAGGAAAGCCCAAGAGTCTTACCTAAGCGCAGTAACCCCATGCCTAACTGGATGCAGCCCGACAGAAAGGCCAGCAGCACAGCGTACGCAGGCTCGTGGAAGGTGTAGAAGGAGACCAGGAGGGACATGATAGCCGTGGGGCCCAGAGTCACATCTCGGGAGGTACCCAGAAAGAAATATACGAAGCACCCCATGAAGGCAGAGTAGAGGCCGTACTGTTGGGCAGAGAGAGCAATGAATACCCAGGAGGCTCATGGCACACCCCCAGGGGTCCCTGGTGTAGCTGACTGAGCAGAGGAATCTGTGTTGTCTATTGTGTATTCTGGGCACAGCAGTACATACAGGCAGGGCAAACTGCTTACCCTCTGTTACCCAAGGTTGTGGACCCACAGTGATTAGGGGCCTCTTTTCTACCCACAACCACCTGGGGTCTAGCGTTCTTATGTCTGAGTCCATGAGCCTGAGAAAGGGTTCTTAAAGCCAGGGTGAGTCATCTCGCTAGCCCCATCAGGCCATCCAGAACTAGCTTGGTGCCTGTGTGTGACAACTGTGACAAGAAGGGTTACAGGGGCACGTGTCTGCCCAAAGGCCATCACATGCTCTAGGTTATAAAATAAGGCTTTGTGAGACTGGAGCCCAGGGTGCCCCCTTGTCTGGAGGGGATACCATGCGTTTCTACTCTGCTCCTGGACGAGCACTAAGGCCTAGAGTTGGGTCAGGCTGAGGGGAAAGGAGGTGTGGGGCAGCAAGGGCAGCCATCTCACCTGGGGAGGGAGTCCAGCCACCTCAGCATAGGCCAGAGCCTGGGGAATGACTGTGAGCCCGACTGAGATCCCAGCGATGAAGTCCATCTTCAGGGCATACCAGGTGTAGTCAGGCAGCCAGCCCAGGAAAGGCAGCCACTTCTGCATGGTCTCAGTGGACCAGCAGCAGGACATAGGGGCAAAGCCCTTGGGTGGCTTCATAGGAGACATAGGAGGCGACATGTCTGGAGTGGGGGTAGAACACAGACCAGCAATCAGTGTCTGGGCTTCAGAAAACTCAGCAAAAAGGGAGGAGGGGGTTGCCCAGAGACATCAAGAGATGTGCCACTGGTCTACTCCCACGTAGGGGGGTGGAGCCAGACGGGTTAAATCTACCCCACACCTTTCTGATCTGAAACAGGAAACCAACAGCTTATATAGAGGAGCCCCCAATCGAAGGTGCAGTACCCACTCCTCAACGACTGCTCTCCCTGAACCCCACCTGCCCAGACCCTAGGTGCCTTCTCTTCCGCCATCACCTCTGGCCCAGGGAAAAAAAAAGATTTCTCAACGAGAAGCCTAAATACTAATGAGACTCTAGGTTTCGCTTCCCAGGAAAATTTATTTCCTTTTTTATTTCCCCCTCTCCCTGGAAATTTAACGGGGAGCAGTGCATAGAAAAGCAGGTCCACGGTGACAGCCACAGCTGTCCAGCGAGGAGTGGGAGGGGTGACTGGACGTGCGAGCGCACTGAGATTTTCCAAGTGCGCACCATAGAAGGCTCCACCCACTACGGCAGACTGCGGAGCTGTGGTGGGGGGGCTCCCATCCCAAGGCTGCGCCTCACCCCAACCCCCACCTGTGGCGTTTCATCTTTAGAGGAGCCCTAGGTTTTCTAGTCGGTTCTGAACGAACGTCAGCGGCTCCCCCACTAATTCGGGTCGCGCATTCTCTGGAGCCCCTGGCGCGCAAAGCCCGTCTCAGCCCACCCCCTACTCCCGGCCCCCGCGAGGATCTTACGGACAGAACCTGCCCCCGACCCCCAAAGCCTCTTGCCCCGGACGCTGGGGGTCTAAGGCGTGGGGATGCCACGCCAGCTGACCGTCTGTGGCCTGCTAGCCCCAGCAAGACGGAGGGTGTAGAGGACCTGGTGGGGATGAAGTGGGTGGGAGCGGGGTCCCTGCGGGAGGCGCCCGCACTCTCGGACCCCACGTCGCCCCCCGAGTCGGCCGCCCACCAGCGATCCCGGCCGGTACCCGGGCGGCTCGCTCACCCGGTCCCGGTCCCAGGCCCCGCCGCCGTCCGCCGCTCACTCACCGGACGCCAGAGCTCCGGGTCTCCCGTGGTCTCCGCAGCTCCGGGTTTCCCGTCGTCTCCGCAGCGGGTCTGCAGAAACCGGGGAGGGAGGAGGAGCGGGAGCGGGGGCGGGGCCTGGGCGGGCCTGGTGTGCACGTGACCGGGGGCGGGGCGGGGCGGCTCTGGTGCTCACGTGACCGCGGGGCGGGGAGCCCGGGCCGCGGGCCGGGCCAGGCGGGAGCCGCCACCATGCGAAGCTCTGGGCAGGTCTGCTGGGTGCTGCTGATCTCCGTGGGTCTCTGTTGTGTGCACCGGGCGCGCCCCCGGAACGTGCTGCTGATCCTCGGTAAGTGTTGACCGCTGACACCCCGGGTACTGCCCTCCACCGCCGCTGGTTGGCTTTCCCAGAAGTGGCCAGTGCTAACTCTCAGTGCCCTGCAGCCCCCATTTCCATTCATTCCCCGTCTCCTTTCTTTGCTGGCCCCAGACTCTTTATGGTCAACTCCTTGGAGAGGCAGGCAGAGGCGGCCCTGCCCACTGGAGGGTCTGGAGGTATCGGCACCAGCATTCACACTCCTCTCCTGACCCGGGTTCTGACCCTGTACCCCGGAGCAGCCTGGGTTAACCCTGCGGTCTCTGCCTCCGCAGGGGAGGCTGGGCGGTTTTCCAGAGATTACGGAGCGGATGCCAGAAGACGGGCTGGTGCCCACGGCCCCAAAGGCCCGCCAGGGTGCCCTCGGGCTCTCATCTTCTCCCCAGCAGTAATAACCCCCTGTTTGCCCTTCCTTTTTTAGACCCCATAGCGCTGTAGCTCAGCTCTCCTCCTCCTGGCTGAAGAGAGCAGCCTCCTACCCACCTCCACTGGCCCCCACCACCCCGAAACCCGAAGTTCTTCTAGCACACCCCCTGTTCATGAGACTTCCTGTTTGGGTAACCAGGGCCCAGCTCTCACAAGACAACACGATTCTTTCCTCTTTTGAGGTCTGGCTGTCTGCCAGGGTCTCTCTTTCTGATTAACATTGTGGTCTTGGGCAGGCCCTTCAGCTAATTGTAACACATTTAGCCCTGCACTGAGGGACTCCCTTCAGCTCCCCAATTCTTAGGGGCATGGGCAGAGAACTGCACGTGGATCCATATCCTCGTGCATGTCTTCAGAGCCCAGGACTGCATGGGTGTACCTGCCTGGATCTCAGGCCTACCTGAGTTTTCTCTCTGCCTCCTAACATGTTCACCCACTTTTCATACATGTCTGGTGGCATTCTCAAGTAACTGGCTTGCTGAATATCATGCCCACCTGGGAATCACACCTGCTAGGTATCACACCTGCCGAGGTATCATAACTGCCCAGCCATCAGCAGGACCCAGGTCTCTCTCCCATATGCTGCTCCTTCTGAGCCCGCCCACTGTGTTCTTTGTTTTCCATCTTCCTCAGCGGATGACGGAGGCTTTGAGAGTGGCGCCTACAACAACAGCGCCATCTCTACCCCTCACCTGGACGCCTTGGCCCGCCGGAGTCTTGTCTTCCGCAATGCCTTCACTTCTGTCAGCAGCTGCTCGCCTAGCCGAGCCAGCCTCCTCACTGGCCTGCCCCAGGTGAGGGCGGCAGCGGGGCAGGAGGAGGGAGTGCCCCGAGGCCTCTGCTGCTGAGAGCACTTCCCTTGTCTCCCTGGGCATTGTCCACCTTCCCTCCCTTAGCCCCAGCCAAATAGTCCAAGTGCAGCCCTGCTCCACCACGCTGTGACTGTGAGCAATCACTCACCTCTGTGAGCCTCAGTCTCCTCACCTGTAAGATGGGGTTATGATAACAGCTCACTCCTGGGATTACTATAGAATTGGCCAAGTTAACACCCTATGTGTAAAGCTCATAGTAAGATGCCTGGCGGGTATTTGCTCAGCCCAGTGTTCATTCTTGTCATGATATTGTCCCAGGAGCTTGTGTGACAGTAAAAGCTGCCGTTTAAGGCACTTCCTCTATTTTTATTGAGCCGATACACGTACATACATATATATATAAAATTTAAAAATTTACTGTTTTAAGGATACAGCTCAGTGGCATTAAGTACATTTACATTGTTGTGTAATCATCACCACCATCCAGGATGTTTTTATCACCCCAAACTGAAACTCCTTCCCCATTAAACAGTAATTCCTTCCCACTGCACCACCAGCCGCAACCACGAGTCAACTTTCTGTCTCTGTGAATTTGGTTACTCTCGGTACCTCGAGTAAGTGGAATCATATAGTATTTGCCTTTTTGTGACTGGCTGGTTCACTCAGCATGATGTCCCCAAGCTTCACCCGAGTAGTGGCACGTGTCAGTAACTCACTACTTTTCAAGGCTGAGTAACGTTCCACTGTGTGATAGAGCATATTTTGTTTATCGATTCATCTGTTAATGGGTTGATTAATGATATTAATCAATGTTAGCAGATTGTTAATGGGTTGATTGGGTTGATTCCACCTTTGGCTGTTGGAATAATGCTGCTGTGAATGCAGGTGTACATGGGAACTTACTCTTGATGTGTTACCTCACAACATTATTTTATGGGAGCACAGCTGTGGTCTGTGCGTTTCTTTCTGAGAGTCTGAGCCAGTGAGGAGAAGGCCTACATAAAGAGGAGACTGTGACCTGAACACAGAAGCTTCCTGAAAGGTAATCAGGCAGCTGTAGGCCATGCTCACCTCTGGACAGTGGGCTGCAGGAATAAGGACAGGGATTTACCTTCTTGTATCTCTCTAGTCTGAGTTTGTAACATGTATGACAATTTCTTTCATGCTGTAAAACGGCTTGCTGGGATGGCTTTCACTCAGTAGTGTGTGGTCTTAATAGAAAAATCGGAAAGTATAGATATGCAAAAAGAAGAAAATAAAAGCTACTCCTAATTTTGGTGTACATCCTCCCAGTCTGTTGTATTTCCTGCCAAAGTCCCATGGGAAGGACCTGTGGGCCTGTTGGGCAGGGAGTGCAAAACAGAGAAAACCTCTCCGAGGATACTAAATCAGGGGCCCGTGAAGGGCCAGGTTGGTGAGCCTGGGAGAGCAGGAGCATTGCAGGGGGCACGGAGGGCAGGGGTGGTAGGACCAATTAGCATCCTGCATCACAGTATCTCTGCTCGCAGCATCAGAACGGAATGTATGGCCTGCACCAGGATGTCCACCACTTCAACTCCTTCGACCGGGTGCAGAGCCTGCCGCTTCTGCTGGGCCAAGCTGGCATTCACACAGGTGAGGGGCTTCGTGTGGCCCCAGGGGCAAGAGAGCAACTTCCCATCCTGCCCCAGAGATCCCGACTGGGCATGGGCACATGCGAACAAGGGCTCTGCTGCCCTCCTGGAGGCCATAGCAAAACACGGGGTCTGGAGAGCAGAGAAGTGAGCAGAAGGGACTGGGAGACCAAAGGGCTCTGAACAGGCCTGTCTTCCTGGATCCAGGCATCATTGGGAAGAAGCACGTGGGGCCGGAGATGGTGTATCCATTTGACTTTGCGTACACGGAGGAGAATGGCTCTGTCCTCCAGGTCGGACGGAACATCACTAGAATTAAACTGCTGGTCCGGAAATTCCTGCAGACGCGGGGTGACAGGTGCGCAGAGAGTCCCGCCCCCTTACCACCCTCACCTAGCCAGACCTCTGGGCAGTTAATACTAGATGCGGCTCCCAGAATCTTTGGTTGGGATTCTTGGAGTCCTCAGACAGCTGGGGTGTGGGCGGGGGAGAAGATTCCAGATACTCAAGTAGATCTGATCAGAGGACGAGGAGACATGGGGAACCTGAAGTGGCACAGATCACAGGTTATCAGTTGTAGTGGAGTGGGCTGCCATTTCCTTCTCCAGGGAATCTTCTCAACTCAGGGATCGAACCCGCGTCTCTTGTATTGACACTTGGATTCTTTACCACTAGTGTCTCCTGGGGAGAAGGCAATGGCAAGCCACTCCAGTACTCTTGCCTGGAAAATCCCATGGATGGAGGAGCCTAGTAGGCTGCAGTCCATGGGATCGCTGAGTTGGACACGACTGAGCGACCTCACTTTCCCTTTTCACTTTCACACATTGGAGAAGGAAATGGCAGCCCACTCCAGTGTTCTTGCCTGGAGAATCCCAGGGACGGTGGAGCCTGGTGGGCTGCCGTCTATGGGGTCACACAGAGTCAGACACGACTGAAGTGACTTAGCAGCAGCAGCAGCAGCAGGGGAGTAGGCAAAGCTGAGGGACGTTCCTTCCTGAAGGATGAGGCTCCCCAGGGTAGAAGTAGGGTGATGGGTCAGCCATCTACCTGACCTTGACCTCAACACTCAAGCTCCTCCCTCTACCTGCAGGCCTTTTTTCCTCTATGTTGCCTTCCATGACCCCCACCGCTGCGGGCACTCCCAGCCACAGTACGGGGCGTTCTGTGAGAAGTTTGGCAATGGGGAGAGTGGCATGGGGCGGATTCCAGACTGGACCCCCCAGACCTACAACCCGAAAGATGTGCAGGTAGGAGGGCCCCTCTCCACGTTTCCAAGAACTACCTTTCTTCTTCCACTTTGTAAATCAGGGGACCTGTGCCCCTCTGGTGGGTTTGCAGCCCTGGCCCCAGGTGTGTAAGGAGAGATTCTCTGACTCATTGGAGCCAGGTCCCCATCCATGGGATGGCAGAGAAAAGGGAAAAGACATGGATGATGTTCCCAGAAGCAAGGATCTTCTGGATTAATCCATTCAGGAAGCAAGATGATTTCGGGCCCTGGGAGGAGGGCTGGCACCTGTATCTCCCACCCCAATTTAAAGACTGACCATTCTGTCTCCTCCCCCAACCCATCTGTTCTAATTTTGACTTCCCACCCACCTGCCCCATCTCAGGTGCCTTACTTCGTTCCTGACACCCCAGCCGCTCGAGCTGACCTGGCTGCTCAGTACACCACCATTGGCCGGATGGACCAAGGTGGGTTCAGGGAGCCCAGGCAATGGGATGGGGCACATCTCAGGCCCCCGTCTTAGAACAGAAGCCAGAAGTCACAATGTTGCGGGGTTGTGTTTCCTTAGGGGCCTCTGGGGGAGAGTTCTTCTTGCCTCTTCCAGCTTCCTGTGGCCCCAGGTATTCCTTGGCTTGTGGCTGCTTCACTCTGATCTCCGCTTCTGTTGTCACATGTCTTCCTTCCGCGTCTTCTCTTTAGTCTTGTCCCTCCTCTTTATATAAAGACACTCATCACTTGATTTAAGGACTGCTTAGGTACTTTAGGATTATGTCATCTCAAGATCCTTGACTTAGGATCTGCTGGGCAGGAGGCCTGGCTGGTAGAAAGGCAGGCAGGGATGACTGAAGGAATCGATGGTGCAGGATCTGATGAAGAAATGCAGGAGTGCACACACATTCCCATGACTGCACGTCTGCCTGTGTCTGAGCTCTGCTCTCCCCCAGGGATTGGACTCGTGCTCCAGGAGCTGCGTGGAGCAGGCGTCCTGAATGACACCCTGGTCATCTTCACGTCCGACAATGGGATCCCCTTCCCCAGCGGCAGGACCAACCTGTACTGGCCAGGCACTGCAGAGCCCATGCTGGTATCATCCCCCGAGCACCCAAAACGCTGGGGCCAGGTCAGTGAGGCCTACGTGAGCCTCTTAGGTAAGACTCTGCATCCCATACAGCAGGGATCAGGTGGGGGGGGGGAGGAAGTGAATGTTTAGTGGGACCACGATGTCCAGATGTTGCTCCTTACCCACTACCTTAGGTGGTTGCCACTCCACTTCAGTGAGAAAGGGGTGGTCACCCCCATTCTACAGTTGCAAAAATGAGGCTCAGAGACGTAAAGTAAGAAGCCCAAGGTCACACAGCTTGTAGGCCCCAAACTTGGATTCTAGTTTGGGTCTCACTGCCTTCACGCCTGTCATTTTTCCACTGGACCATTGGGGATCCAGATATCCCACTGCGCAGAGTCTGATTCAGTAGGTGTTGGATGGTGTCCAAGAATTTGCATTTCTGCCAACTTCCCAGATGATTCTGATGCGCCTTGAACCCACTTTGGGGGGGTCAGGGCAGTAGCCTGACTTGGGCCCCCATGGCTCAGGGCTCATATCCCCCTTTGGCCCCAAGGCAGGGAGTGTTATGGCTGCAACACAGAGCAGGAATAGGTCCCTAGGGGCCTTCCTCAAGGATTTTAGAATTCTGGGTATCACCGAATTGGGGCCTCCTGTTATATTGAAGGCATCATAGCCCGGAAGGTGACGCAGCAGCAACAGGTTGACCCATAGCAGCTTCTCCCTGTCGGTGATTTGATGTGCGAGGTGGCCCACCAGCTTCTTCCAGTGGCTTGGATTCACCCTTTCCAGGGGGCTGGACCTAGTGCCCTGGAGGACCTGCCCTGCTGAGATGCCATCTCCTTTCCAGATCTCACGCCCACCATCTTGGATTGGTTCTCCATCCCGTACCCTAGCTATGCCATCTTTGGCACAAAGACCGTTCGGCTCACTGGGCGGTCCCTCCTCCCAGTACTGGAGGCAGAACCCCTCTGGACCACAGTCTTCGGCAGCCAGAGCTACCACGAGGTCACCATGTCCTACCCCATGCGCTCCGTGCACCACCAGAGCTTCCACCTGGTGCACAACCTCCACTTCAAGATGCCCTTCCCCATCGACCAGGACTTCTACGTCTCGCCAACCTTTCAGGACCTGCTGAATCGCACCGCAGCTGGCCAGCCCACAGGCTGGTATAAGGACCTGCATCACTATTACTACAGGGAACGCTGGGAGCTCTACGACAGGAGCCAGGACCCCCATGAGACCCGCAACCTGGCCACCGACCCCCGCTACGCCCAGGTTCTGGAGCTGCTTCAGACCCAGCTGGTCAAGTGGCAGTGGGAGACCCATGACCCCTGGGTGTGTGCTCCGGATGGGGTGCTGGAGGAGAAGCTGGCTCCCCAGTGCCGGCCACTCCACAACGAACTGTGAGGCTCTTCCTGCCCCTACAGTAGGGGGCCCGCTGTCCTGAGTATGAGCCGCGTCCCGGCACATGAATTCCTGGGGGGTACCCAAGATGCTGCAGGATCCCCAACCTGTGACAATGTGAGGATGGTCCAGGAACTGGCCGGGGAAAAAGGGGTTGGGACATGGGGCTTCAGACCCTCTTGGTTCTTTGGAAACCACAGACATTCTTGTGCCACTCACCTGAGAGGAGATGGGTTTCCATGTGCCATGAGGGTGGCAGGTGGATGCAGACCACACTCAGTGTGGGGACAGCATCTGTCAATCCTGGCCTGGACAGGGAGCCTCTGAAGGACCTTTGGGCTTTCTTCTCCCTTCACTTTGCCCATAATCAGGCTCCAAACCCTGGGCTGGGTTTCCGTGAGACTGGTGATTCTTGGCTGATCCTTGAGTGACGGGTTTCATCCTGGGGTCTGTATGGGCAGAGCATACCCTTCTTTTTGAGAGGGTCCCAGGATGAAGATGCCACTGCTGAAGGCATGAAACTGCCCCATTCACTGGTGAATCCTGGATGAACACGAGTCTGTAGCACAGACAGCGCTCGTGGAGTGCTTCAGACCTACCCTGTCTCTGCCCACCTGGGAGCAGAAGCTCTGCCTGGGAAAGCCCAGAAAAGGGGCGTTCTCTCAAGCAAATGGGCTCCTGTCACCCTCCCCACCCCCGTCATATCCATCCTGTGGAACATGGGAGGGAAGCCACAGGCCTGAGCATTTTGTAAAAGCTTTTTATTTTAGTAAAATATATCAAAGTTCATTTTCTGAATGTGTTCATGACACAGGGGCCATCAGCAGGGCCTCCACTCTGTCCACACGATCTTCCTTTGCTCCTCCGTGATAGCCAGGCGGACGCAGCCGAGCAGGGCATCCAGGTCACTCCAGCTTTCGGGGGCCAGGCTGCTATATAGACAGGGCACTTTATCCAGCTCAGCCTCCTCCTGCCTGGCGGCCTCCAGGAGCTGATCCTCTGCGGTACTTAGCCGCTGCAGAGCCTTCCTGCCAGGGCCGGAGATGGGAGGGTGGCTTAGGGAGAGCCTTGCACCTGTCTCCCGGCACAGAGCCCCAGAAATCAGCTGCCAGCTTGGAATTCTAGGGGCCTGGATGGACCGATGATGCAACAGCCGTCTAGATGCCCTAGACACGGGTGGCCTGATTCGAGGTAACCCAACGCCTCATGAAGAAAATACAGCTGGGGCTCTAGATGATGTTGCACTAATGGAAGGTGGTCTAGTTTACAACTTCAGTTCTCAAATTATAAAGGGAGCAGCAGGACGTCTGGGTTTGTCCCAGTTATGAACCAGGTAGTGTTTTTCAGTCTCTCACCTGACATGGTTGGACTGTTGACTGTACCCCAGGAAATGTATGGACTTGGCTGAGGTCAGGTTCTAGGGACTCACCTTACTGTCCTCTGGGTTGCTCCTGGGGGCTGGCTGCAGGACCTTTGTCCTGGATGTTGTGGGGGAACTGCCCTGTGACACTCGGGGGCTGGCACGGGGTGAGATCCTGGAAACCCCGATGCAAGCTCCAGACATGTTCACCATGGGCCTCACGGGGAGTTCCCGTGCCTGTTCAAACCCCACCATCAGCCCCAAGGGGTGCACCTACTTGAATTTCTTTGCCACCTTCTCATTGATGGAGACATGGATAATGATGGGGAAGATCTCCATCCTGTGCAGGACACAGACACTGTCCAGCTGGATGTCCAGGAGGGCGTGGGTGTTCTGGGGGGCGTGGGGAGAGAAGTGAGCCTCAGCCTCAGAGGACACGAGGGGAGCCCACACTCAGGGAAAACATGGAGAGAAGTGTGCAGGCAGGAATGAAGTTTGCAAAGGGGATGGGGAAAAGAATTTGGGGATGCCCCTTTGTATATGAGCGTGCTTGCTGTACAGTTTTAAAAGTTTCCATCCATTTGACTTTTCACCTCTGATCTAGAAATCAGAGGCCACTAGGACTGAGGGAGGCCTTATGTGGAGCTCAGACCTTAGGAGTCGGCTCCATCAGCCTCTTTGGGGGTTAGAAAGAGACGGGGCCATTGTGCCTCTGGCTCACAGCTTTTCCTAACTGCTTTGTATCAACAGAAAATTTTATCATTCTCAGTGAGCTTTTCATATATTTGTCTGAACCTTAACATGGAGTGTTATCTCTATTTTATTCATTTATTTAACAAATGTTTATTAAACATCTGTGTTGAGGAAACAGATTCAAGGTCACGTGGACCCCACATGGTAGAAACAGGGTTTGATCTTTCTGTGATGGAGCCAGAGATGAGCTAGGCACCAATCCTGGGTGTTCCAGGGGGCCCTGGAGGTTGGCCCTTCCTGCCTTCTCCCCCCACCCTCCTCTGGAGATGGAGTTCCTCCCAGCCCTCACCCCACCCCTTACCTTTCCCATGAGGGACTCGACTGCTCTGCGGGTGACACAGTAGAGGCCACCAGATGCCTCTCTTTCCTGGATGATGTCCCCTCTCTGGCTGGAGGTGTCATACTCCTCCTGGCTCAAGTACTCTGAAGGTGACAGTTGATGGGGATGTCACACACCCAGCTGCTTCCTCAAGAGCCGGTGCTGAACACCCCCCACCCCCACAGACCCCTGTGAGCTCTAGGGGAAGCTCTTGCTAGGGTTTCCTCTTTATAAACCTGACTCTGCTCTCTCTGCTTTGGAGGAGTCTGTGCCCTGCACATTCACCCTGAACTCAGACACAGCAGGTGCCCAGTCAATGCCAGGAAGTGGGTGGATGGATGGAAGGTTGGGTGGAAGGAAGGTTGGAGGGAAAGAAGGAAGGATGGACAGATGTAGATAAACCCCTCTCCCATCACTTCTCAAGCCCCAGACTTACATATGCAACTTCTTACACCCAGAAAGCCCTTTAAGCCCTTAAATCAGTGGTTCTCAACCAGGGGAGACATTTCTGACTGTCACAGCTGTTGGGGAGGGGCTCTGCTCCTGGCATCAAGTGGGTTGTGGCCCAGGTATGTTACCCATCTGCGATGCAAAGGACAGCCCACAACAGAGAAGGACCCCAAATGTCATGCCCAGGCTGAAAACTCCTGCCCTGTATAAACATGTTAGAACACACCCAGACTTTTCCCTTCTTCCTGAATTCCACCCACTCTCCCAAGTGAGAACCACATGTGCCCTCCTGCTAGCCTCAACCCTCCAGGGCAGCACCAGACCCTGCAGACAGCTCTTGGGACTACCCTCTCTTCCCTGCTATGGCTTTGCTGCACCACCTCTGGCCCTGAGGGTTCCAGTGGTCTTTAGCTCACCCCTAGCCAAGCCCTTCTCCTGTCTGTTTTATATTCTGCTTTCAAAACAGTCATTCAAAGATCAGGCGCGATCCCGTCCCTTTGCCCACCGCATAACATGGCACTTCCAGGCACCCACCGCCTCCTCCCTGTCCTACCTCGGTACTTTGCACATTCTGCTTCTCAGCCTGGATTGCCTTGTTCTGCTCTCAAACTCCTGCCTGTTATCCCCACCCTCACCCCTATCCCTCTCCAAAGAATTCCCCTCTGGGCCACTTGGGGAGCTTAGACAAGTCAGCCTGCCACGTCTTTAAGTGTCTATTTCCAGAGGCACAGACTAGACACCCAGGGCCTGTAACCCTCTGCACAGAGCCTGACACACAGCAGGTGCTCACTGGAGGAACTGTGTGGACCACACCTGCTCCCCTCTGACCCTCTGTGAACTCCAGGAGAGAAGGACAGGGCCCTGTTCACCCTCATGTTGCAGCCCGACTCTGGGGCAGCCACCAACCAGGAATGGTGGATGGAAGAAAGTGCCAAGGAGCTAACTCCTGCCCTCCAGCCAGCTGAGCCACATTTCCTGCAGAGCAGGGCCACTGGGACCCAGGATTCCCACTGGCCAGTTCATCTCCATGGCTCTACATTGAGCGGCTTTGGGCAGGTGGATGGAGCCCTTTGGTTGTATGACTCCATGAAACACAAACCTAGCTGCCAGCAGAACTGCGCTTCCCCCGACAGCTCCCCCATCCCAAATCCATGTTCATCGGAAACCTCAGATTTTCACCTTATTTGGAAACAAGATCTTTGCAGATGCTGTTAGTTAAGAGGAGGTTGTACTGGAGTAGGGTGGTCTGAAATCCAATGACTGGCTCCTCATAAGGAAGTAATGTGAAGGCAGACGGACACACAGATAAGGAGGCAGAGATCAGAGTGTTATAGTCACAAGCCACCAGCAGCCACCAGAGCAGGAAGAGGCAGGAAGGATGCCCCCTGCCACAGACTTTGGAGGAAGGGCAGTCTGTGGAGACATCTTAACTTCAGACTTCCAGCCTTCAGAACACTAAGAGGATACATCTCTGCTGTCTTAAGCCCTCTGGTTTGTGGTCCTTTGTTTCGGCTGTCCCAGGACCACTCCTCTGTCACCCATGCCCTTGAAAGCAGATACAGCGTTCTGCCAAGGCCTTGCCCCGCCACCTGACAGTTAGGTGGACTCCCAGGTGAGAGTGTACCTGCTGGGCATTTCTTAAACCCTTGGAAGAGGCACAGCTTCTCAATCAGGATCTTCCCGACCACCCTGGGCACAAAGAGCACAGGCCGGGGCCGGCTGGGCCTGTGGGGGTGCACCAGGGTGTAGGGCACCAGGGTGAAGCAGCTCTCAGTCCAAAAGCACACGGTGGAGGGGTCTGTGGGAGGAAGGAGCCGTGAGTGGGCCAGGCGCCAGGCTGCAGCGGCCCCCGCCCCCAGGACGGCCTGTGTCTGTTCTGCTCGCTTCTGCACCCCGGCCCCTGCAGTAACACGGGCACACCGGGCTCCTGCATGATGCACCATGGCCTCCACACCTGCCCTGGCTGGTTTCTTTGTACTTGCTGATTAGATGTCCTGCTTCTCTAGGATCACCTTTATAGACTGCAGCTTAAATTCTTTTCCCCGTTTGGCTCACAGGAAGGATAGAAAACCTGAGTTTATCCTTCCAAACAGCCTGGAAGCTTCCTGTGTCTTCTTCCTTAGCCTCATCCTCAGGGACACATGATCCCAGTCCTTCCCTCCCTCCCTGGTCCCTGATCTCCTCTCCTGGTCATTTCGGTAATATTAGGTGCAGGTTGGGTTGGGAGGGTCCCCTGGAAGAGGGCATGGCAACCCACTCCAGTTTTCTTGCCTAGTGAATCCCATGGACAGAGGAGCCTGGGGACCATAGAGTCGCAAAGAGTCAGACGACTGAAGTGACTAAGGACACAGGCACTCAAAGCACTTTTCAAGAAGAAAATAAAACGATTTACCTCTCTCTAAATTCACTTCTGCTGATCTCATCACACAGTTTTACCTGTGCAGGGGTCTGTGCTGTGCTGGCCTCTGTCACAGCCACTGCCCCCGACCCCAGCTACTATATTCCCCGGGGCTTTTAAAAACGGCAGCCGTCTAATGGCCCACAGGTTTGTGGAGTGTTGGGCATTTGGAGTGTTTAGACTTTACTATTCTAAAAGGACCGCTGTCCAGATGATTGTACCAGTGGCTTCAGACCATCTTATTGGGGTAGGTTACAGAAGTAGGAGCATCGGTTAAAGGTCACTAAGGGTGTATAACAACTGCTTTCTAGAAAGTCACGTAGACATCAATTATGATTCTTAAAAGAGATTCTGGCCCAGATGAGTGGTGTTATCCTGACTAAGCTGCCCAACCACTGCGGCCCCTGAAGACCCTCCACCAGCTCCACCTGCCTCACCTTCTACCCGGCTCGGGTCTGACTGGCTCCCTTCAAAGCTTGACCACAGAGGGCTGCCCTTGGTTCTGTCCATACTGACAATGCGGACCAACTTCTGGGCTCCCCCAGAAGGCTGCTGGATGAGGGAGAAGGAACGTCATACATTGCTGGGGGCCTGCCCGCCCCCAAATCCAGGGTGATCTCTGGCCCCAGGCTGTGCCTACTTAACAGTCAGGAGGCCCAGGCCCAATGACGGGATGGGAGATGAGGGGTGGCCAAAGAGGGTCCTCAGGCTGAGCCCTCCCTAGGGAGGGCAGGGAGTGGGAGGCAGGAAGGAAGAGTAGGGCCGTCCCAGCCTAGCCCTGCCACGATCCCGGGGGCTGCCCTAGTGCCTTGCTCAGGGGCAGCTGAGTGTTCAGTGTTGGGGCAACCTAATGGTGCCCAGCCTCAGTGGGGAATAAGGATGGGGTGCGCGTGGCAGGCAAATGGGGTGACCTGGGAGCAAGAGGCAGGGAGCATACACGATATATCTGCACACAATAGATCTTGCAGGCTGGGCAGTATGCAGACCCAAGTGAAGGTTTGGATGGCAGGGAAGAGACACACCAGCTCACCCCCCCTCAGGTCAGCAGCCTACACTCTCCACATGGGACCCTCAGACAGTGCCCACAGTTTTCCAGCCCACCCCAGCAGGGCTGTGATTTTGCGGGTGGAAGGAGGGGTTAACTGCACCCTCCCTCAGGAGTATGTGAGTTGGGAGAGAAGGGAGGCCAGTGCGGGGAGAGGCAGAGCTCATCCGAGGGGGACCCCATGTCTAGGACCTGGACTGACTCGGTGAGCTCCCCACCTCACCTTGCGGGTCACGGTGCTCTGATGAGCCATGTCCTGGAGGAGGGCGATGAGCAGCTGCTGAGCCCTGTGCAGAGGAGAACAACCCCAGCCCAGCTGCAGGGAGGGCTGGACGGGAGAGGTGGGCCCCTGCACAGTGCTCTGGGACATACCCTGCCCCCACAATGGTCCTTCACCCCAGCAACCCTGTAGTCCCCTAGGGTTCTTAAACACCTGCAGAGCCCCAGCCCGCCCTTGGAGATGCTAACTGAATTGTTCTGAGGGAGGGTCCAGGCAACAGTCTGAGCGGGGTGGAGGCCACCACTCCAGGACCTCACTAGTCCCAGTGTGGCCTGAGGATTTCAGCCTGGCATCACTCAGAGAGGGCCTGGAAATGCAGGGTCTCAGGCCTCTCCCTGCATCTGCTGAGTCCGATCTCCAGGTGGCAGAATTTGTAGTGAGGCTTGAGAGAAGCCAGATGAGACACCATGCTTGGTGCCTTATGGTTGATCTATTATAGAACGTGATTCTGAGCAGGGGGACTGTTGCCCAGGGAGGGTGACTGGCTGTCCCAGTTGGCCCGGGATTGAGGGGGTCCCCCAGGACATGGGGCTTTCCAACAGTCCTGGACACACCTGCATGATGGGTCACCTTCCCCCAGGGGACACTGGCAATGTCTGGAGAGATTTTAGGTCGTCAGCACTGGCGGGGGGCCAGGGGCACTCCTGGCATCCAGCGGGTGGTGGCTGAGATGCTGCTCAGCGTTCCAAAAGGCCCAGGACGGCCCCCACGACAAACGATGCGCCAGCCCCAAACGCCCACAGTGCTGAGGGTGAGAAACTGGCCCCATATGCCCTAGAATGCTCTAGGATTCAGGTCCATCCCCTTTCACAAAGGAAACCTGTCCAAGCAGTGAACCTGGTGGGTTGCACATTGGAGATTCCACTTCTTGGAGGTGCCCCACCCCATATCCCTGGGCAGTGAAGGGAGCCTTGGGAAGGCTGTTTCTCCTGGGCAGGAGGGGACCTCCTGGATAAGTAAGACCAGGCAGTGTCCCTTCCCCTCCCCCGGGCAGGTCCCTGGGCTCTCTCTCGGGTGTGGGAGCCCAGGACGACTGCTCACCGTGTGTAGTTGGGGATGGTGCCATGTTCGGTGCCCTTGGTGCTGTAGGGGCCAATGCGGTGGGCGTGCCAGCAGCTGCTGCCCTGTAACAGGGTGTCTGTGACATGCAGGATGTCGTTGCAGCGCACCTGAAGCTCTCCCTCCGCCCGCCCCTCCAGGGCCAGATTGACCCGGATGTAGAAGGAGTCCCCTGACGTGGCCACTTTGGCCTCCAGGTCCTGGACCAGCTTCTTATAACCTGATCAAAGAGGACATGGGGACAGGTAAACCCAGAGCCATGATGCCCCGTGAGGACGGTTCTGCTTTGGGGGCCACTGCGGACTTAGGGCACAGCCTAGCTCTGCACTGGGCTGGGAGTGTTGGTGTCGGCGGCCTCTGGGGGAGGGTGGAGAGGATAGGGGAGTGTGTACCCTCCATGTTGACCTTCACAGACAGACGGCAGAAGCCATTCACCCTCTGGAGAAGTCCGACGGCCTGCTCCAGGGTCATGCCCTCCAGAACGGCCTTGGATGAGGGCTCGTAATCCACCTGATGGAAGATCATGAGGGTTACTTCTGCTGACCAGGCTTCTGCAGCTGCGGTCTAAGTACAGGCATGTGCCCTGTGGGAGACTCACTGCTTCCCAGACAGCCATCCGCCCCCATCAGAGCCCTGTGTCAGGACACCCTGATGCAGGGTCTCCAGGCTACACACATTTCCACCCCGGATCAGGTACTTAGATCGCCACTGGGCGCCAAGTTTCCACTCTCCAATATGCTCCATTCTACAGCATTCTGGAGCCGAGTCCTCAGCTTGGGACTATTGAGGTTTGGGGCCATCCTGGGCCCTGCAGGATGTTTTGCACCTTCTCTGACCTCCACCCACCAGATGCCAGGGCACCCCTCATGTCACCCCTTCCCCAGCTGTGAAATCCACAGGGCTCTTATCCACTCATTTGTTCCTGGTGTTTTGGTTTAGGAGAGTAAATACGTTTATAATGAGAAAAACAGAGATGTTTTTAATGCTGTTAGAATGGAATTGGCCCCATTCGAGTATCAGGACTGTCTCATAAAGGGGATCTGTTGCTTTAACCACAATGTGAGCTGACAATTGAGAACTCACCAGGACTGTTAGAAGTGTGACGAAGGGCTTTTGTGTTGGGTGGGCTGATGCTTACGTCAGGAGCTCCGTGTGTGATCATTCGAGACAGAGGAAAACTCAGCTCAGCCCATGGACAGTGGGGAGAAGCCGTGGGGTCCATGGAATCCTGATTGAGGGTGCAGCCCCTCCCTCCCCTTCTCAGCCCTACACCCCCACTACAGCCCCCTACCCTGGGAGGAATTGGTGATGCCTGTTTTTCAAATTTCCTGCTAATCTTAAAAGGCCTGATTCTTAATAATTCTGCTCTTGTTGTTGCTGCTGTTCAGTTGCCAAGTCGTGTCTGACTCTTTGTGACCCCATGGACTACAGCATGCTGGGCTTTGCTATCCTTCACCATCTCCCAGAATTTGCTCAAGTTCATGTCCATTGAATCAGTGATGCTTTTAGGTAACATCCAAGTGACCTCCCTGTCCATGTGTTCACTTAACAATAATTAGGTTATACATTTTTGTTTTCTGCAGTTTAATGGATATTTTATAGTAAAAAAAAATTTTTTGAATGTCCCCAAGGGTTAAAATGGTGAATGTTATTGTGTGTATTTTAACACAAATACATGAAGTGACAGTAAGATTATTACAATTAAAAAAAAAAGGCCCACATCAGAATCTTACGTAATCTCTATCAGAAGATTCCTGGCCAAGAGTGTTTCATCCCCAAATCCTGCTCAGCTGGTGCATAGTCCAGCATTCTACAGCTTGTAGGTCACCCTCGAGTTCAAGGATGTCAGGGTGGAGAAGGGCACAGAGTTCTGATGAGAGTCACTGGGACTCTAATCATTGTGTTACTCTGTTTTATGTCAGCCCAAGAAAGGAGCGTGGACCAATCCGATAATCCAACTTTGTCAAGTTGAATTCATGGCTGCCTGGATTACCTGGCCCTCACGCTAGCCCCACCCTCAAGAGGATGCTGGGGCCTCCAGGGGCTGGTGCCACACTCACCATGACAATCTGGGTGCCGGGGCGCAAAGCCATCTCATCTGCCGCAGAGCCCGGGGTGACCCGATGAATGAAGATGCCCGTGAGGTTCCCGCCAATAACGCTTATCTGCTCCAGCAGCGCATCCCCCTGGAAGGCCAGCACGGTAACCTGGCTCAGGATCTTGCGGGCTGGCCTCCGCCTCACTGGGAAGCAGCTGCAGGAAGGGAGGGGCTGGAGCTCAGGCATCCTAGAGCAGTAGCTTGGGTCTCCCCCAGGTCCCCTCTAGTCCCAGCATTCTGGAATTCTCCTTCCCAGGCCTCAAACAGGCTGACAGTGAGGACACAGTCCTCACTCTGCTTTGCCACCGGCTGGCCCCAGCCCTCTGCTCACCTGGCGGAGAGATAGAGGTCCCCAGAAGACGGCTGCAGGCTGTTCTCAGATTCAGGGAGGTCTAGGAGGAAGCCAGGGATTCAGTCATGGAGCTTGGCTAGCCCTCAAGGTCACCCCACTTCTGAAGGAGTTTTGGCTCACCTGTGCAACCTCAGTGTCACCCCCGCCCCAGGCACAGGCACCCCCCTACTTGTTCTGTGTTTTGCTGAGGCTGACCCTTCTCTTGCCCCTCCCTTCCTTGATGCCCAGAACCTTGATTCACCTCCACTAAAATAGGAGAGGCTGGTGGGGAACTGCATTTGTCAGGGTGTAAGAGAGGAGAAGGGGACGACAGAGAATGAGATGGCTGGATGGCATCACCGACTCTACGGACATGAGTTTGGGTGAACTCTGGGAGTTGGTGATGGACAGGGAGGCCTGGCGTGCTGTGATTCATGGGGTTGCAGAGAGTCGGACACGACTGAGCGACTGAACTGAACTGAACTGAATCTACATTGTGTCCTTTTGCGGTATTTGAGTTGTTAGCATTTTACAAAATAGGGAATCTGGAATCTGGACTTCTGTCTTCACTTGAGAAATCAAATCTGGCATAACTCTGGGCCTGTATTTCTGTGTGGCAGCCGCTGCTGGCACTGGTCATTGGCTGCCTCCTGACTCCCAGGTCACCCTGCTACCCAGCTGGCCACAGCAGGACTCCGAGTTGGCAATCTGCAGGGCTAGATGTCCTCAGAGTCTCCCCAAGGCCTATATTTTAATATGTAGCCTGTGAGGCAGATGGGCTGCCCCCAGCCCAGGTGTCAGCCTCCCTGCAGGTAAGGCTACGCTTCTCGCCTCCTGAGCTGCTCAGAGAACCAGAGGGCTCTCAGACAGCTAGTGGTCGCCAGTTTCAGGCAGCCTGTGCCCAGCTCACAGATAAACATACATTCGTGCTCACATTCAAAGCCAAGTGAAATTATACATTCCCGATGTATTTGAGGTCAAAAGTAAATAAACCAGGACTTGAAGCACAATCATTACAAAAGAAAAAAGAGCATTGACTCATCCTGTTTGTGATCTCACATCCAGGTTGGTTATATCTGGGGTGGAGCCTCTGTTATAAATAAAAATGGCAATGAATTTGTAAGAGGCAAAGTTTCTGGTCACATGACCCACAGAAAGCCCGAGGCCATCAGACCTAAAGGGGCTGCCAGGCGACAGCGTGGGGATACACGCACTCCCTGGTGGCTGTCAGGTGAAATTCAGACAAGACGCTAAGCTCCTGCTCTGTGCAAGACTCAAGGGGAGAGGCAAAGTGGGGGCCCTGTGAGGGGCCTGTGCCTTGAGAAGGAGACAGCACCAGTTAAGTGACAAATATGAGGAACAAGCCACAGGAGAAAGGGGAATGTCTCAGGTGCCAGCATGGGCAGAAATGTCCCCAGCAGGTGCCTCAGCAAGGAGCAGCGAGGATGGAAGCCAGTTGCTCTGGTGTCACTGGGAGGCCCAAGTGTGCGTGGGTCAGAACAGGGAGGGGCAGAGAGAGGATGTGTGTGTCTGGAGCTATCTGAACTTTATGCTGAGCTGGACGTGGAGGTGAACGCAACTCCTTTAGCCTCCAGGTGAAAACAAAAGGACACTCAGTGAACACAGCACATCTGGACACTCGTCTGAACTGCCAGGCTGTCTGGATTTTCCCAGAGGCTCAGGTCAGGGCAGTAGTCAGGTTCACTCTCTCTGCCCCTCCCCTGGGGTGTCTCACCTGCCTGCCTGAAGATCCCTGTCTTCTCCTTCCTGGCTCTGCTAGCCCAGCCAGGGGTGGTGGGGTGACTGCAGAGGTTTGGGGGTACACTCACCTGCCCGGTCTACAATCTCAAAATCCAAGTCTGCATTGCTCTTCTTAGCACCCAGGGAGCCTCCCTGGTCCACCTCCAGGATTTCTGGGCAGCTGCTGCAAAGCATAAGATGGAAGTCAATGTCCCAGGGAGCTACGGGCAGCTGGAGCCACTTGATCCTGTCCACAGCCCCACTCTACCTGGAAGACCAGGGGTCTTCCCAGAAGTCCTCTGTGGCCCGCTTGCACAGGGATTGCTGGCTGGGAGGCGCAGGACTGCTGGAGCGGAAGCTGTCCACCAGTTCTCGGCTGGACGTGGCACTCAGGTCAGACCAGAGCCGAGACTGGGGGAGAACACAGCAGAAGTCACCACGGGGCTCTCATGGGGATCCCCTAGGACACTATCCCTGCTGCCTCTACTGTGTAGCGTGTAGTGATAATAAGCCATGGCCTCCCACTGACAGGGCAGAGGAGGCAAGAGGAGGGGAAGGAGGAGCAAAGAGCCAAGCCACATTAATTGAGTGCCTACTATGTGTTGGCTACTCTGTTAGCTACTTCTAGATTTTATGTTGCTTAGTTCTTTATTTTTTAAGTTTTTTGGCCACCCTTCCACATATGGGATCTTAGTCCCTGACTAGGGATTGAGTCCATGCCCCCCTGCAGTGGAAGTGCAGAATCTTAACCACTGGACCTCCAAGGAAGTCACCTGTATGACTTAGTTCTTGACAATAAATCTATCTGGTGGGTAGCGTTGTCCCACTTTGGGGTGTGTCAGGTGGTGCTAGTGGTAAGTAATTTGCCTGCCAATGCAGGAGACATAAGAGACACAGGTTTGATCCCTGGATCGGGAAGATCCCCTGGAGAAGGAAATGGCAACCCATTCCAGTATTCTTGCCTGGAGAATCCCATAGACAGAGGAGTCTGGTGGGCTACAGTCCATGGGAGTCACAAAGAGTCAGGTGTGACTGAACATCTGAGCACACACACTGTCCCACTTTACATATAAGGCAACCAAGGCCAGAGAGGCTAAGATCCTGGCTAGTGAGGGTCATGTGCTGACGGGGTGGAAACATGCCAGATGCAGAGCGTGGAACTGGAGGATGCAGATGAAACATGTAGATCCATATGTAGCTCCCCTGTTCGCTTGATAAGCATTTCTTTAGCAGCTTTAAGCATCTCCTACATGCCAGACCCTCTTCTGTTCTGATAGACGAGGTCTGGTCCAGCCCCAGCAGTGGTGGAGGCACTGGCCATACCTCAGAGGAGCTGCCATCGCTGTCGTCCCGCGGGCAGAGGGCAAACATACGCACCAGCCGCTGCTTCCCCTTCGGACAGGGCTCCTTGGCCCCCACCTCCTGCTTGGGCTGCCAAAGATCCAGACAGATTGGTTAATTCAGGGAATATCCTAGGTTGCTCTTGGAGTTTCTACCGAGTGGCAACCCCTATATCTCCAGCTTCCTGAGTGGTTTCCTTTCCTGGGTTTCAAGGCAAAACATTTATGTCCCCTTCTCCCAGCCTGGGATACCTGGCACTGTGGGAACTGGCCACCAATGGGACTTGCAGCAACCAGCTTGGTGACTGCATTTTATCCTCTTTGGATAATACATGCTATTCTCTCCTGGTTATACAAATAATAGACACTATATGTATATCTATACATAGCCCACAAAGAATATTGGTGGGGAGGAATAGGCCAATTAGAGAAGAAAGCAAAATTGACCCATCCTCCCACACTCAGAGCAGCAAGCAGTTTGCTATCTATTCGTCAGTCTCTTTTCCATGCATACGTATATATTTTTTAACATGTTTGATACGGCAAGTGGGGGAGGGAAGAAGGGCTGGGACCCCTACTTAGGGAGGGGAAGGTCTGGCTGTGCCTCCCAGGTGTCCCTGGGCACCTCTGAAGAGTCTCACCCACCCACCGGGGTGTCTGGAGCTGGAGTTTCTGGCAAGACCATTATTAGAGGTTTTACAGTAATTTTAGTTCTTTGAGAATGCAGCTTCCTTCATTTCTATCACTCAGCTCTCAGGTGGTTTACTTTCAAGCATCCCAGGAAGACATCACCCACTAGACCAAGTGACTACCTGCACAGTTTCCTATGCTTGCTTTCTTCATTGAGCGCCGCACATTCCAGGTTCCAGAACCTTCCACCAAGCTAACCCTTCTATGACTTGCATGGTATTAGCATAAAAAGAGATGCAGAAGCAGACTCAGCCTGCCCCACTGGATACCGTCAACCTTTGACCACACTACACAATCTGCTCACAGGAGCAGCATTGTGGACAGAGCTGAATCCGGTGGTGCCAGTGGGCCCGTGTGGCTGGCTCAGGTCTGCCCCTACACCCTGCATCCTCCCCCCAGCAGTGCTCACCCCCGGTGACGACTCGGCCTGCACCTGCTGCCGCTGGACCTGCTGGCGCAGCTCGCAGACCTGGTCCATCAGCTCAAACACCTTCCTGCGGAGGGCGTCCTTCTCGGTCAGGTTCTGAGAAATCTCCATCTGGGCTCCGTCCCTCGCCGAGTAGGCCTGGAAGCCGAGATGGGAGACAGAAAGGATCGATGCCCAGAGGATAAAGAGGCTGTGTCGCAGGAGTCCAGCCAGAGAAAGCCCCTGTTTCTGGCCTGTGTTTACCCTGGACTCCCTGGGTGTGCAACACACACAGCTCGTTCTGTGGCTTACCACCATTTATGATTCGTGTAAAAGTTAGCAGTTTCAGTGACAGCCAATAAGGGGGTGCACACAAACACCTCCTGCTCGAAATGAAAGGAGGGCAGCAGGCAGCAGTGGCAGGGAGCTGAAAAGCATCCTGGGGACCAAGGAGCTAGACCGCGAGTCTGGAACCTGCTGCCACTGAGGTCAGGTGACCTGGCTGGCCAGCAATAAGCCACACCCAGAGTGGCCTTCCCGACCCTCCTGAGACCCCTCGGGGACTGCACCTTCGGTCCTCAGAGCCCCTCAGCCTGGCACCCAGGCCGGCCCCTCACTCCTCCCGGATACCTGGTCTCGCTCCTTCTGCAGCTCGACCACTTGGCTCTGCAGGGCGTTCATCTTCTCCTTGTAGATTTCACAATCCACCTTGGTTTTCTGGAACTGGAGCAGGGTCTGCTCCATCTCTTCCCAGTACTGGACGGAGGGGGACAAACATGGTCCACGGAGTTCAGTGACTCCGAGGGTAGGGCTGAGAATAGGGGTGAGGGAGTCTCAGGGAGAAGTGAGGGAGGTGGTTCTCGAGAGGAAATAAGGTGAATTGACACTCATTTCTTAAGTGCTAGATTTCAGGTGCATCTAGAGTTGCTGTGTTGATTATATTTTAATTTGATCACCAAAATATGCATAGGTCCTGCATGTCAAATTGTGTTTTGTTTGTTCCATGTCCCAAAAGGCATACCTATTTCCCCTCTGCCCACCTCATTCTCTTCCACTGTCCCCTTTCTCTCATCCTCCCCTTGCCTTTTACAGCAACTAACTAAATCCCTGGCTCTCACCCTGGGGCCCCCACACACTGGAAATCACTCTGTGTTTTAATCGCTTGTTTGCCTGACCTACTTTCTCATCACCCCACAAAGTAGATGTGGCCTTTAGCCCTGGATTCTGAGTTGGTGCCCAGTCTAGTTTGATAAAGGAATAAGCGAACAGGCCAATGCATTTCTTGGGCAAAGTTGGTTTTAAGCTCAGTGTGGATTAAAGAATCTGCTTCCTCATCCAGGCAGCCCGGCCCCTAAACACGGCCCAGCAGCGTCACCTGCTTTCGCTGTCTCTCAGCGGCCACCGCCCGCTCCCTCAGAGAGTGGATGCGGTCCACCAGCTCCTGCCTGCTCTCCAGGGCCTCATCCAGATTCTGCTCCAGAATGTCCTTCTCCACCTGGCACAAAGAGAGATCAGCCCAGGGACCCTGACCTCCCTGAAGGCCCCAGGGAAACATCCCCATCATCTCGTCCCAGGACAGGAGGCAGGAAGCTTCGAGTCCGGGTGTGGGGATGGATTTAGCTTTATTACTGCACGTTAGGCAGGAAAAAAGGCAAGATCAGCAATCAAAATGGGGAACATGCATTTCAGCTCCATGTGTGCGTGGCTAGGAGACAAAGTACAGGAAGCTGAAAGCCTCTGAGGGAAGGATAGCGCCTTGTTCTTTCAGGCAGTTTCAGCCTGCTTCCTCAATAGATCCAAAGGCAGAGGCTTCCAGGAGGATGAATATCAAGGGGTGAGGCTTCCCTCTTCAGGTTCACTTTTATGAACGATGGCACAGCTCAGGCCAGGTGACCCACAATGTCTATTGAAGGACGAGTTCAAAAAATAGATATCTATTGATCGAAAGGGACCGGAGAGGAGAGACAGATGATTTGCGTAATTTCAGGGTTTGCATAAACACGAACTTCTCTGCATCTTACAGTTCCCCACTCCCCTGTGCCTGCCTGAGCCGGATGGCGGAATATTTTGCAGGCAGAAAGTTCCCCCGCTTCCACAACCTTAAAGCTAATCTCATCAATTATAATCAGCCTCCATTTACTCCAAAACAACATAGCAGCAGCAAACGAGCTAAGACTTTTGAATACGTGCACAATAGCTTTCCATTTTGCCAGCATATGGGGTCTGGAAAGAAGAGGAAGGAGGGATGTGAGAAGGGGTGGTGAGGATGAGTCACAGGTTCATCTCACCCAGACCTTAGCTGCACCTCAGCAGAACCACCTGTCAGAAATCCCACAGTCCGGAGGCCCCAGGCCAAGGCCAGAGACGCTACCTGCTGGCCACCAGGGCAGGAAGTGGAGCCTTGGGGGGAGACCAGGGCAGGAAGCTGAGCCTTGGGGGCACCAGGACCCACCAGACTGAAGGTCAGGGAACGGAGCCTCTCATTCTCCTCCTTCAGGCGGCTCAGCTCCTCGTCTCCAGGCTCCAGGTCGCTGGCCATCTTCAGGGACCGCTCTCGAAACTCCCGCTCACAGGAAGAAGACATCTTCTCTCGCTGCAGCTCTTGCTTCATCAGATACAGCTGCCAGGGAGGAGAAGGAGGGGGAGAAGGTCACTGCTGTTTCTCCACTAGACCAGGAGCCGGGTGTGGTCCTCAGCCTTTCTCCTTAGTGATGACGCTTTTCATACTCACAAAGGTTCCTCTCCCAAGATTTCAAAATCCGTAAAGGGTTTAACCTAACAAATAGTCCCTGTAGGATGATAAAAGCGTTTTAGCTTTATCTTACAGGGGGGTGTAGGGGTTAAATCACTGAGCTGGGGTCTCCAGGAACAGAGAAAGGAGCCCTTGCCATCGGCTCTTGGATCTGACAGCCAATGCAGCCCGGGACGAACTAAGCCTCCTCCAGCATGGCCCTGCTTCTCCGCCTTTCCACATTCTGCTGAACATGTCAGATGAAGTGGGGGGGCAGCGAGAAGAAACCCCGGGGGAATCTACTGGAATTAGAGGTTTGGGTGTGAACTCATGATTTCTAAAATATGTGCATGTATGTGTGTATGCATACTTGCATGCATGGGTGCCCATGCATATCTGTAGGTGTAGGTATACTTGTGTATCTATGTGCATGCTTCCTAGTCCTCTCTGCTAAACCGGCTGAGGAGCAAAGATACCCCAGTAGCCATGAGCACACCTAGAGCCCAGATCTTGGTCACTAAAAGGAACTGGGGCCCCTTGAAGAAATGGCTGACTTTGGAGCTGAGGTGGGGTGGGTATGAGGTGATCTTAGAATATCTTGTGATGATGCAAAGAAAGTCAGTGCTAAGAAAACTTGATGGCATGTCATGTCCCAGGACATGACATATTGAAGGGGTTCCCACTGCCAAATCTAGGACACTTGAGCACCAAACTAAAGACAATGATATGTTACAGATTATTGGAAATAGGAACCCATGCATCTGTGCCAATAACAGATGCACAAGTTGGGAAAGGAAAGGCTCCTCTCACGGTCAGGATGCTGAGGCCAACTGGTCACCGGGGGGAGCACCTGGAGATGGGGCTCATTTTGCAGCCACCAGAGTAAAGATGTGCTCAGGCAAGAATCACTGGTCAGGCTAAGTCCAGGGGGAGGTGTCGACAGGAAGCTAGGGTGCTTGCTGCCCTCAAAACGCCTCTCCCATACCCCAGATTGCTTACCAGCTGCAGGGAGTAATAGTAAGAGTACTTTGGCGATTTTGGTACAATACCTGATCCTAGAATGGAGGAAAAATGCCATAAAGAATGTACTTTCAGTCAACTATAACACTGGAACACATACAGTAGATTTAAGGATTATATGACTGTAATTTTATGAAGTTGAAAACTGCACCACAATTATATAAGAGAGTATCCTATTTTTAGGAAATATACATCAAAATGTTTGGGGGTAAAGGGCCATGATGCGTGTGTGTACACATGGGGAGAGAAAGAGAGAGAGCACAGTGATAAAGAAAAGGTATGTGGATGTATTTGTATTTTTATCTGGATATTTTTGGGTAAATTCAAAATTCTTTCTAAATAAAATTTAGAAAACTAAAATCAAACAATGCCATAGTTAAAAGCAAATGCCAAAATGACAAGGAATGACTGTCTTCCATAAAGAACTCTTATAGATCAATAAGAAGATACAATAATTATCCCCAACAGAAATATGAGTAAAATACTGTTGGGGTCTGAGGGGGCCTCACTAGTAACATTCCTGTTCTCCCACCTGTATCCAAGACCAGCCGAGAAAGACAAAGGAGGAGCCAATAGAAGTCCCCTTGGTTACTGATGTAGTTGGAGGGGAGCAGGGCTGGGTGGTTCCACTATTCCATAACAGCCACCACTCCCAGACCAGACAGTCCCCCAGAGGTAGTATGGGGAGGAGGGCTCCCTATCGTGGGCACTTCACAGACCAGGCGATTGCAGGACAGGGTGGACTTGAGGCCACATAGCCTATTCGAGGGGACCCTGGCGGAGAAGTTTCCTGCAGGGGTGTTGCAGGGAGTGGGAGTAGGGGTTCCAAGAGATAGGCCAGCAAGTGCAAAGACCCAGAGCGGGCAGCAGCAGGTCAGGATGGGCACCCCGAGCTGTTACCTCTTCCTGCAGGCTGCGGCAGCGCGTGGTGGCCAGCTCCTTCTCCTGCAGTGCGTTGCTGTAGTGCAGCGAGAGACTCAGCATCTCGTCCTTCAGCTTCAGCACCTCGTGGAAGTGGGCGCTGACCTCGCGCTTCATGCGGCTGTGGTCGGCCTCCAGCTGACGCAGGCCCTCAGCGCGGGCCTCGGCCTGGTCCAGGCGCTCCTGCAGCTGCTGGCACTGCCGCAGCAGTGCCTCCTTCTGCCCCTTTTCCTGGCTCAGCTCCTCCTGCAGGCTCCCGATGGCCCCCGCCAGGCACTCGGTCAGCTTGGACGTCTCCATGAGCCCTGAGGGACAGGGCAGGTAGGCCAGGGGCTCCTCATCCTGCAGGGTCTTGCTTCCTGCGCCCACACTCTCAAGCAGGGCCCCCACCCTAATCTGTGGGTCACCTTAAATGCTTCCAGGCTCAACAGGACTCGATATTTCAGTTAAATAAATAGCATGACAGGTGATTTTTGTCCCTGTCTTGGCTTCCCTGTGGGACCTGGCTGTTTAAACCTAACTCCCATCCCCTGCCACCATCCAGCCGAACCTTGCTCGATGTTCATTCTCATGTCATCCTAAGGCAAACATAACAAAGAACACAAATCTGTATAGCAGAACCATCCCATAAATAGGGGCTGTGATGACAAACAGGCTGAAACACTTTCTTACCCACAGTTTTGAGTGATGTCGCCCTGCCCCTTCAAATACCTAAATCTCTCAACAACTCCTCCAGGGAAGCCTAAAATGACTCAGTTAATGAACAAGACCTCATCCCCCACCTGGCCGGTATAAATCTTTACTTAGCAGCTCCTCTCCTTTTTCCTGCCGTCGGCCCCTCCCAAGAGCCAGAGCTTGGCAGGACTGGGCAGGACCGAGTGGGACCCGGTTCCCTTCTGCCTCCAGCACCTCAAGGCAAAGGTTTTCTAGGAAAGGACACACTTCCTCTTTGCCTGCGCCTCTCAGATGCAGGTTCCAGGCCCTGCGAGGGGTCTGCTTTTGGGGTTGGATAGTCAGGGACAAAGCTTTTCATTTATAATCCAAGGCCATGGGCTCCGCCTACCCACTAGGGTTAGTGTGTGTGTGGGGGGTCTCCTCACCCCCACAGTCTGGAGGGTGTGTTTGGAGCACAGGGACAGGAATGTCTGCCCAGTTTGGAACAGCCTACAGTCAAGGAGGGACACCTGCTCACTCCTGGTTATATCACCAGATCTCACCACTGAAGTTTGTGAAGTCCACGCTGGGCTGCAGCCCGGTGACCAGGGTGTAGACATCAGGGTTGTGGAACTTCAGGCTCTCCAGGAAGGCAATGGCCCCATTCTTGCCTCGAGTCTTTAGTAAATCCAGCAAGTACCCTTGGGAGAGAGAACAGTCTTAGCTAGCCAGGCACTGGGTGGGCTTCCCATGAAGGAAGCAGAGCACAGCAGGGTGGCAGCCATCCTTGCACATCTAGGGATCAGGAGGTCAAAGAAGTTTTCCAGGGTCGATTTACTGCTTCCATGATAGCAGGTCAGACTCGAAAAGGGTCAGGCTGATATTTATTGAGGAACTGCTACAACCCAAGTGCTAAGAGTTGAGAATAAAAGACTCAAAAGGATAATCGTTCCTCTCCAGACCTCTCCCAGGTGTGTTGTGGACACATGCAGACACACATATACAAAACAGATGGGAGGAAAGAAGCAAATAGCAGTGCCCCCAGGGTCCGGTCCCAGAGAGGCTCGGGCCTTCCGAGCCCACCTAGATCCCATCACTCTCGGCTTGAATTAATTTCTCCCCTATGTAATGGTCATAAGGCAACAGGCACAAATAGTATCATGTTGTGCCTACCACTTACTGCCTGTTTTCAAAGGCCCAGGCTTTGAGATGAGTATCTGATAAAGAGTAACTCACTCCATTCTCCTAACAACTTCATATGATGAAGCTTTCCTATTTTTGAATGAATAAACACAGCTAGTCAGACAATCAGAATCAGCGCCAAAGACATCTGGAATGGGTTGAGTTGTGGCCCCCAAAGTTATGTCCACTTGGAAGCTGTCAATGGGACCTTGTTCGGAAAAGGCTTTGCAGATGTAATTAAGGTAAGGATCTCAAGAGGAGGTCCTCCTGAATTATGCAGGTAGGCCATAAATCCAATCACAAACGTTCTTATTTATAAAAGACAAAAAAGGAGAAGACAGAAAGAAGAACATGTGATGACAGAGGCAGAGATTGCAGTGATGTAGCCACAAACCAAGGATTCTGGGGCCACCAGAAGAAGAAAAAGGCAAAGGTTTTCTCCCCTAGAGCCTTCAGAGGGAGTTCAGCCCTTCTGACACCTTGATTTCAGGCTTTTGGTCTCCATAGTGTGAAAGAAGACGTTTCTGCAGTTTTAAGCCACCCAGTTTGTGGTCATCTGTGGTGGCATTTCTGGGGCACTAACCCAGTCCCATGACTTGACCTCAGGTCATCTCAAGGTCTTGCACTCCCTGCCCTCACACAGGCCTTTCCAGGGCCACCTGCGCCGAGCCGGCTCTGCAGTGGGCGGGAACACAGGTCCTCACCGACTCTCATGGCCGTATTGTTGAACCTGGGGCTGTGCAGCACCTCCTCCTCGTCCAGCTGGTCCAGCACCTTGGCCTGGCGCAGGTAGGGGGTGAGACGGCTGGGGCAGATGCTGCGCACGATCCTGCAGCGGTGGTCCTCCATCATCTCCCACAGCACCTCCTCGTTCAGGGAGGTCAGTGAGGAGTCCGTGCGGCACAGCTCTGCCATGGCCCGGCCTCAGCACCCTGGATGGGAAGGGTGGCCACGGAGGGCTGGGGTCAGAGAGACACAGCTTCCTGTCCAGGAGGTCATTCCATCCAAACCCTCTTCCCCAAGTCAGCAGTAGGGAGGAAATGACCAATTCAGAGAGGTCATGACACTCGCTCTGGCCCAGGTGTCCTGTGACCAGCAGGAGGATGCTGTCCATCCTTATAGTTGATATCAAGTCAATCCCTCAACCAGGAGCAGAGCAAGCAGAACAGGGTTTCTTTTGGATTCAGGAGACTGGATTTGCCTTTAAATCTCAGGAAGCTGCCCCTGGCCTGGGGAATGGGTGTCCTGAATGAGGGTGACATTACAAACCAGATGGATGGGGCTTTCCCTGGTGGTTCAGTGGTTAAGACTCTGTGATCCAATGCAGGGGGCCCAGGTTCAATCCCTGGTCAGGGAACTAGATTCCACATGCTACAACTAAAGATGCTGCATGCTACAACTAAAGATGCTGCATGCTACAGCTAAGACCTGGTACAGCTAAATAAATAAAAAATAAAATAAAATCTGTCTTATTGAAAAAACAAAACAAACCAGATGGATCTAGAACATGCATTCTTAGCAGGTGTAACAGAGCCCCCAAGGGGTCAAAAATTGATTCTTGAGCAAAAATTCTTACTCTTCTGTGTACTGGAGTGGGTTGCCGTTTCCTCCTACAGGGGATCTTCCTGACCCAGGGATCAAACCCAGGTCTCTTACGTCTCTTGCTTTGGCAGGCAGTTTCTTTACCACTAGCGCCACCTGGGAAGCCCATATAAAGCACAGATGTGCATAAACAGACAGTATATCTGTGAGGTTAATATCTCATGAAAGGGTGATTGGGGAAAGGGGAGACACAATCACATCCAAGCACAAGAACTTGTGTTAAGAGGACCTCAGAGGACACCCTGCCCAGACTGCCAGCCACAGAACCCACCCCAGATGCTCCCTGGCTTTGTAATGAGTCACCTCCACAGGTGAGCCCCCACTTGAGCCCCTCTCCTCCCTCCAGCCCTGGCACAAAGTCACTAGCCCACTGATCCATCCAAATACTTTAAGATGCTTTTCACCTGCAGCCTGTTTTAAGCATCCTAAAAAAATCCTGCAAAAGAGCTAAAATAGCCATATACCAGTCACACAGATTCAACCCATCTTAACACTTTGCGCCTGGTCTCCTTTTTAAGGACACGCAGTTAGAGACAGCCCAGTTCTGTTGTCTCCAGGTCCTGTCCCTCGCTCTCTTCCCTCAGGTAACTTCTGGACCATTTGATGCATATGAGTGTGTCTAAAACAACACAGGGCATCTTGTCATGTGCCCCCGGGAACCCCATAAACGGTGTGGTACTGGGCATGGCTCTATACTCAGACTGTTTATTCTTTTGTTGTTTATTTTTGCCATACCACGTGGCTTGTGGGATCTTAGTTCCCCCACCAGGGATCAGATCCGGGTCCATGGCAGTGACAGCCCAAGTCTTAACCACTGGATAGCCAAGGAAGTCCCTCAGCCTGTTTTTTGAGGTTTAGCAAATGGATACATGCAGCTTGATATATTTTTAAACTGTGTGCTGAATTCAATTATACTAAGAAACCACAGTTGGTGCTCCTATGGATGGGCCTTAGGTTGTTTCACCTTTTTCTCCAACACACGCAGTGCCACAGTGACTGTCCATGTACATCACTTTGAGCACAGGTGGGACAGTTTCTCTCAGACTGAGAATTCCTATGATTTGGTTCTTTTCATTTGGAATGGCAAGGTGGAGCAGCTGGAGTCAAATACCTGTATTTTTAAAAAAGCTTTTGGCTGTACCACATGACACGTGGGATCTTAGTTTCCTGACCAGGGGATTGAACCTGTCCCCCTGCTTGGAAACTGAGTCTTAACCATTGGACCACCAGGTTAATCCCTCATATACCTCTTGAAGAGGTCTATACATGAAAAATGCTTGGAAACTACAGCAAATCAACCCTTGTAAACTAAGAAAACAAGGAGATGGTCACTGGAGGGTCCTGTCCCCATAGACAGCCCCCTACAGTCCACACGAGGGGCCCCATCTTTAGCGAGGACTCACCCAAAACTGCTCACATTCGTTTTTGCAGGCACTCCTCGCAGTGGGATGGGATCCTGGGTCCCCTCTGAGGCCAGGTGCGGTGCCGGCAGGACGGGTCTGGGCGAGAAAAGCCTGAAAACCCGTGCTAAGATGATCTCATATCTATCTCAAGCCGCATGACTTGCACAGAAACTCAGAGTCTCGGCACCAAAGACTAATGCAAGCGGGGAGAAAAGCAGACTGTTCCAGGAAATAATTCGACAGATCTTTGATCCCTACCATTTGCTCAGGAACTATAAAAGCTTCCTTGGGGCTTGGAAGCAGGCTTGTAGAAGGAAAGTGAGCTTTGAACCCTAGGAGACCAAGGAGACTGCGCAGGTGCAATAGTCACACAGACTCCACTGATACCCTTCCCCTAAGTCTTGTACTCGGAAGGAGGGCTCTATCGACAGTTGTGGGTGGGAAAGGGGCCTGGGGACCTCACTGGTTGAGGAAGAAGAGGGAGCAAGTCAAGAATAGCAGTCCTGTCCTTAGGTGGTTCATTCCTGGTTTCTTCAGGGAACAGTTGATGGATGCTTAGGAATCAGGGTTTTATAGGTTGAACTGTGTCCATGAATCAGGGTTTTATATGTTGAAGTCTTCACTCCCAGTACCTGTGAATGTGGCTTTATTTCAAAATCATGGCAGATGTGATCAAGATAAAGTTGTTAGCGCGGGGCCTTGAATCCCTTATGACTTAGTGACCTTATAAGAAGAGAAGCAATCCAGAGACAGACTTACAGGGAGAAGTCATGGGGCAACCAAGGCAGAGATCAGAGCGATGCTCAAAGAAGCCAAGGGTCACCAAGGATTGCAAGCAATACCTGAGGCTCAGAGAAAGGCATTGGGCAGATTCTCCCTGAGACCTTCAGATGGAGTCTGGACCTGCTGGCACCTGGATTTTGGATTTCTGGTTTTTAGAACTCAGGGCAAATACATTTCTGTCATTTTAAGCCATGCGGTACGGTAATCTATTATGGCAGCCTTGGGAAACTAATACATTTGCACAAAGGGAATTTGCAAACTGGCTCAAGTCCTGGAGTGCCCAGCCATGTCCAAGCAGTCAACTACACACTTGAATGGAAGGCTCGCAAGCTCCTGGGATCTCTACCCAGTAGAAGTCTGCATCTCTTTGGTGTGGCCCTTCAAATCAGGATGACCTACCTTGCATCAGGACCAGCTATGCAATCCACAGAGCTCAGTACAAAATGAAAATATGGGCCCTTAGTTTAAAAAGTTTCCAGAAGTTCTAGACAGTGACAGCAGAGCATTAGACCAAGCACAGGGTCCTAGGGACAGGGCAGATTAGACGGATGGATGAATTAAAATATAGATTGAGGGACTGCTAGAGAGACAGACACATTGACATCATTCCATAAACATAAGAATGTTACATCCATGAAGCTGGCTCTGATTTGCATGATCAAGGGGTCTCCAGGCCCTCATTATGTAATTTATGCCTAAATTCCTATCGCAACCAAGTGATTCTCTTGTGATGATCAATGCCCTTCTGTGAGGTTCTCTTTTAGATGTCACTGGGGGAATAAGCACTTCTTGGCATCTAGAGGTGGGTGGGCTTGTCAAGAGATGGAGACCAAATGAGACGCACCTTCTCCATGGCTGCCAGACTGGTGACTTGGGGTCAGGACAGGCTTCTAACTGGTCAACCACCCAAGGACCCAGGACAGAGAATCATCTCCAGGAGCAGTCCTTCCCAGCCTCATCCAGCCCTGCCTCAAAAGGCCATAGTCTTTGTTTTCTCAGGCCCTGCCTGTCCTTCTGGAAACCAGGTGTGGCAGCAATAATATATCAGGTGCCCAGCCCCAGTGCTTGGCCAAAGGAGGCTGGGCCTGCAGGCACCTGACAGCCCTGCGCCCCCAGCCAAGCTCCCATCCCCTACCCCAGAGGCCCTGATACAGCTGAGTGCTTCTGCCCTCGGCCGATTTGGGTTCCCTGCCGGCCTCCTCCGTTCCACCCTTGTGTGTGCATGCTTAGTCGCTTTAGTGATGTCCAACTCATTGTGACCCCATGGACTGTAGCCCAACAGGCTGCTCTGTCCATGGGATTTCCCAGGCAAGAATACTGGAGCGGGTTGCTATGCCCTCCTCCAGGGAATCTTCCTGACCCAGAGATCAAAGCTGTGTCTCTTGCATCTCCTGCACTGGCAGCATTGGCAGATTCTTTACCACCAGCGCTACCTGGGAAGCGCCCCCATTCCACCCCTACGCTGGCTCAGTCCAGCACCCTATTCCCCTCAGTCAACCTCACTACCACCAGGACTGTGTTACATGCGTGCCAAGGTGCCTACGCAAGGGGTTCCCCTTGTGTCTTTTCAGATGACAACCTCGTGAGTGCTGCAGCTCTCACCGTGTCCAGTGCAAAGGCTCTGGGTCAGATTCCACACATAGAACCAGTCCAAATGGGAAACGTGCTGAATGAAGAAACTCACAGAGTCTCTCTTCAAGAGCCTTGCAAAATGAGTAAAAAAATGTAAACAAACAACAACTAAAAGAAACCCGCAGTCACAAAATACAAACAATGGAAAGGTAAACAAGTTTCTCCCCAAAGTTTTGAGAAACGTCGGAATATCAGATGAGCCCCAAAATGGATGAAGTGGTGCCAAGAGGCTCAGGGCTGCCAATGACAGAACCACATCTCAACGGAAGCATGTAGATTTTAAATAAAGTCTACCTTGTCATGGTTTTCATAATCTCTTAACTTAAGCAGGAATTTTTAAAGAAGTAATAGTTCTTAGAAACGTTTACACTGCATTTAGCAATTCAACCATAATCTTAAATGTGAGTAAAGTTAAAATTTTGCTTTTAAAACAGGTGGGGACTTCCTGGTGGTTCAGTGGTTAGGATTTTGCCTTCTAATGCAACAGGTTCAGGTTCAATTCCTGGTCAGGAGGCTAAGATCCTACATGCCTCATGGCCAAAAAACCAAAACATAAAACAGAAGCAATTGTAGCGAAGTCAATAAACACTTTAAAGATGGTCCATATTTAAAAAAATGTGTAACATGATCTCATGTTTATGGAATGATGTCAGTGTGTCTGTCTCTCTAGCAGTCCCTCAATCTATATTTTAATTCATCCATCCGTCTAATCTGCCCATCTTTCTCTCATTTGGGGTGTGTGTGTATGTGAAACTGCTTCTTAACCCCAAAACAGGATTTCTTAACCTTCCACTTCATAAAGAAGAGCATATTTATAAAATCCTGTGTTTCCCCACAAATTTCTTATAAAATATCCGTCTTAATACAAATCGAGCCTGAGCCTGAAGGTTCAAAAACAGATAAGAAATAAATACACCAGTCCTGAACAATGACCCTAAATGCCCTCCTTAGATTGGAGTCAATGGCCTGGATTAGTTGGCTCCAAGGAGACAGTGACCAAAAAATTTGGGCTCATGGAATATTGACTTCTATTTTTAGCCAATTACACCCTGGCGTGCTGATTTGTATTATATGATATAGTCGCCAGGGGTTGGGGCCAGGGGCAGCTCAAACTCTGGGCTCAAACTCTGGGAACTCCATATCCCCAGGTCTCCGTGGATGCCCTGTTGACAGGGACTTGCTGGGAAGCCTTCCCAAGGCTGGGTTGCCTTCCCAAGGCTGGGTCATAATGGGTGACACGCTCCTGTCCTGGGAGCGCCTTCTGGCTCAACTGCCACTCCTGCCCCTGCATGCCCATAGGACTCTCAAGGACTGTCTGTCTGTTCACAGAATCCCACTTCCACCAAAGGGAACTCGGAAAATCAGGGCCGGCTCAAGCGACAAGCTGCCTTACCAGCACAGCTAAAGACAGACATCTCTGGGACTCCCTAAACCTCAAGCAACTGCCCCTGACTCCTGGGACATGTCAGCCACACCAGGGTGTGCGTATAAGTAGGTATAATCGAGTAGAAGCTACGCTAGTTCTTGCTTCATGCAGTGAAGCAGCTTAAGAAAGGTTCCCAAATGGGAATTTAAAAGATGGGAGTTTCCTGGCAACTTAGCCTCAACATAAATAGGGGTTAGTCCTAATAGTAGAGAAAATTTAGCCCGGAGATTCTTAAGGATAGTTTAAACTCTATAAAATCCTCTTTTAACCCTACAGTAATTCTAGAGGGAGTCTTAAATCATAAGAGCCCTAAGCCTCTAAGATGTGGGTCCTCCTATTTCCCCATGTCAATATTCTTCTCATAGCCCAGGGCACAGATTTTTGCCTGCCTGTGAAGTAGGGGAGAAGCTGTGAACACATACATGTACACACATATACACACATACAGAGGCACATGCAGGACTCCAGAACAGGGGGAGTAGGTTACAGGAAGCTTAAGGGAATTGATGACCCACAAATACGGTGAGTGAAGCAAAAGGTCACCAAACACAAATGGGGTGCTCCCTTGAACCCCTCAGCTAACATCCCACACCAAAGTGTCATTGTAAATGTCTGGTTTTGCCCTTACCACCAAGAGGAAGCAGTTGGTCTTACTTTATTTGTTGTTGTTGTTTAATCGCTGAGTCATGTCCAACTGTTTTATGACCCCATGGACTGTTGCTTGCCAGGTTCCTCTGTCCGTGGGATTTCCCGGGTAAGACTACTGGAGTGGATTGCTACTTCCTTCTCCAGGGGATTTTCCTGACCCAAAAATTGAACCTGCATCTCCTGCATTGGCAGGAGGATTCTTTACCACTGAGCCACGATGGAAGACCTGGTCTTACTTTACACCTGAACTTAGAAACCTTCCTTTTCTTTCGTCCCAGGCAATGATGCTGAGATAAGAGTACTAAACAGAACATTTCTTTCATCCAGCATGGCCTGCACTGTCTTCGGTGGTACTTAGCAGCCAGCAGATGCTTAAGTAATTTAACCAAACAAAATGCAATGAGCTGATTTCTCCTCTTGTCCTCAAACCTGGCACACCTCCATGCCTTATAAGGAGGAAGCCAGCCCTTCCCATTCCCCCCTGCCCCACAAACAGCTCTTGGACCCCATGCCTGTCCTGTCCACCCTCCCTGGGTATGCTGACCTGCTCTCCTAGACGTAGACTCTGTACACTTGCCTTCGTCGTCCCTGAGAAACGATAGCTGATGGGCTACAGTCTCACCTGAGTAGCAGCAGCAGCAGACGAGCAGGTTTGACAGGTGCATCTGTCTGGGCCCTGCCTACAGAATCAGCACCTCACTCAAGCCTCCACGCATCACTGAAACTCCAATACGTTCCCACAGCAGGGAGGATGGGCATGAAGGGTGTGTTTGCCTTTGCCAGAACCACAGGAAGCTTCCGAGAACTGCCTGTGCATCTGGTCAACCCACAGAAGGTGGTGGTTGAGAAGATGGTGGAAAATCTTGGGGCGGATGGAATCTTATATATGAATAGTCAGCCCATAATTCTCCAGAAAGATCCTAGGAAGTTTAGAATCTTATATATGAATAGTCAGCCCATAATTCTCCAGAAAGATCCTAGGAAGTTTAGGGTAAACTCACATTAGCAATTCTGGGTAGTATCTAAATAGTCCCAATAGATCCATCTAAAATCAACATGGATACTTACTACTTAGATTTAAATGAAAGTCTTGGTTCTTCTATGTTAAGATGTATCCAGAATCTGATCATTCTTGCCATTTGTACTGCTGTGATCTGATCGGCGCCTACCAGGACGGCTGCAATGACCTCCTAGCTGCTTTCTCCATGACTCTCATAGTGAGTTCTCAACATAGCCGGCAGAGCCTCCTGTGTTGCTAGAGGATGAGTCAGGTTGTATCATTTCCTTTGCTCAAATTTCCAATCCTTAAGTCCTCACCCCACCCCACATGCTAGGCCCTGATTTCCTGGTGCTTGCTAATCTCATTAGCATTCACCTGCTCCTCGTATGGGGCCCCCTTGCTAGTCTTGGGGCTAGTCATGCCAGCCCCAGGGCCTTTGCACCTGCTATTCCTTCTACCTGCAGTGCTCTTTTTTTCACCTCTTTCAGGACTTCACTTAAGGGCGAATCTGAGAGGGCTTTCCAGCCACTCTGTTTAAAATCATAGACTTCCCACACTACTTCCCCTCCCCATTTCCCTGTTTCATTTTTCTCTATTGGCCTCACTGCTCCCTGACATATTATATATTCTAGTTATTTATCTGCTTTTTGTCTGACTCTCTATGACAAGCCTGACCCAGAGGACAACAGTTCTTTCCTTCCTTGTTTTCTGCTGTGTCCTCACTCTGAGTGATGCTCCATGAATACCGGTTGGGTGAATAAATAAACATTGGGTGCCTGGTTCACACTGATGCAGATGATAGACAAGAAAGAAGGGACAACCATAGCTCCAGGGCCTATATGAGTAAGAAGGATCTTGAGGATCATCCTTCTGACCAGGCACACAGCTAATTGATAGAGGGACAGCAACCAGAACCCAACACTCCTCCTCCTGGGGAGTATGAGAGATGGGACTGCAGCCACTCAGGGCAGAGCATGTAAGAACACAGATCTGACCTCAGACAAGGACACAAGTTCTTGGATCAGAGTCCCAGCCCTGCTGCACATCAGCTAACCTCTAGGTCAGGCTATTTAAATCCCTAAGTCTCAACTTTTTTATTTTTCCAGTGGAGAAAAATAGCAGTGGCTCCTGCTCATGGTGGGAAAGCACTTCTCCCCATGCCTGGTGCACAGAAAATTCTAGATAGTTATAAAAAACTGTCAAAATGTTGTCCTTCAAAGTAAAAGAGGCAGCTGGATGATGGTATTAAGGTGGCTAAAAAGCCTCGCAAAACCTCTGTTAAAAACAGAAATTCCTCGAGTTACGAGAACAGAGTTGAGGAAGCCCCAGGCCTCCAAGGACTGTGAGCTTTCTGAAGGCGAAAACCATTTCTTAGTCACCACTGGGGCATCAGGAGGACCCGACTGATAGTTATTGTGTGTGACACGAGACCCTAGCTGGGTACACACTTCTAGGGTCAACCAGGCGGCACTTTGGTAAGCTGGTTCAGTGGGAAGAGCATCTCCAGAGGAATTCCAAAGGGCTGGGAGGCACCAGGAAAGCCCCACCTGGTGAGCAGGGCCCAGGGCAGTGATCAAGAAAGGAGCACGGAGTGAGAAACAGACAGGTGTTGCGAACGTCCTGGAAGCTCTGTGGAGGGTCGTCGCCTTATCCACATGTAGGGAGTTGGGGGTTTGTTCTGGGTTTGCCTTGGAATGGAGATGCTGGAACCAGGTGCTACAGGAAAGGCCCCATAAGAACAAAGTGCAGGTCACAGCACAGAGCACCCAGGACAGGGGTTCAGGTTTACGATGGGGACCTCCAGCCCAGTACCCTGCGTGGGCAGCAGTCAAATGGATGACAAAGGCATCATAAGTCGGGGGAAGAGACGCCTCTTTGCTCGTCAAGCTAACGCTCAGGAGGATCCCGGGGCTTCTGTGGTTTAGGCTGTACCAGGTCTTACTTGTGGCTCAAGAGATCTTTATGGCTGTGTGTGGGATCCAATTCCCTGACCAGGGATCAAACCCATGTCCTTGGGCTGGGAGTGTGGAGGCTTAGCCACTGGACCACCAGGGAAGTCCTGACCCCAGGACTTCTACTGAGGCATTCTAAACAGGTTTTCAACAGGTGAGCTGGCCACCTGAGCAGGCATCTAGGGCTGGGCTGGGTGTGACTCAAAGGCCTCCACGTGGGAGCACGGACCCCTCACCCCGACCCTGGCCTGCATCAGTGCAAAGCGTGGGCCAGGGGAAATCAGGAAGCAGCGATTCCCACAGGAAGAGGTGACACTGCTCATTCCCTGCTTCTTTCTCACATTTGAACATGCAACTGCCTACCTAACAACTCCCTGATTACCTAGTCATCTCAGATTTAACTCAAGGAAATCAAATCATTCTTTTTTTTTTTTTTATCTTAGAGTGGGGTTGTGCTAAATTGCCCAGGCTGGGGTGCAGTGGTTATTCACAAGCACAGTTCCACTACTGATCAGCAGGGGAGTTTTGACCTGCTCTGTTTCTGAGCTGGGCCAATTCACCCCTCCTTAGGCAACCAGGTGGTCCTCTGCTCTCAAGAGGTCACGGTATTGATGCCAAATTTAGTGTGGAAACTATATAGGCATAATGTGTTACAGCTCAGAACTCCTGGGCTCAAGCACAGATATATATATTTTTAAATGTTTGTTAACTGAGGTGAAATTCACATAACAAAATTAACCATTTTAAAGTGAACAGTGGCATTTAGTGCATTCACAATGCTCTGCGACCATCTCCTCTATTGAGTACTAAAACATTTTTTCACTCAAAAAATAAAACAAAACCCTGTGTCCATTAAGCAGCTCCTCCCTCATTCCCTGGCAACCACCAAATTGTTTTCTGTTTCTATTCAGTTCAGTTCAGTTGCTCAGTTGTGTCCAACTATTTGCGACCCCATGGACTGCAGCACGCCAGGACTCCCTGGCCATCACCAGCTCCCGGAGTTTATTCAAACTCATGTCCATTGAGTCGGTGATGCCATCCAACCACTTCATCCTCTGTCGTCCCCTTCTCCTCCCACCTTCAATCTTTCCCAGCAACAGGGGCTTTTCAAATGAGTCAGTTCTTCGCATCAGGTGGCCCAAGTATTGCAGTTTCAGCTTCAGCATCAGTCCTTCCAAGAATATTCAGGACTGATTTCCTTTAGGATGGACTGGTTGGATCTCCTTGCTGTCCAAGGGACCCTCAAGAGTCTTCTCCAACACCAGAGTTCAAAAGCATCAATTCTTCAGAAATTCTTTGGCACTCAGCTTTCTTTATAGTCCAACTCTCACATCCATACATGACTACTGGAAAAACCATAGCTTTGACTAGACAGACCTTTGTTGGCAAAGTAATGTCTCTGCTTTTTAATGTGCTGTCTAGGTTAATATGCAGTTCATGGGGTGGCAAAGAGTCGGATACGACTGAGCAACTGAATTGAACTGAACTAGGTTGGTCATAACTTTTCTTCCAAGAAGCAAGTGTCTTTTAATTTCATGGCTGCAGTCACCATCTGCAGTGATTTTGGAGCCCCCAAAATAAAGTCTGTCACTGTTTCCATTGTTTCCTGATCTTTTTGCCATAAAGTGATGGGACCAGATCCATCACTGATCCTCTCTTTCATCAAGAGGCTCTTTAGTTCTTCTTTGCTTTCTGCCATAAGGGTGGTGTCATCTTGTCTCTATGGACTTGCCTATTTGGGACATTTCACATCAATGGAATCATACACATGTGCCCTTGGAGTTCTGACTTTTTTCATACAGCATAATGGCTAAAAAATGTCCCATCATGTGGATGGACCATGTTGAATTTATTCATTCATTCGTTTTGTGGACTCTGGGTGGTTCCCACCTTTTGGCTGCTGTGAGTCCTGTGGCTATGAACACATGAGCATATGTTTGCTTGATCTGTTGGTTTTGTTCATGGCTTTCCCATCTCATGATGGTACCCATCCAGATACTCACGCCTGAAACCCAGAAGTCAATCTTCGTTCTTTAAACCCTAACAGCCCCCTCTATCCCATATGTCGCTCCCTGTCCAGAATATCACCTGGGCCCTCCTCTCACATCTCCACTACATCAGCTCCAGCCACCACTACTGCCTCTCCAGTGGGGCCCCAGCTCTCAGCCCTTCTCTGGCTCTTTAACCCCAATCTCTCAACCTCTTACTGTAGCCAGGCCATCTTTCTACACTTGACCTTAGCCAAAAGAGTGAGAAGTGATAAGCCAGCTCACCTTCCCAAACTGGTTATCAGAATGAGTCCTCTCCCCGCAAAGAATGACCACCCTGAAGAGGCTCCTATGGCAACCATGATGCATTTAAACTGTTTCATAATCTATTGTTGCTGTTGTTCAGTCACCAAGTTGTATCTTACTCTTTATGACCCCATGGACTGCAGCACACCAGACTTTCTTGTTTCATTATCTCTCAGAGTTTGCTCAAACTCATGTCCACTGAGTTGGTGATGCTATCCATCCATCTCATTCTCTGCCGCCCCCTTCTCCTACCCTCAATCTTTCCCAGCATCAGGGTCTTTTCAAATGAGACGGATCTTCAAATCAGGTGGCCAAACATTGGAGTTTCAGTTTCAACATCAGTCCTCCTAATGAATATGCAGGGTTGATTTCCTTTGGGATTGACTGGTTTGATCTCCTTGTAGTCCACGGGACTCAGGAGTCTTCTCCAACACTACGGTTTGAAAGCATCAATATTTTGGTGCTCAGCCTTCAGGTGGCACTAGTGGTAAAGAACACGGCTGCTAATGCAGGAGACATAAGAGATGTGGATTCAATCCCTGGGTTGGGAAGCTCCCCTAGAGGAAGGCATGGCAATCCACTCCAGTATTCTTGCCTGGAGAATCCCATGGACAGAGGGGCTTGGTGGGCTACAGTCCATAGCATCGCACAGAGTCGGACACGACTGAAGCAACTTAGCACGCAAGCATGCAGCTTTCTTTATGGCCCAACTCTCACATCTATACATGACCACTGGAAAGACCATAACTTTGACTATACAGACCTTTGTTGGCAAAGTGATGTCTCTGCTTTTTAATATGCTGCCTAGGTTTGTCATAGCATTTCTTCCAACGAGCAAGAGTTTTTTAATCTCATGGCTGCAGACATCGTTTGCAGTGATTTCGGAACCCAACAAACTAAAGTCTGTCACTGTTTCCACTTTTCTCCCTTCTATTTGCCATGAAGTGATGGGGCCAGATGCCATGATCTTAGTTTTATTTTTTAATGTTGAGTTTAAGCCAGCTTTTTCACTCTCCTCTCTCACCCTCATCAAGAAGCTCTTTAGATCCTCTTCAATTTCTGCCATTAGAGTGGTATCATCTGCATATCTGAGGTGGTTGATATTTCTCCTGGCAATCTCGATTTCAGCTTGTGATTCATCCAGCCCAGCCTTTTGCATGATGTACTTTGCATGCAAGCTAAATAAGCAGGGTGACAATATATAGCCTTGAAGTATTTCTTTCCCAATTTTGAACCAGTCCATTGTTCCATGTCCAGTTCTAACTGTTGCTTCTTGACCTGCATACAGGTTTCTCAGGAGGCAGGTACGGTGGTTTGGTATTCCCATCTCTTTAAGAATTTTCCAGAGTTTGTTGTGATCCACACAGTCAAAGGCTTTCGAATAGCCAATGAAACATGTTTTTCTGGGATTCTCTTGCTTTTGCTATGATTCTATGGATATTGGCAATTTGACCTCTGGTTCCTCTGCTTTTTCTAAACCCAGCTTGTACATCAGTCTCTAAGACCTTTAATGATCTGGCTCAGTTCACCCCTTCTCCCACTCTACCTCTGGCCCACATTCTGGATTCTGTAACCAGGCTGGCTTTCTATCCTTTGATTGTGCCAATCCCCTGTTCACCTGGCAGCCTCCACCCTACCTGTCCCTTGTTCCTGGAACCTGGGGTGTGATTGTGGCCACCTCTTCTCACAATTCACGTGGCACTTTCTTCCAGTCACCTGGTAAATCCATCACCCACTAACTCTGCTACTTTGCCTCATTTTATTTGAATCACAGTAATTAAAAAACCTATAATTGTCTTATTGCCCTTCTCTGGAACACAAGCTCTGTGAGAGCAGCACTATCCGTCCTGTTTACCGCCCAGTCCAGCCACTGAAACAGTGCCTGCATCAGGAAGGTGAGGCCAAAATGTCAGATACCAGTCGTGTGGAGTCCCAGGTCTGGCTAGGTGGGGACCAGGTGGTGTTTAGTAGGATGCCCTGCCTGGCTGGGTGGGTTAGAGATGCTTGTGCCTACAAAGGAACAGTGTTTGCCATTTCACACCAGGTGATAGGTGCGGTTTCTGGTAGGAAGTTGCTCTTTGGGGACAGTCCCTAGGATCTGGGACATCAACTCCTGTGGTGATGACTCATGGAAACCTAGCCCAACCCAGAGCACTGCACCCAAACCTCCACCTACCCCAGACAAGAGGAGCTGCTTTGCGCATCTACACCCTGAGTCCAGTAAGGGTTCAGGGAAGAGGCAGGTCGGCTCCTCAGGTGCAGCTGCTCCTGTCTTGCCCACCACTCTGGCGAGAGCTGGGCGTTTGTCTTCCTCCTGCCCTCTTGGTCTGGACATCCAGGCACACCACGCTGGTGCCCCAGGGACAAAATAGACACGGGCCAGCCCTCCTTGAGATTAGTCTAATCTGGTGAGATAAACTCCCGCCGCCAAATTTGGAGACTGTGGGAAATGAGACAGAGGGCTGAACCCTGACGTAAAAGGCAGGTCCACCTGGGTGACAACTAGCCCTGGGACAAAGGGCATGGTAAGGCATAAAAATATAGTTTTTCAGGGATTCAGAGTGGGGCAGCTTTTACCCCTTGCTGTGTTGGAGGATACTTTAACTTGGCAGGTTGGGCCTTGGTTTTCCCAGCAGTAAAATGGTTAAGACAATATATATGACTACACTCCTTAGTTGAAATTGTGATGGAGGTTTCTGATAAGAATTGAAACATTAATCTGGACATTTAAGCAGTGAAATTATGTATTGACAGCTGAGCTGGGCTGTCAATTCCTGCTTTGAAAGTACAGTTTACTGTTAACAACAGGACTTTGAACTGTGTGGGTAACATCTACAGTGTTTTGGATCATATAAGACAATACTGATGTAGGTACAGAGAGACCAATAAGTCATCTTGTAAACAATGTAAACTTGGGCTATCAATAATCACAGTGCAGTGCCGGTAAATAAATGTATTTTCCTTATGATTTTTTTTTAAAAAAGCATTTATTTAGGCTGCACCAAGTCTTAGTTGCAGCACGTGGGACCTATTTCCCTGATCAGGGATCTACCTTGGGCCCCTGCATTGGGAGCACAGAGTCTTAGCCATTGGACGACCAGGGAAGTCCCCTATGATTTTCTTAATAACATTTTGTCTAGCTTACTTTATTGTAAGAATACAGTGTATAATACACAGAGATACAATATGTGTTAAATACTATTTGTATTATAGGTAAGGCTTCTGGTCAACAGTAGTTAAGTTTGCAGTAAGTCAAAGGTTATATTCAGATTTTCAAGTATGCAGGGAGTTGGGGCCCCAACCCCCATGTTGCTCAAGGGTCAACTTGGGTGGAAGCTTTGGTCCAGCATAACAGGCCTACGCAAAGCAAATATTTTAACAAGCGTGAAGAGCCAGGCTTGTTTTCCAACACACTATTGCTTAGGTTATCCTCACCTTCTGGTAATACAGCAAAGTGTGTTTCAGGGAATTCCCTGGTGGTCCAGTGGCTAGGACTCTGCGCTTATACTGCAGGGAGTGGGTGGTCCCGGCATCCTCACCAGGCACATGTAAAAGATCAATTATATGGATAATATTCATACCTCAGGGCAAGAGCCTCAGGAGAAGTAAGACCCCCTTTACTTGTTTGCTGTGTGCTATGCTTAGTCGCTCAGTCTTGTCTGAGTCTTTGCCAACCCATGGACTGTAGCCTGCCAAGTTCCTCTGTCCACGGGGATTCTCCAGGCAAGAATACTGGAGTGGGTTGCCATGCCTTCCTCCAGGGGATCTTCCCAACCCAGGGATCATTTGCTGTCAACAGACGGCAAACCTCTGCTTTCTACATGTGCCTGGTTTAGTGGATAAAATGATTACCTAGTTTTCACTAAATTAACCTTCACAAGAGGCCAGCAGTTCAAGCAGTTCTGGAAAGAGGCTGTGGGTTAAAGATATGCCTAGTGACTGGAGGGGCTTCCTGGCTGGCTCAGCGACAAAGAATTCGCCTGCCAAACAGGTTCCATCCCTGAGTTGGGAGAAGATCCTCTGGAGAAGGAAATGGCAGCCCACTCCGGTATTCTTGCCTGGGAAATCTAATGGACAGAGGAATCTGGCTGGCTACAGTTCATGGGGTCGCAGAGTCGGACACGACTTAATGACTAAACCACCACAGTGATGTGAGGCAAGCAGACAATGGTAAAGGGCAGAGCCGGCACCTGGGCAAGTTTAAGTTTCACAAAGTTAAAGACGCTATTTTCACAGGACACAGATGAACCCGCGGCAGGGAGTGACGGTGGTTCAGAAGCCGATTCTGAGGAGCCAGATTCTTAGAGGCACTTAGAGAAGTTTAGGGTAAAATGCCATAACTGGTCATATTCTGCAGGGCAACCGAAAGCCATCACCTCCAGGGCCATCTTTTCTGAAGGGCGGGAGTTACTAGCGCCGCCATCAGACACGCGGAATACGGGGGCTCAAAGAACAAGGAGACGCAGTCCATGGTCAGGCGACCAGTCCTGGAGGCCCTGGAGCTGGGGACCATCTCAGAAGCCTTACTCTCCCACACTCGACCCCGGGTTGGAGCTTTTCAATTAGCAGGTTAAAACCGGCCTGGGGGTGGGTTGGGGGTGGGGGATGTGTGTGGCTAAAGTGAGAGCTGACAAGCAGGCAGTTAGATTCCAGATTTTTCAAAAGCAGACGACGTACAGTGGGGATTTCCATCCAAAGGCAGTAATAACGCGTGTGCCGGTGCAGGGTTGCGGACGTGTGCCCAAGTTCCCACTCGAATTAGGGCCACCAGGGGGATTTCGCCCGGGTCTGCAGGGGCCACAGGTTTACGGTCCCGCGCAGAGAATCCGGGAACGCGGGGCGGGAGGGAAACCAATTCATCCCGAGAGCCCACCCAACAGGGCCCCACGCGGTAGGCTCCTCGGCGCCCCGCTGCCTCCGCACCGATTAATCTTAGGAGTGAGTAGAGTTCGGCCCTCCGAGATCCCACGCGAGCCACTCCCGCACGCAAGCCACTGCCGTGCGAGGGCCGCAGCACCCCTGCTCTCTCTGCGGCCAGAACGTGACCTTTCACCGGAACAAGAACGCCCCGCCCCTTCCGAGGAGGGGCCTCGACGCACGCTCGGACGCACGCGCCATGGCGTCAGTTCCTGGCGGCGGCGGCGGCGCGGGGCCTTGCTTCCGCTTACCGCCGCGGCGCGCGCTCGGCTCTCATCCTGTTCGGTATCATGGCGGCTACGGCCACGATGGCCACTTCGGGTTCGGCGCGGAAGCGGCTGCTCAAAGAGGAAGACATGACCAAGGTGGAATTCGAGACTAGCGAGGAGGTGGACGTGACCCCCACGTTCGACACCATGGGCCTGCGGGAGGACTTGCTGCGCGGCATCTATGCCTACGGTAGGTGGGCTCCGGGCGCGGGCTGGGGGCGCCCACGGAGAGAGCAGGGGCCCGGCCGGGGGTGGGGCCCGAGACTGGGAGTCCTGCGGCCCTGGAGGCTGGCGGTCGGAGGTGAGACCTAGCCCGGGGACCCTACCCGCATTTGTGTCGGCTGGTTCAAGTGCTCTCTCGGCTGGGCGCCGTGCTGGGTCCCGCGAGGGCTGCAGGGTCCTCTGCACTCCCAAGTCATTCATTCAATGGATGACTGTATTGTAACAGGTGCTAGGACGTGCGCGGCTCTAGGCACTGAGGGCTTAGCAGTGAACCAGACAGGCCTAGGGAGCTTAAGTTGCCTTTGGGAGAAAGACGAAGTGGTAATGGCTACGAGGAAAATAAAGCGGGTTAACTGAATCAAGCATGACTGGGGGAGGAGAGAGTTAATAGGGCAATTAGGTTTGGGGCCTCCCAGGCTGGCATTTGACTTGAGATCTGGGACAAAGCCCGTTATGGATGGAGGAGCCTGGTAGGATGCAGTCCGTGGGGTCGCTAAGGGTCGGACACGACTGAGCAACTTCACTTTCACTTTTCACTTGCACACATTGGAGAAGGACATGGCAACCCACTCCAGTGTTCTTGCCTGGAAAATCCCAGGGACGGGGGAGCCTGGTGGGCTTCTGTCTGTGGGGTCACACAGAGTCGAACACGACTGAAGTGACTTAGCAGCAGCAGCAGCAGGCTGACATTTGACTTGAGATCTGGGACAAAGCCTGTTATGAGTAGATTATGGTAGAACCGAGCAGAGAGAGAAGCTGATCCAAGGGCCCTGCAGCCTGAAGCCTTGTGTATTTCAAGAAGACAAAGAATTCCCCCTATCCTGGGAACCTAAGGCAAGATTGGGACTCGGGAGGGGCACAGCCAACAAAGCGTGGTGCCAGGTGATGAAGAATTTGAATTTTATTTCTAAGTCCAGTGGGAGGCCTTTGGAGGGTTCTAAACAGGGAAGTGGTGGGATCAGATTTGCAGTTACAGAGGTGGTCCTGGGTGTCTGAAAACGGGGGAAGGCAAGGCAGGAGAGGAATCAGGGAATGTTAAGAGGCTTTTGTTCCAGTCCAGGGAAGCGATGTTGGTATTGTGTTGGAAATGGAGTGCTGACAGGGTTTGATTATGGGTTGAATGTGAGGCTCAGAGGAAAGTCCTGGGTGTGTGAATAACTGGATAGGTGATGATGCCCTTTCTTTTGGTGGGGGGCACTGGAGGGAACTCTTATTGGATGAGTGGAGCTTGAGGGACCTGTGAACTATTCAGTAGGACATGTAAAGCAGGCAGCTGGGGAGCCTGAGAAGAGGTGGGGTTGGGGATGCAGATGGGAGTGATCAGCACTTGTGCTTAATGCCTGGGACTGGAACAAACATCTTTTCTATCCAGCAGTCTCTGACACTGTGACAGTTCAGCACAAAGAAGGTGCTGAGGAGGGAGTTGAAGAGCCAAGGAAATGGCAACCCACTCCAGTGTTCTTGCCTGGAGAATCCCAGGGACGGGGGAGCCTCGTGGGCTTCTGTCTATGGGGTCACACAGAGTCGGACACAACTCAAGTGACTTAGCAGCAGCAGCAGCAGCCAGGCCTGGTAGTGTGGCTGACAGTTCTATCTGCCTCTGGGCACCCAGGACATCGCTGCCCTAAAAACAGTGTTTTTAGTTTCCCAATCCATGTGCTGGGTCATCATGAGGGGTTTAATTCGTCTGTTATATTTGCTTTTGTGTTAGATAGGAAAGTGTATTATATTTTAGAAAACTACCAGAAATTGAAGTATGCTATGTTTATTTTCTTGCACAGTTAGAGGGATGGTGGTGTAGTTCATGTAGCTGCATCAAACAGGAATATGATCCAAGCAGTAGACAAAATGGAGGTCTAGGTGATATGAACAACTTGCAGACTTACTACTGGTTGGGAGTGGTGACTACAGTACTGATTGGTTTATCCTCCTTTTTTACCTTAAAAAGTAATGTCACAGAACCCCCAGCAGTGCAGACTATTGTAATGTAGCCAAACAGTACACAAGGAATTGGAGTAAAGCGTGAGCCTCCGTCACCCCCATTCTCCAGGAGTAACCACCGACATTGTTTTTTAACCTCGGGTCTCTCTGTTGTGCAGCAGTGCTCCTTAGAGATTGTCTCTGTATAAACAAGATTGTGTGTCGGTGTGAAAAGCCCCTTCAGCCTGGCACTTCATTCATTAGCAGTTTCTTCTGAGCTTAGTGTGTTGGACATTGGGTTACGAGTGGGTGGGGAATTTTAAAAAGATACCATCTTTCCCACAAGGAGCTCCACTTATGGTTTTAAGTATGCTGTCCTAGTGGCTAGAGCTCATTTTTTTGTTTTAATTTACAGGTTTTGAAAAACCATCAGCAATCCAGCAGCGAGCTATTAAGCAGATAATTAAAGGAAGAGATGTCATTGCACAGTAAGTCTGCTCATGCAGTAGGAGTCAGGTGCTAGTCAGCACAGGAATGTGTAGTTCATTGCTTCTCCATTCAGACGCCTTTACCAGCTCTTGACTTGACTTCAGCTGTGGGCTGTTTTTATTTTTGTGTTCTCCACTCTAGAAAGCATTGTTTTTTTTCTTTAAGCCAGATTACTTACTTATCGTTTGGCATATGGAACTATACATTAACACCCTTTTAATAGCTTTGTTTCTGATTTGCCTGATTTTTAAAGACTCATTTACCAAAAAAAAAAGTCTGAAATTGTAGAAAAGAATTATATAAAAGGTGATCTTTCTCTGCTGCCTGGAACACCCATTCTACCGGTTCTGCAGTTCTGTAACCCCCTGATGCAAAGGCCACTTACTGTCCTTAGTGATTTAAAGGTTGTGCCTGAGTCCTGCCGCCTTGTGGTTAAGATGTTGGTTAGGGCATTGGGGTCAGTGAAGGGGGGACTCTGCTTGGGGGAAGCTGCCTAAGTGCTTCTGCAGCCCACAGCCTCGGAGCACTGCTGCAGCAGGGGTTACATGAATGGGCACAGTGGCATGTAGCCCAGCCTTCTACATCCCATTTATCTGTGTTTGCTTTGCTAGATCTCAGTCTGGTACAGGCAAAACAGCCACCTTCAGTATTTCTGTCCTCCAGTGTTTGGATATTCAGGTAATCTTAAACTTTAATCCTTGGAAATACTTCCTTTATCTTCTGTAACTACAGTGTTCAAGAAGTACAGTTCTTAAATATATCTAGTTGTACTGAATAAACATTGTTTAAGGGAATCTTAGGTGTACACTAGTATATGAGCTAATATTCTGTCAGAAATTTCTTTTTATTGAAACAGTTTTTAAAAATTTCATTGAGATGCAGTTGATTTGCAGTGCTACATTAGTTTCAGATGCAGCAAAGTGGTTCAGATGTATGTGTGGATATCTGTACACACACATATATACTTTTAAAGATTCTTTTTCACTATAAGTTGTCTATTATATATATATATAGTAATGTATATATTTTCATTCGAAACTCCTAATTTATCCCGCCCCTCCACCCTTTCCCATATAATAACCATAGATTGTTTTCTGTGTCTATAAATTGGGAGGTTTTTTTTAACTAGTGGAAATCCTTGTCTACAAACAAGAATCCTGACTAGTATACCTCATTATTGCTGGTTATCTGGTTTAAATAATATTCAGACTTGCTTACCTGAAATCAGATGTGTGGTTAACATGAGGTGATATTCAGAATAGATCTGAGTCTGAATATGTGCAGTCTACCTGGAGAAGGGAATGGCACCCCACTCCAGTATTTTTGCCTGGAGAATTCCATGGACAGAGGAACGTGGCGGGCTACAGTCCATGGGGATGCAAAGAGTTGGACACAACTGTGCAACTAACACACACATACCTCTCGAAAATACTGAGGTTCTCTATTTTCTGACATAATTATTTTCCTAGGTTCGTGAAACCCAAGCTTTGATCTTGGCGCCAACAAGAGAGTTAGCTGTACAGATCCAGAAGGTGAGATGATTAAAGATGGCGATGTTGTATTTGTAAGTACACTTGATCCTTGAACCACATGAGTGAACTGCGTGAATCCCGTTCATATGCAGGTTTTTGAAAACGAATACGTACTGCAGTACTGCCTGATCTGAACTTAGGTGGCTCGAAGGATAGGGAGGGCTGACTGAAGTCTGTGTGGATTTCTGACTAAGCTTGGGTTTAGGGGTGTCTGGAGTCAGTCATCCCTAACCTCCCTCCCTGCCATTCACACCGCTCAAGCCAACTGATTGACTTAATTGAATCTGTTTTGTCTCTTCTGTTGGGATTTTTTCCCCTGATTCCTTATGTTTTGCCTGAATCACTGGTTTCTGTGAAGTCATCTTTAGTTCTGCTTGTATGATTCTCCTTAGTTTTTTGCAGTCTTAGAATGATAATTTTTTTCAAAAAAAGGCCCATCTTAATAAAAATAATTGTAACTATTTTGTTTTATAGTGTAAACACTGTGGAAATGGAAATGTGTTTGTTAAGATGTTAATATTGTCTCTGGGTGGTAGGATTGTGAATTTTGCACATTTTCTTATTTTTCTATAGTTTCTAATGCATACTGCTTTTATAATAAGAAAACAGTAAAACTAACTTTATTCTGGTGCAGAAAAGAGTGGAAGGAGGAGACTTGGGCTGTCTGTAGTTTTATGATAGAAGTAATAGCATAAACAATACCTGATGGTCATTTTAAATAAGAATAGAAGCAGTCTTCATTTGGGGAGAACTCAGATGTTTCTGACGTTAGAGTGGTCTTGGGCAGACCTTGGACGTGAACCTGTGTTTTGATTCAGGGCCTGCTTGCTTTGGGTGACTACATGAATGTCCAGTGCCATGCCTGCATCGGGGGCACCAATGTTGGGGAGGACATCAGGAAATTGGACTACGGACAGCACGTTGTCGCCGGCACACCTGGGCGTGTCTTTGGTGAATAATTGCTTTTGTCTATAAAAAGTGCCTCAGTGATAGAGGACTGTTTTCATTTTGATACGCTACCTGGTAACTTTGCATTTGAGTAACTTTTAAGAAGTGGAGGGAAGGTCCCTGAAATGCGATGAAAACTGGTTGAAATGGCTGGCTCTTTACTTATAACATGACTTCTACTTATTTGGAAATCTTAATTTTATAGATATGATTCGTCGCAGGAGTTTGAGGACACGTGCTATCAAGATGTTGGTTTTGGATGAGGCTGATGAAATGTTGAATAAAGGTATGAACAGCAAGAGTTTTCTAGATGTATTGGGATGTATTTCATGTCTTTCTACTAAAACACATGAGGACAAATAAGGACCCCTGAGTGACAGCAGCTGTGCTCTTAATACAGTGACTGGGAATGCGTAATGACAGCTGTCACCTTGGTTCAGTAGCAGCTGTGACCAGTACCTTAGAGTCTTCACGCCTCTGTTCCCTGCACACCCCCCTCCGCGGCCTTACTTCCACATCGGGGCCAGGTGGGTCATCTCTAGGTACTCTGGTTGCCCAGTGTAAAGGGAATAATTTCCTTCTCAGGAGTCACCAGTAACTCGTGGGGCTCTTCCCAGGTGTTTTTCTGGTCCCTGGTTCTTGAGCAGTTCTCTTAGAACCTAGAGGCTAATGCTGTCCTCGGAGCTGCCCTCCACCCTATGTCTGTCTGGGGCCCCTTGCCTGGGGGTCCTGCTCATCAGCTAAGTTAAAGGTACAGTTACTACAAAGTGAGGTCTCTAGACCAGCAACATCTTTGTTAGCTGGGAATGCACTGGAAACACAACGTCTGGACCCCTGATCTTAGCGGTCAGGGCCTCGCGGCTGCCTGCCCCTTATGTAACATTTTCAGGTGTACAACATGACTCAGTATCTGTGGGAGATTGGTTTCAAATGGGAGGTTTTTTTTAATTGAAGATTTTTTGGTGAAAATCCAGATCTCTGGATTTACTTAAAATATGGCAGGTTTGGCCACCATGGGTGTACATCCTCGGGGCACCAACAGCTGGAACTGAGGTATGACCATCTGGCAGAAGCCCAGGGTTGTGGGCTCAGGTTTCTATTGCTTTTAACTGTTGGCATCCAGGACTCTTGGGTGGGATCATGGTCGCCAGAGCACACCAGGGAGAGAAGAGGGGATGTGAGAATTTGGTCCAGCTCCATAAGAAGGTTCCTTGTGAAATCTCATACCTTAAAACCACAGTGCTACATCTAGTTAAATGAACAATTGATGTGCGATTTATGTCAGAGTGTACAGCCTTAAAAATTCCTGTGTGTCTCATTCCTCATCCCAGGTTTCAAAGAACAGATCTACGACGTGTACAGGTACTTGCCCCCAGCCACACAGGTGGTGCTCATCAGTGCCACACTGCCCCATGAGATCCTTGAGATGACCAACAAGTTCATGACCGACCCCATCCGCATCTTGGTAAAACGGTGAGGATGCCCTATTTCTCAAGAGAGACTAACCCGTAGCATAGTTGTATCAGGTTTTCAGTTCAGTCACTCAATTGTGTCTGACTCTTTGCGACCCCATGGACTGCAGCACGCCAGGCTTCCCTGTCCATCTCCAACATCTCCAATTCCTGGTGCTTGCTCAGACTCATGTCCATCGAGTCGGTGATGCCATCCAACCATCTCATCTTCTGTTTTCCCCTTCTCCTGCCTTCAGTCTTTCCCAGCATCAGGGTCTTTTCTAGTGAGTCAGTTCTTTGCCTTAGGTGGCCAAAGTTTTGGAACTTTAGCATCAGTTCTTCCAATGAATATTCAGAACTGATTTCCTTTAGGATTAACTGATTTGATCTCCTTGTAGTCCAAGGGACTTTTGGGTCTTCTCCAACTCCACAGTTCAAAAGGATCAATTCTTTGGCTGTCAGCTTTCTTTATGGTCCAACTCTCATATCCATACAGACCATGAAAATTCTTTCGATTTTCTCTTTTGAAAAGCAAGCGTTGATATATTCTCTTTTGATTCAGTAATTTCAGGTATAAAAATTTGTTGATAGTGTTTATTTATCAGTGAGATTATTTGTCGCTGGGAGTAAAATGTGTATTCTATTAAATAGCCAAACATTTTGTTTAGAACCATATACAAGGTGTGGTTAAAGGTTCAGCCTAACCCCGAGCTTGGGCTCATGCAGTGGAAGTGGTGACTCCTGGGAGGATGTGGCAGGTGGGAGGGGTTGGGATCTAATGACCAGACTCCTGTGCTGCCAGGGTTCAGGCTGGTACCTGCAATGGCACCTGGGCTGTGTGTGCCCTCGTTGGGGTTGGAGGGGTGAGTTGACAAAATTATCTTTGTCCTACAGTGATGAACTGACTCTCGAAGGCATCAAGCAGTTTTTTGTGGCTGTGGAACGGGAAGAGTGGAAGTTTGACACCCTGTGTGACCTCTACGACACGCTGACCATCACACAGGCTGTCATCTTCTGTAACACCAAGAGGAAGGTGGGTGGTTGTCCTGACTCTTTAATGTCCTTGTGGCAAAACAAAAAAACGAAAGTCATAGAACTTAGACTTTTTCTGTACATGTTTTAGGTACGTGGTCTCTACAGCATACACTTGGCTTTGCCCTTTAGATCAGAGTTGCCATAGGTGATGGGTGGACTAGCGAGTATGTCCAGGGAACATGTGTACAGTGTGTTGGTCTGGTCCCGTGATTGTAGGCTTGGGATCACTGGTTTGGATGGCACCAGAGCTTGCATTCTGTGAGCTCCCATGTGATGCTGATGTGTGGGTAGAGCTGAGAACCCTGGCAACTTTCCTTGGAAAAGGAGGATTTGGGCTACATTCCAATGAGAACATTGACACACATATATATAACTTTTTTTAAAGAGAATTTTTGCCCCAATATTTGCTGGACAAATTTAAGTTTTCTACACATCCAGTGAAGATCGGAGTGAGTTTTAAGAACACTTGTTTTATGAGTATTTGTATTAGTCCTGCAGGTAATTGACATGAAATCCTGAATCCAGTCTCTGGTTTGGTTTGTGAGCACCTGTTGATTCCATCTGTAGGTTGACTGGCTGACGGAGAAGATGAGGGAAGCTAACTTTACCGTGTCGTCCATGCACGGGGACATGCCCCAGAAGGAGCGAGAGTCCATCATGAAGGAGTTCCGGTCTGGTGCCAGGTGGGTCGGCTGTACCTTCTGCTCCTGTGCTGAGGCCACGGGCCAGCATTTCCAGGGTGTTAACCTGAGCTCAGGGAGGTCACTGACATGCTTGGTGACCAGGGGAGCCACTGTGGTGTGATAGACTAGGCTGAGGTGAGAACTAACCTTAACTAGAGGATCCGTTTCCAAAAAAGGGATTTTCTGTTTATCCTTTTGTATTGGTTTTAGCTTAATCCCACTGCAGCTGGCAAACATGCTTTGTATGATTTCTTCCCCTTAGTATGTATTCATACTTGCCTTATGGCCCAGCAGCGGGTTGTTTTAAGACCATTCTTTGTGCTTGGACAGGATGGGTTCTGCGCTGTGCTGGCGCCCTGTGTCCTGGCTGTGCCTGTTGGCTTTCAGTTGGTTAATTGTGTTTCTCAGGCCTGCATCCTTACCCCTCTCCCCTTGACTCTTTCATCTGTGTTGAGAGTGCTGGTCTTTCTCTTGGGGGTTTTGCTTATGTGTCCAAGTTCAGAATTACTAGATGTCTGGAGGATTTAGCCGACCTTGGAAGTACCTGCCCCGCTTTACTAGGGCCTCTGTCCTGAACCCTGCTCCGTCTGCGCCAGCTTCCTTAGTGTACCTTTCTTCCTGCACATCAGGCTCCGAGTGCTCGGTGTCCCCTCAGCGCTGCCTTTCTTCCTTCACATCTGGTTTCCAGACTTAAGCTTTAGATGGATTTCACGCAACCGGAATAGTGTTGGCTTTTGTTTTTCCCTCCTTTAAAAAAAAAGTGAATTGGTTTATTTGACTGCACCAGGTCTTAGTTGCAGCTTATGTGGTCTCGTTCCCGACCAGGGATTGAACCCAGGCCCCCTGAATTGGGAGCTAAGAGTCTTAGCCCGTGGACCGACAGGGAAATGCCTGTTTTTCCTTTCTTTTAATCTGGTGATGATTGCTATCTTTTCATTGGAACATTTAGCCCAGTTTTGTTTACTGTAAATACTGCAATTATTGTTGTTTTTTGTTCAGTCACTCAGTTGTGTGGAACTCTTTGTGACCCCATGGACTGCAGCACGCCAGGCTTCCCTGTCCTTCACTGTCTCCTGGAGTTTGCTCAAACTCATGTCCATTGAGTTGGTGATGGTATCCAGCCATCTCATTCTCTGCTTCCCCCTTCTCCTCTTGCCTTCAGTCTTTCCCAGCATCAGGGTCTTTTCTAATGAGTCAACTCTTCACATCAGGTGGCCAAAGTATTGGAGCTTCAGTTTCACAATCAGTCCTTCCAGTGAATAGTCAGGATTGATTTCCTTTAGGACTGACTGGTTTGATCTCCTTGCTATCCAAAGGACTCTTCAGGCACCACAATTTGAAAGCATCAATTCTTCGGTGCTCTTATATTTGGTTTTAAATTTTATAAGATAAAATTGTCTGTCTTTAAGTGTATTTTACTTGTCATTTCTTTAGTTTGGATTTTATTCTTGTTATTCCTTTCTTCACTTTTTACTTTGGAAAATGTTTATATTCTATTTCTTTGTGTTAGTTAGCTGCTGATGATGCTGAAGAGTTATCAGCAACTGTGGTTGATGGTACTTTTATCGTCTCCCCTGAGGGTATAGAGAACCTGAAACCCTTTACTTCAGTGACCCTCCAGACTTCTGTCGCTGTTTTCATGTGTTTTAATTTACATGTATTTCAACCCCCACAAGACGTTTTTGCTTCATGTAACGAGATGGGTGTAATTCATATCATAAATGCTTTGTGCTGACCACGCTCATTACTCTTCTGTCTGTCTCCGAGCAGCTTCTGTCAGGGCTGCGTTTCCTTCTGCCTGAAGAATGTCTCTATTTAGTTTGTGTCAGCTGGTCTCTGAAAATGTCTGCTTCATCCTAAAGCATCTCCTGATGTTAAGGAGGCAGTCCAGCAGGGTTGGTCCCGGGCGCCCCGTGGACCCCAAACTCGGGGCGCTCATACCCCTTACGTGGCGCGGCCGGCCTTCCGTGTTTGGGGTTTCTTGGTCCCGTTGTTCCTGTCAAGACACCAGTCCTATGAAGACACTGTCTGTTCTGCAGGCTGCTCCCTAGGTCTGTTTGGTTTGTGTTGTGTTTCAGTGGTTTTCACGCTCATGGGTCCACGTGTGATTCGGTCTTACTCCTCCTGTTTGGAGTTTATCTGCTCTTGGCCTCACCCCTCAGGTGGTGCCCTGGCTCCATTCTTGGCTCTCCCTCTGGGGCTCCAGTTCCGTGTGATTATCTGGTAGCAGCAACACCTCTCCTGTTTTTTTGAACTTTTTTTCCTGTTCTATTGTCCCTTCAAACTTTGAATGTTTCTATACCAGTGATGTCCAGTAGGAATGTAAATCAAGTAAACATATGTTATTTAATCTTGTATATCATTTCAACATATAATCAGCATTAAAAATATTAGAGATATTTTGCTTTTTTTTTTCTGGTACTAAGTATCCAAATACAGTGTGAATTTTACAATTTCAGGCAATCTCATTTCAGACCAGTCACTCCAGTGCTTTGTGAGCTGGTGGCCTCAGCATTGGATAGCGTGAGTCTGTGTTGTGTCAGATTCTGTCCTTTGTGAAGGACAGAGTGGTGTGAGTTGCACTTCTAATTAGAAGACACTGTTTGTTGTGCACCAAAATCAGTGAGGCCGGTGTACTTGATTTTTTGCTGGACAAGAGTAAAATGATGTCCTTCCCATGTAGTGGTGGCTCTAAACAAATGCAGTAGAGTAAAAGATAGCCTATATATACATATATAGACATTTTTTATTTTAATGAGATAAACATATGGCTTAAGTAACTAAGTAAAACCAAACACGCCTTCTGAATGGGGCTTTCTGGTGCTGTCCCGCATGCTTCAGCCTGCAGAGGGACCAGTGTGAGGAGCCCTAGTGTGCTCGTAGCTGGTCTGACCCTTTTATGCTAGGCGATTGTCTCAAATGCCTTTCTTTCTGCAGCCGAGTGCTCATTTCTACAGACGTCTGGGCCCGGGGGCTGGACGTGCCCCAGGTGTCCCTCATCATCAACTATGACCTGCCCAACAACAGAGAGCTGTACATACACAGGTGCGCCATGCAAGCTTTTCCTTGGTTTCATTCTTCTTGGTGGATGTACTGAAACCTTTGCTATGTTTACTGAAGTGATTTTGCTTTATTCTTAAAGAATTGGGCGATCGGGTCGATATGGCCGAAAGGGTGTGGCCATTAATTTTGTCAAGAATGACGATATCCGCATCCTCAGAGACATCGAGCAGTACTACTCCACCCAGATCGACGAGATGCCCATGAACGGTGAGGCCCTGTCTGTGATTGTTGTAGGAAGAACCTCCTGGTTCCTAGTTTGGGCCACTTGAGGTTTCTCCCGTTTTGCTTTTTTTGTGAGCTTTTAGTTAACTTTATAAATTTTGTTTGTATTATTTCTTACTGTTTATCTTTCTTCATTTTCAGTTGCTGATCTGATCTGAAAAATCTGCTCACTGGAGCCTCTTCATCTATTTTGTATCAGTTTGGAAATATTTAGAGGCGGTTTCTATTTAACGGGGTTTGTGCGAACTCTATTCTCAAAGTACCTCCCTCCCCCCCACCTCAGGATGAACTCTGGAGATGGGGCCACCTTTTCTTACCCACGTGTAAATAATGCATTGCTTTAAGTCTTTTTCATTAAACATTTAAAACTTTTCCCATAAATTCTAATTTGTATTTCTTAAGATGGACGTCTAGTGACCTACTGTCTGTATGATCTCCTTTTATTCTGAATTTTGACCTTTAAGATGGTGAAATAGAAATGGTAAGCTGCCTGGACTCTCCACACTTCCCCAGATTGGTACCCGATCCCATTTCTTAAGGATGGCAGGTGGGGAGTCGATCATCAGTACTTTTCTTTGGGTTGGCCTAGGTTTGTGTGCTTGGGTGCAGAGGGCAAGATAGGATCCCTGGGCGGATAACTGTAAGGAACCGTTCCCAGCCTGGCATCTCTGGGTTAATGAGCCCACCTGTCATGGCTGAGGAGGGGCCACACGTAAGGCGCCGTGGGTGATTCAGGGAGGGGCCGACAGGAAACAAGCCACAGGGGAAGACACCTGAGAGACTCAGCCCAAGTCAGATGTTGTCAAGTAAGAAGCAAATGCAGACGTCCGCGGGAGTCTACCCTTGGGGTGAGTCAGAAGCGGTATGTGATCACCAGGGGTTTCAAAACCATTAACCCTGAGTGTTGGTGAAGATGTTGGTGTGGGATGTTCATGTGAGTAGGTACAGACTGTCTGGAAAGCAGCCAGGCCCTTGGGCAGTAGGAGCCACTGGAGTGATACTCCCCTTTGAGGGAGTCACTCTGCCATCGGCAGTAGTCTGGAGTGCTGGCTGCACAGGTGTGCTCACCAGTGTCCTCCGGCACCAGCAAAAGAGGCCTGGAAAGGACTGCATCACCAGGGGCTTGGGAGGGAAGCGATGTCCTATTTGCACTGATGCACGTGAGGGGGTTCTCGGGTGGGTGTCTGGGACTGCTAGTGTCACAGGCCAAGTGGGTTCAGCTGCTCCCCATGGTGGCTAAGTGTTGGAGTTGGTGTGGAAATAACCCAGATGCCACTGAACTGAAAGATGCAAATACACAGGATGGATATTGTTTGGCAATAGGAGGGAATGAAGAGCTGGCACATGTTGCAATTTGAACCTTGAAATAGGCTGAGTAGAACAAGCCAGTCACAAAGGGCCACACAAGTGCTTCTATTTCTATTAAATATCCTAAATTGGTAAATCCATAGACAGTGAAGTCACTCAGTTGTGTCCGACTCTGCGACCCCATGGACTGTAAGCTATCAGGTTCCTCCAGCCATAGGATTCTCCAGGCAAGAGTACTGGAGTGGGTTGCCATTTCCTTCTCCAGGGGATATTCCCGACCTAGGGATCGAACCGGGTCTCCTGCACTGCAGGCAGACGCTTTACTGTCTGAGCTACTCCAGTTTATAGAGAGTGGATAACCGGTTTTCTGGGGGCTGAGAGGGAGTGGCTGCTAAAGGGTATAGGTCTTCTTTGGGGGTGATGGGAATGTTCTGGAACTAGAAGTATGGTTGCATGATTCTATGAATATACTGAAAGGTACGGAATTGTACATTTTAAAGTGGTAAATTGTGTGGTAGGTGAACTGTATCAAAAATCAGGTGGGGAATCTAATACTTCCTCTAAATTATACTTAAAAAGGGCATGAGCAAGGGGGAAGATACTTGTATGTACTTGACAAAAGACAAACTGGAAAATACGAAGAATTTTGTGTGTAGGTAGAATGATGGTCCCGCCAAATGTGTGCCCAGTTGCTGAGTCGTGTCCAACTTTTTGTGACTCCATGGACTGTAGCCTGCCAGGCTCCTCTGTCCATGGAATTTTCCAGGCAAGAATGCTGGAGTTGATTGCCATTTCCTTCTCCAGGGGATCTTCCTGACCCAAAGATTGAACCCGTGACTCTTGAGTCTCCTGCATTGGCAGGCAGGATCTTTATCACTAGTGCCACCTGAAATTGGGTTCTAACATGACAAACTCAGAACTGAGGGCTAAGTATGAGGGCTACTAATTGTCTATCAACTTCCATTTTTTTCTTAGGACCTCAGACAATAGTGAAAATAAACAGGGAATTACTGTTTATTCTGTCAGTGCTGTGGACAAGAATATGTCTCTATTAAGAAATCCATCTGAGGGCTTCCCTGATGGCTTATTGGTAAAGAATCTGCCTACCAATGCAGGAAACACAGGTTTGATCCCTGATGCGGGAGGATCCCACATGGCTCAGAGCAAACTAAGCCTGTGCTCTAGAGCCTAGGAGCTGAACTACTGAGCCCGTGTGCTGCAACTACTAAAGCCCATGCTCCCTAGAGCCCATGCCCCCTAGAGCCCATGCCCCTCACGGAAAGAAGCCACCGTAATGAGAAGTCACACACTGCAACTAGAGTAGCTCTCACTCTGAGAAATTAGAGAAACCCATCTATCCCACCCCCAAATGCCCACATCTTAATCCCTGGAACCTGTGAATATCCCACATTAAATGGCCAGAGGGACTTTGCAGATGAGATTAAGTTAACGATTTTGAGATGAAGGGCTACCATGGGTCAGAGAGTGGTGAAATGAAGAGGTGGAAGAGAGTCTCAATGGTGAGGATTCGGCTCACCATTGCTGGATTTGGTGCCCTGAGCTATGATCTGGAGTAGCCCCTAGAAGCTCAGGCGGATGTGTAGGGGACTGCGCACCTCAGACCTGTATGCTCAGGAGACTGAATTCTGCCAACAACCCGAATGAGCAAGGGAGCCTCCAGAGAGGAAGCAGCAGCCCTGCTAACACCTGATTTTAGCCCGGTGAGACCAAGTCAAACTTCTGACCTACAGAACTGTGACAGAATAAATCTGTCATTTTAAGCCACGGAGATTGTGGTAATTTGTCGGTAGCAATGGAAAAACTATTTCATAACTCAGGGGGAACAAATCCAAGTAAAAAATAGGCGAAATACCTGAACAGACACTTTACCAAAGAAGAGTGACATAAGTCCAAGAAAAGATGCTCAACCATCTTCAGTCATCAGGAACACAAATCAGACCCATGAGATCCACCGTCACTGGAATGGCTGAAACTGAAGATACCAGCCCAAGCCACAGCAAAGCTGGTAGGAACAGAGCAGGTCACCCACTTTGGAAAACAGTTCAGTCATACACACCCCCGCTCCATAGGACCTGACCCTATCATGCTTGGTGTCTGCTCAAGAGAAATGAAAACACGTCCATTCACACTGGTCCACGACTGCTGACCACATCTTTATTCCTAACAGTAAAAGGCTGAAAACATTCAACGCCATTAAAATTTGATAAACCATATGGCACCTCCATACCATGGAAAACTGGCCATGAAAAAGCACACATGCAACATGGGTGAATCTCAGAGTAGTCAGATTAGTATTAGCACCCCGCCCAAAAAAAGCTGTTATGATTCCATTTACAGAAAATTCCACAAAATGTAAACTGATTTATAGTGACCAAAATCTGACCAGTGGTTGCCTGGGAACGGAAGTATGGGCATAGCAGCTTTAGTCCACAGAGCCCTTGGGCAGGGTTGGGGAGGGTGCGCATCTCCCACCAGGTGACTGACCCCAGGCCTGGCTGGCTGTTCTCCAGTCACCTGACAGATGATACTTGGGTGTGAGGTGATGGACTGTGAGGGTGCTGCTCTGAGAGTACACAGTAAAGCACGCACTCTGCCCAGAAATGTCCAGGGGCCCATCTAGGATGGAGTCCTACTTCTGTGTCAAGACCTTCAGGTGCATCCTTTTATTGAAAATAACTGCACTTCAGATTGAGGGTTCCCTGAGTCCTGTGAACTGTGCTGAGTTGTTGGGGGCAACAGCCCAGAAAGCAGTCTGTAGCAGCCCCCAGCTCTGTGCTTTCATCGGGTCCCAGCAGCAGGGCCTCCCGAGGTGGGGGGCCTTGCGACGCAGGTACCACCCCATCCAGGCACCAGCTCTGTGTCACAGGCGGGCAATGGTGGCTGACAGTGCACACACACTGCAGTGACAGGCTATAGAGGAGCAAAGCTTCCAGTAAACGTTTCCAATATAGGGCGCCCTCAGGGCATTGATCTGACTGGCATCTGGGCAGAAGACTAGATGAACTGCTGGCCCAGGGCCCAGGAGACAGACTCACAAGCGGATCTGGGTGTTCAAGGACATCAGTGCCATGTGACTCGGGGTAAGCACTTCTGACCCAGGTCCCTACACTGCAGATGGCGTGCAAGTGCTGGGCCACTGGGAGGTCTGTAAAGGAGCAGCACGCCACTGGGCCCCAGGTTAAGACCAACTGATGACGAACTGCTCTCCCATGGTCAGCGAGACAGGGATGTCCAGAGTCTGGGGACAAGAAATAGGAAAACTGGGTTGGCAACTGAAGTGAGGCAGACAGGAGCCTGTGGCTGTGGGTGGGCAGTGGACATGGGGCCTGGCCCAGCCCTGGGAGTCTCGCTCTGTCCCCTCCCAGCATTCCTGGCAGTGGCCGCCTCAATCTGCTTTGGAAACGAGCTGCCCTTTAACCAGGGGCCGACAACTTGGACACGGGCAGAGGAAAGATGTGCAGTGTGAGGGGCCAGACTTCCCGCTCTTCCCTGAAGGTCAGCTCCTCTCTGCCCCTGTAACACTCAAGTGTCCTCTCCATGCTGGACAGGGAGTCCACGATGCCAGCTCAGCCGGCATTTCCCTCCCTCTCCCCCACCCTCAAGGATAGGCCCAAGTGGGGGCTCTCTTGCCTCCGTGTCAGGGTTGAAGGTGAAGTTGGAGACAGGAACGCTGTTGCACAGGACTTGCCGGGGGGCTGTGGCCACCCCCAGGACGGCCACGTTCCTCAGCTGCAGGCCGGCCCCCTCACTGCTCATGTGTACCAGCTTGTTCACAATGGTGTTCTGGCCGGAGCAGAGAGAGAGGACCGGAGGCGTGAGCAGGTGGTCTGGGGCAGCAAGCCCCACTCGGGCAGGGTCTCTGGGCAGCACACCCCCTGCAACCCCTGGCAGGCTGGCACAGTGCAAAGGACTCTGGTCAAGGGACTTGGCCCATGGGCTCTTCTCCCCTTCAGTCTGACTGACCCGGTGACAGGTGGCCATCCCAGGACCCCAGGCCCAGCTACCCTCACCGAGTCAGGATAGTCACCCCAAGATGGCCCCCAGCCTGGGCAGATCCGACTCACGTTCTTGGCCAGGAAGATGATCTGCATGTAGTCCCCACCATCCAGCACTCCCAGGCTCTCCCCGTCGTCCCAGAATAGCTCCCCTTGGGCCTCCCCACTGGCTGTCAGGGCCACAGCCAGGGCCATGGGCTGCTTGCGGGACTCTGTGGTCGTGAGGGCAGGGCCCTGGGAGAGGATGGCCCACGTCACTGTCCCAAGCCAGGTGGAGGCCTCCAAATCCAGGTGTGAGGAACGCTAGGCTAGGACAGTGCCGCAGTGGAAGAAACCGAGATCCGCAGGACAGTCTACGGCCAAGTAGCCTGGAGGCCTGTGGAGACCACCCTGACCCAGGTGGACACCTCAGCGGTCACAAGGCCCATGGAGGTTTGCAGACTGACTGTTTTCTGAGAAGGGCCAATGAAGCTCTAGAAGGCCCTCCCCTCTACCTGGCCTGGGAGCAAGTCAGTGCAGGGATGTGTCCCTCCCCAGCCCAGGTCATCCTCACCCCTCAGAAGTATCATCTCTCCCTGGGGGCGGACCTCCAGCTGGACAGAGACATGTGGGGGCCCAGCAGCCCCAGGGCTGGACGAATGGGCTCAGGGGCCCGGCCCAGGTACCTGTATAGGGATGATGTGCCCGGCCCGGAGGTGGACGTTGATGGTGTCCAGCGGGGCAGACAGTGTCACCCACTGCCCCTTGCTGTGGATGGTAGACATGAGGGATGCAGGAGGCGGGAGGCTGCCAAAGGCCTTCATTGGTACCTGGAGGGGGATGTCATGTCACAAAGGGTCCTGAGCAGTGCCAAGACCCTGTGCTGCTGTTGGGAGGCAAGAGCGGAGACTGGGCCCCACAGTGGGGACAGAGCGAGAGAGGCTGCAGCCAGGGCTCGCGTGGGGCCGCTCAGAGGATGGGAGAAGGGGCAGGGGTGTGGAAGCAGGAGAACTGGAGTCCTGGATCAGTTTGGTGCCAAGTCACCCATCCAGCCTCAGTTTCCCCATCTAGAAAATGGGTCCTGCTAGGATCGTACAAGATGCTGCTAGTGGAGCAGCTCCAGGTGAGGGCCCTCATGTAGCAAGGACCCCTCCATACCAACAGTGCCAGAGGGAGGACCCCTCCACCATCCTCCCAGGCTTCAGGGCCCCAGGACTCACCGTCTGCAGGTCGTACCATGTGCCCTGGGGGAAGTAGCCAGTGACTTCAACCTTCTCAGCCTCGAGCACCGGGGTGATGAGCAGAGCCTCCCCCCACAGGAGCTGGCGGTCTACAGTCCAGGTGCTGGGGTCCTCAGGGAACCTTCAAACAGGAAAGACTGGCAGGGCGGTCTGGTAACCTCTAAGGTCAGTGAGTTCAGGGGGCCCATGGGGAGGTTTGGAAGGGAGCTGAAGGACCTGGGTTACACATGGCAGGGCTGGTTCTGGCCAAATGAAGTCAAGGCAGGAGCCAAGAATAACCTCTCCTTGCCTGATTATCCGGGCATGACCTGTTCACATTTCCTACTTGCAAACCGTGCTCTTGCCCATGTGTTTTATTTGGTTGTTGATGTTAGTCTTACACTTGGTCTGAGTTTCTGTACATTAGGGAGAGTGTCATTTTATTGACAAGTGAAAGTCACTCAGTCGTGTCCAACTCTTTGCGACCCCATGGACTATACAGTCCATGGAATTCTCCAGGCCAGATACTGGAGTGGGTAGCCTTTCCCTTCTCCAGGGGATCTTCCCAACCCAGGGATCGAACCCTGGTCTGCTGCATTGCAGGCAGACTCTTTATCAACTGGGCCACAAAGGTTTTCTGCTATTCATTTGCCTTGACAATCTATGTTTAGAGCAGTTTTCTGTTTATTTTTCTGTTTATGTTCAGAGAAATGTTATTTTTTTTTGCCTAAGTAAACCTCCTTCCTTTGCTTTTTGCTTTTGATGCTTAGAAAGCCCTCTCCTGCCAGAGCAGAGGGAAACATGGACTTCTGTTTTCCTGGGGCTTCTTCTACAGTTTAATTTTTGACATTTAATTCATCTAGAATTTAAGTTTGTATGAGATGAGAGAAAAATAGATTTTTGTAAATAGCTTACTAATTACCACGTTACTGAAAAATCCTTTAACCCTCTGATTCGAGGAGCCATTTTATAGGAAAGTAACTTCTCAGGTATATCGAGTCCTACCTGGGGGATAGCTATTGGATTTCTTTGGTGGTCTTATTACCTTAAGCCCCAAACGGATTCAATCACAGTAGACTTACAACTTGCTTTGCCATCTGGGAGGCCTGGTCTGTACTCAGTGTTCATCGTGGGACTTTCTGTTATCGAGGGCTCCCAGCCCTGAACTGGAATCCAGTGGGTGGGAACTGGGGGTGCAGGGGGTACCTCAGCGGGGAGGGCCCAGATTTTGCTGCCACCTCCTTCCCCTTGATGCCTGGAACACCCAGCGCAGGAGGGTGGCTAACCTGGGGTCAGTGGGCCTGAGGCCATCGCTCCCAACCCAGGCACTCACTCCAGAAAGAGGGGCCGGGCCACCGTCTCGCCTCTGGCGTGGGCCCCGTGGAAGAGCGTGTAGAGGTAGGGCAGCAGCATGTAGCGCAGGGTGAAGGCCTTCCTCATGGCTCGCTGTGCCGTCTCGCTGAACCTGTACGGTTCCTGCGGCTGCGGTGAAGGGGGTGGCGGAAGCACCTGGGATCTGGGGTGGCAGTCCCCAAGGTCCCCCAACCCCAGGAGACCTGGCAGTTCGGGGCCAGCCAGGGCTGGGGTCGCTGGCACAGAAAGCGGCGTTCCCAGGGCACAGCCTCCCCTGCTGTCCCCGCCCTACCTGGCTGTTCAGGTCATTGTGGTTCCGCATGAAGGGGTAGAAGGCCCCCAGCTGGGTCCAGCGCACACACAGCTCCTCTGAGGTGTTGCCCAGGAAGCCACAGATGTCAGCCCCCACCAGGGGCACCCCCAGCAGATTGAAAAGCAGGATTTCTGGAGGGCAGAGTCAGACAGGTCTGCAGATGCCACAGCTGGACCAGTCCAGGAGCCTGACAGACATACCTGTTGAACTGGCGAGGGAGGAGGATCCCTCCCAAAGACCCTCCCACCCAGCCCCTACCCGATGGCTGGTGCATCCTGTACTTGTGGTTTCAGCAGAACAACCAGCTGTATCTGCTCCCTAACACCTAGCGTGTTCAGGGCAAACTAGATAGGTCAGTGATGAATTGAATCCCCTCCCCTCCCTACAAAAGTTAAGTTCTAGTCCTAACCCCCAGTTTCTAGAAACGTGACATTTGGAAATAGGGTCACTGCAGACATAATCAGGTTGGGGACATCAGGGTGGGCACTGACCCACCATGACTTCTCTATCAGAAGAAGGAATCAGATACAGGAAACTCAGAGGGTCCCAAACAAGATGAACTCAAACAGACCTACACCAAGACACAATTAAAATGGCACAAGTTAAAGAGGATTCAGGCCTGCCACACTGGCCCCAGGATGAAAATCAGAGCCAGTCAGTACCCATGGGCAGAGCGAGCAGCGGCTTTGTGAAGGAAGAGTGGACTCAGCTCGGCAGGACGTCACATATGCAACGTCACATACACATCACACACGGAAGCAAGCCTGTGACTAGGAAAGCACTTCCAGGCTGGAGGGTTTGGCGGAGGCTCTCTTCAGCTGTGACCTCAGGGGGTCACCTCTCCCCTCTCCCCAGGGCTCCTGAGCCATCCCTGGGCCTAAGATGTCTGCAGCATCAGAGCTCTTGAAACAAAAATCAAAATTCTCTTTGCAAGGTAGAGCCAGGGAGACAACACGGGTGGGGGCGCCCTTTGGACTGAGCTCAGATGCAGTTTTCACGCAACTCAGAATGTGGTCATCAGAAGGATGTTCTAACAAAGCATGAATCCAAGATGGGATGCTGGGAAGAGGGGCACCACAGGTGAGCCCACTCACAGGAGTTGGCGGCAGGCCCCACCGCATCACAGCAGCATCTCTCCGAGGACCTGGCTCGGGACAAACTCCCCTGGAGAGGGGCCCATGCGCCCCTCCTTGCCCCGCCTCCTGACAGGTGTGCTCACCTGGCACGGAGTAGGAAAGCTGCTCCCAGTTGCTCCACACATCCCCTGTCCAGTGGCCGGAGTATCGGCCGTGGCCGGCAAAGGTTGAGCGAGAGATCACGAAGGGACGAGTCCCTCGAGCCTTCACCAGGGCCCTGGGCAGAGAAAGCTGTGCTGAGCAGAGTCCCTGGGAACCCATCACTGCCGGCAAGAGCGCCTGGCAGTGCAGCAGGGAGGATGGGCTGGGAGCAAGGAGCCGGATAGCTGAGGCCTCCGCCCTTGTCTGCTGGGCAGTCAGCCCTGCTCCCCGACTACCCTCAAAATGCATGTGTCCCAGGCTGGACAAACATCCCTTGAAGCTCAAGGAAGCCAGAGGTCCTGATCAGCCCTGGCCTCCCTGTCTCATCACCATGCCCTTTCTCCGAGGTGCCAGGCACGGAGCCGGAGGGCAAGAGGGGTTAGAATGGGGGTGGCAGGGGCCCTGGGGGACCTGGGCTTCCCTCTCCCTCCCCCACCCTGGCCCCTCACCTGTGGGAGGCGAAGGCTTCAGTTAGGCCGTACAGGTTGTGCAGGTTGTAGTGCGTGGACAGGAACTGGTGGCTGGAGGCGCAGATGGTAGCTGCCCGGAGGGTCCCACCAACCACCCCTGGAGAAGAGCAGGCTGTTTCCTTGGAGCCTCCGCCCAGCAGGCTGGTGCCCCCCACATCCTGGAGCCACTTGGAACTTGGGTACAGTTTCCACTTCTCCAAGGACAGGACGAGGTGGTGCCACAGCCTGGCCTCTGCAGACCCAGACTTGACCTCTGCCTGCTCCTGAACCAGCTGCGCCTGGAGCACCCCCTCTGAAGGGTCTCGCCTCAGCAGCACATGCCCGGTCGGCATCACGTGGCTGAGGTCTCCCCACATGAACCTCACTCCTGAGGCTTCCCTCACATGTCCCAGGCTCCTGCTAGCCATCAGCTCCTCAGAAACCAGCGCTTCAAGCCTCCCAAACCAGAGAAGGAAAATCCCTTGATCTGAGCTATTAAATCCCCAGCTGACTACTGGTGGGAACATGCAGACGGAGGCAGGCAGGGATCGTGGGACAGCTCACCTGGCATGTACGGCGGGTTCTCCAGGTTGTTGTCTGGGCAGCCATCCACTGAGCCCCTCACAAAATTGGATGGCTCATTCATATCCTGCGAGGAAGGACCAGGGGGTGGGCATCCTACCTGGTGCAGGGCATGGGGCTAATCCCCAAGGCCACAGGACACCCAGGGGCAGGGCCACACTCACGATCCACATGCCATCGAAGGGCACTTGGGCGTGGAACTCAGTCACCAAGTCCTGCCACCAATTAAGAGCCTCGGGGTTGGTGAAGTCAGGGAAGACGGTGAGTCCGGGCCACACCTGGACAAGAGGTCAGAGGGCAGACGGGGCCCCTGGAGCCTGCACAGAGGCCCTGGGCAAACCAGCTGCGGGCAGGGCTGCAGCCTCACTCATCTCCCTGGGGGTGGGTGGACTGCAAGGGGGAGGAGCATGGGGAAAGGCCCCAGAAGCCACACTCCTGAGCCTTCCTTCTGGTCCTGGGCTTGCCCTGGAGAAGAAGCAGGGACTCTTCTGGATGCACCCCCGCACCCCCTCGCCCTGGGAAGCCCCTGGGGACCCAGAAGATGTAGAGGACTCTGAGGTCTCCCTGAGGAGCTTTGGAGCTTGAGTCTGAACTGCCTTCAAACAAGGGCCCCTGACAAGGATTCTAGGTGGCCTGCCTTGTCAGAAGCCACTGTCACCCCCAGCTGTGAACCCCGCCTTCAGTACCACTGGCCAGAGACCCCTCTTCCTCCCCGTCGCCCCCCAGGCCCCACTGTACCTGCCCAATCAGTGGCTGCCCAGTCTCATTGGTGATGAAGACCCCCCGCCTTAGACCGTCGTCGTAGGGTGGGTAGCTCCCAGCAGGGCCTGAGCTGCTGATGGCAGGATCCTGGAGAGAGAAACCAGTTAGGATGAGAAGGAAATGCCTGAAATCTTGGCCCCATCGCTGGGAAAATGCTCTCCCTAAATGTCAGCAAGGCAGACGTGGATGCGGCTTCATGTGAGTCAACACACCGTGCGTGGAGGCACACGTGACCCGCCCCCAGATGCCAAACGGGGAGCCCCTGGACGCAAGAGTTACTTTCGCTTGAAGGGCCCAGAATTTCACAAATGCTCTACAGCGGCCGTTTATTTCCTTAGAAATAAAAATAAGAAGAGGTCTGCACCTGCCCTCCTTACTGAGTGAGTGGCCCTGGACACTGCTCCCTTCAAAGGGGCCACGAGGACAGAAATGACCATTTAGTCCAACTCCAAATGGATTTCCTCTCCTGAAGGGCATCCACAGTGGCGACCACTTGGTTGTCTCGGCTCCCCTTCCCCACCTCCTCCTCCGGGCACCCACCACAAGCTATACCAGCCCGAATGCACCCTTCTGGCTGCGGGGACTGGCCTCGGGAAGTGTGTCTCAGAGCCTGCCCTGCTCCCTACAAGGCAGAGCTGACCAGAGAGGAAAGGCAGGGGTCCCATGGAGCGCTCCAGCTGCTCCAGCACACAGCTCCACCTGGCCTGCCCAGAGCTGAGTGGTGTCAGCTGAGTGATGCCCTCACCACTTGCTTTCAGCGGTTCAAGCAACTTACAGCTGCAAGGATCCTGAGCAAAGACGCATTTCCAGGGACATCACTGGACCACAAAGGCCAAGTCTATAAATCTGCTATTCCCTCAACACCAAAGACCCTCAGAAGTGTCCTCCGTGCAGGACACAGCGGGTCAATGACGATGCCACTCTGAGTTGGAGCCACCGGACGCTGGGACCCTTGGCTTCCAAAAGAGCCCCGCTCCGCGCAGCACAGGACACAAAGGGCACTCACCACGATCATGACGTACCGCCGACCGCCCTGGTGGAGCTCCTGCACCATGGCCGGGAAGTCCCCGAAGTGGTCCTTGTCGAACGTGAAGTCCCGTCTGGCATCCATGTAGTCGAGGTCGTTCCACTGGACGTCCTGCAGCCACAGCACAGGGCTCACCACCCTGCCCCACGGCGGGCCCCAGGCCCCTCCCCAGCACTCACCAGGGGGAAGTAGGCCCTGGTCATGTTCTCCACGACCTGGCGGGTGATGGCGGAGGTGGAGTAGCCCCAACGGCACAGGTGGAAGCCCAGGCCCCAGTACGGCGGCATGAACGGGTAGCCTGGGAGCCAAGGTGACCGTGAGTGGGCAGGAGGGGCTGGGGAGGGAGCAGCTGGGGCCGGGGCGAGGCCTACCCACAACGTCCAGGTACTGCTGCACCACGCTCTTGGGCTCCGGGCCCAGGAAGATGTACATGTCCAGGATCCCGCCTGTCGACCTCCAGCTGAGGGCTGGGCTGGGCTGCAGGACCACATCTGGAGGAAGCAGCCTTGGGGCTCAGGAACAAATACTCAGCCCCCTTCCCGGGGCCTTCAGCTCTGTACCAATGGGCCAAACACCTGCTGGAGAGGCCCTCCCGTGGGGAGCCGGGGGACCCAGGACAGCCACTCTGAGCCCAGCTCACTGAGAGACCTGGAGCAGGACAGGAAGGTGCTGAGCAGCCTGAGGCCCCCTCCTCACATCAGAGGTCTCACCTTAGGGGCACCAAAGGACAGAGCTGGCAGAGGCCATGGCCCACCGCTCATTTCTCGGAGAATGTACAAGGCCCAATCCCCTGCCCCCTCCTCTGAGACCTGCAGCCTGTCAGGCAGGTACAGAGAGCCCCAGCTCCCTCAAGGTAGGAGGGGGTGTAGCTGCACCAGGGAAACCCTTAGAAGCAGAACTGGCCAGATGTGGAGGGCCCCAGTGCCCCCATGCTTACCCATGGCATTGCTGTTCAGCAGGAAGACCCCGTGAGCCAACCCGCCATCCTCCAGGACGAGGTAGAAAGGGTGAGATCCGTACAGGTTCACATTGGGCTGGGACATGGCAGACACCCCACTTTACGTCCTGGCCCATGAGGCCCCTCTGATCCCAGACCCACTTCTGCCACCCCTTTACCGCGGGGGCGATGTCCCGGTTCCAGAGGGTGATCTTGGTCCAGTTGGTGCTGAGCATCAGGGACCCAAGGTGTTCGGCAAGGCCTGTGATGTGCTGGGATGGCAGGGAGGTGGACAACTGCAGAAACTGGTCCGCAAAGAACAGGGGGGCCACCGTGGTGTTCAGCCTGCCGGAAGAGACCAGGTGGCCTCACATGAGAAGCTGACAGCTCCATGACCCCTGACCACAAGCGGCTGCTGCCCAAAACCCTTCCAGTCCTGGGAATTGTGGCCCTGAGTATCACCTCCCAGGAGGGCCAAACTGCTCCCAGACGTCATGGAGCTGCCCAGCTAGAGGCAGTTAGGGCACTCCGAGGTTCCACAGGTTCAAGTTAAAGGATGAGACAAGTTAACAACTGCAGCGTCTGATAAACTGATAGGTGCTGTGTGCCGTGCTTAGTCACTCAGTTGTGTCCGACTCTGTGACCCCATGGACTACAGCCCGCCAGCCTCCTCTGTTCATGGGGATTTTCCAGGCAAGAACACTGGAGTGGGTTGCCATGCCCTCCTCCAGGGCATCTTCCCGACCCAGGGATCAAACCCAGGTCTCCTGCATTGCAGGCAGATTCTTTACTGGCTGAGCTACTAGGGAAGCCCACATTGATGTGTACTATGTGATAAAGAAATAAATAATAAAGCAGAGTAGGGGGTATTGCCTGGAGTGGGGATGCTCCTTTAGACTGGACAGGGTTTCTCAGCCGAGGCACTGCTGACGTTTGGGCCAATCCCTCTGTGTTCTGGGCCGTCCTGTGTGCCGTGGGGAGCTGAGTGGAATCCCTGCATCCCCACCTTGATGGTGACAATGTCTCCAGCTGTTGCCAAGTGTCCCCCGGGGAAAATCACTCCCAGTGGGCCTCCCTGGGGTGGACAGTGTGAGTGGGGGGCCCTTGACGGCTCGGGTGCAGGGAACAGTGAGCACCAGGGCCCCCGGGGGCGACGAGCCGGAGGGTGGACCACAACAGGGTCAGGGACAATGCCCTCCAGCTCCCTGGCCCTCCCACCCAGATTTGGGGGGGCACAGAGCCTAGGCACTCACAGCACCCGTCCGTCCAGCTTCCGCCGCACGACCACCCCAAAGGGTTCCTCCGAGAACTCCACGCTGTAAAGGGTGAACGGCGCCTGGCTACGGACACGCGGGGTCTCCAAGGGCACCTCATAGCGCCTGTTGGCAGGATCTTTGATCTAGAGGACGAGAATAGTGTCATCAGGCCCTTGGTGGCTGACCGCCCCTAACACCTGTCCACTCCATCCTTCACCCTCCAGAGGAGGGAGGAGTCAGTTCAAGTCCCAGGGCGGCCGCACAGAGCGTGGAGGTGTGGACACACTAGTCCACACCCCTGAGCCTCAGTTTCCTATAGAGCCAGGAGAGCACCTCCTGTGAGCTGCCAGGTAAAATACAGAACACCAGAAAATCTGGGTTTTAGACACACAATTGTTTTTAGTATTAATATGTCCCAGATATTCTATGGGACATACTTATGCTAAAAAAAAAAAAGACGACGACTAATTCCTCGGTTATCTGAAATTCAAAATTGTATTTTTATTTCCTGAATCTGGCAATGTTTTTCTGCTGGCATTCCCAGTCATAGAGTGAATGCGAAAACGTAATTAGATCACCCAACCATTGTCTGGGGACACAGTCATCGCTCAGTAATTCAGGGCTGTTATTACTCTGTTAGTAACTGGGTATTACTGAACTGGGTGCTGCAGGCTCTCTCACCTTTGTGTCTGGACATTCGTTCAGTTGACAAGTTTTTACTGAGCACCTGCTACGTGCCAGACACTGTCCCAGCAGCTGGGAATAAATCGGACAAGAGGCCCTGCTCTCAGTGGCTGGGATCCCACCGCCCACTGCCTGGAATGTCCCCACTTCCTCCCTCCCCACTGTACCCCTTCCTGCCTCCTACTTTAGGTCCCAGCTGGGATGTCACTTCCTGGGGGGAAACCTAACCTTCCACCCCCTCACTTTAAGCCCTGCCCTCTAGAACACTCCGAGAACCTCCCAGTTACTGTCTTAGTGACCCACTACCCCCTGAATATAGATGCCATGTCTGTTCACACCGACTCTGGGTGAGGGTACAGTACACATCTGTGCATAAATAAACACCCCACAGAGTCCATCTTCAGGCTTCCCTGGTGGCTCAGATGCTAAAGAATCCACCTGCAATGCAGGAGACCTGGCTTCAGTCCCTGGGTTGGAAGATCCCCTGGAGGAGGGCATGGCAACCCACTCCAGTATTCTTGCCTGGAGAATCCCCATGGACAGAGGAGCCTGGGGGCCACAGTCCATGGGGTCTCAAAGAGTCGGACATGACTGAGCCACTAAGCACAGAAGAATCCACCTTCATCCACTGTCCACACACTCTCTTTGCCCGTGCCCAGCCCCTGGCCCCTATCCTGCCCACCGTGAAGTGGAGTCGGCTCTCAGTCTCCATCAGCATGTCCAGCCTCAAGGTCATGATGTCCTTGGGGAAGAAGGTCGGGACGGCACGGGTCAGGGAGGCCGTGTACCCTGTCTCAGTGGTGGTCAGGTTCTCCAGCCTGTAACTCGGGTAGCTGGGAGGGAAGAAGCACCAGGGCTGCCCCATCTGGGCATCCGGAGGCCACTCTGCAGGCACGTAGCAGCAGCCGCGGGCCTCACACTGCTGCTGGGTGATGCCTTTGTCTGGGGCGCAGTCGAAGCGGCTGTTGGGGGGCAGGTCGCACTGTGTGGGCGCTGCCCTGGGGCTGCCATGGCATTCTGGGCCGCTGGCTCCTGGTTGGCAAGCTTGGTGAATCTCGTCTTGGGAGAAGCCTCGTAGTTCGCGGGGGACTACCTCCAAGTCATGAAACAGGATGTGCTCCAGGAGGGCCAAGCAGAGGAGGGTGCAGACCCCCAGCAGGGGGCGGGAGCAGTGTGGCCACCTCATCATGGGTGAACAGTGGATCTAGGAAGCGGGCAGACAGAAGAACCAGGCTCCACAGGACAGCAGGAGGGAATGCCCAGGACCTCAGGAGACTCTCAAAGCAGCTTCCAGACTTGAACTTGGGGCTGGCCCAACAGCGCCCAGGGCAGAAGTGAATGAGGGCAGACCTGCAGCACGGAGGAAAAAGGGAAAGGAGAGGAAAGTCCCAATCAGGGAGTTGCACAATTCTGTGCATTGTGAAGTCTTCTAACATGTCACAAATTAACGTATCTACAATGTCTGTCTAAATGACTTAGTGACTTAACAAAGACAAAATAACAAAAAATGACAAAATGACTTAACAAAGGCCCACATGACAGATCAAGCAGAATAAGTTCCCACAGGAGGTGGAGTAAGTCCCGCTCTTGGATGAGGACTGTGGCTGAGGCGGTTAAGTCTTGGCTGATGGGGCGGAAGCACGCCCTCTCTCTGTCCCTCTCTGCTGACCTGGATGTGCATACAGCCTCGGAGGGGTCTTGGGCACCACAACGCAGGGCAACACTCAGGGACGGCCAAGCACAGGAGAGAGGCCTGGCCCCCAGGACTTGGCAAGTGGAGCCCCTCCTGGCCCCTGCCATCAGGTGTGTGAGAAACCTGCCCATGTGGGGTCTGGTTGTGGGTCTCTGCCACAGCCACTGCACTGGAGCCTCGCTCTGGTGACTCTGGTGCTAAGACTGTTATCACCTGCATCTTGCTTATCTTTATGTAAGGAACATTGTTTGTCCAGCTCCTCTGAGGAGCAGCAGCCATGGATACGGGACTAAACATGCAAGGATTTTACTCAGAGAATCATTTTTATCTGCTTGAGAGAAAATGGGGAGGTTGGCAGAGAGGCTGAGACCACCCACACATACCCACCCTCCTGACCCCACAGGAGGGTGGTGGGTCCCAGAGCCCCAGACTGTTATGCAGGTTAAGGAAGGTTGGGCAAGGTCATGGCACTGGGGGTCCTCAAGCCTAAGCTGGTCCTTAGAGGGGTCCAGGTCTCCCAGAAGAGGCCTGCCCTAGTGTTAAGGGCTAGGAGATGGCCCCTTGCAGGAGATGGCAGTGATGATTTCAGGGCACAGGAGCTGAACCTCTGTCAGCAAAGCTCCTTGTGGCAGGAGGTCTGTGAGCTGCATTCTCACGGCCTCTGGAAACATGCAGATACTGGTGGGGGCAGGGGGGGAAGTCACCCAGCACAGAAGTGCACCCACGTCATTGAGAGTCTGAGCCTGTCCCAAACACAGACCAGCCAGTCACCTGGAACATTCTGGCCACCATACTTCACCAGTATGTTAGGTGTCAGAGCAAACTGTTTTCATTCACACTTCTAACACCAAAAGTGTGGGGCTTTTCCACACTCAAGTCAATTCAATTCTGACAAGAACTCCTGGATTAGCAAAGACCCTACAGGTTGAGGGCTCAGTCCCACGAACTTCCTCAGACACTAACTGCAAGTTCCAGATTGTCACTTGCACTTCTGACCGCGCGGCTATAAATCCCAGGGTTCACACAACACCCCTCACCTCAGGTTCAATAACTGGCTAGAACAACTCACAGAACTCAGGAAAGCACTTTACTGGTTTATTATAAAAGATACAATCTAGGAATACCCAGAGGGCAAGGTATGGAGAAGGGGTGCTCAGCTTCTATGCCCTCTCTGGGCAGGCCACCCTCTGAGCAACAAAATGTGTTCACTAGCTTGGAAGCTCTCTAAACCCCAACTAGTTTAGGATTTTATTATGTAGGCACGAAACGATGAGATCACTGACCACTGGTAATTAACTAAATCACCAGCCTCCGCTCCTGGAGTGAGGTCAGGTGAAAGTTCCCACCCTGGAATCCTGCCTTCGTCCTTCTGGGGACTAGCCCCCATTCTGAAGCTGTTTACAAGCCCCCAGTCAACTCATGAGCATGAAACAGACATTCTTATCACCACCAAGATTCTAGGGTCTTCAGGAGTTGTGTGTCAGGAGCTGGGGACAAAGACTGGGGATAAATACCTATTTTTTATACCACACAAGTGTCCCAGCTCCACTTGACTCTGCTAGACCCATCTGTGATGGTGATGATTCAGAAACTCGGGGAACTCAGAGTGGAAGGTCTTGGCCCTTCCCACCCAGACTTCAGAAGTTGAAGAGGTGGCCAGTGGCACAGTCAGGGCAGCACCCCATCCCTTCCCTGTTTCCATTTTACATACAGGGGAGACAGCCTAGAAGGGGGAAGAGATCCTACAGAGGGGAAGGGCGCGCGACAATTTAGAGAGAGAAATGGGGAAGGACTGACGGTCAGTAGGTCAAGTGGCACCCCGGAGGGCCTGTCGCCCCATTTTCTGGGCTGTGACTTTGAACCATTGTTCCCAGGCCACGGTGGTGGTACGGACAATCTTGGTTCAGAGCCCAGCTCCACCAGCGGCAGAGGCAGCTGAAGGATTTTAAACCTCCCGTGCCTCAGCTTCCTCCCTGTGGACGTGGGCAAGCACAGCCTTCCTCGCCCAGCTGGGGGCAGTGAGTGGGTACCGTGGAGTTTCCGGGGTCCCCATGTTACTGAGGTCACCGTCGCCACTGCTGACCGGGGCGCGCGGCCCTGGCACGATGCCCTCAACTTCTCCAAAAGGAAAGCACTGACGACCAACCCTTCTATCGATCGACCCCTCCCTTCTCGGGCTTGACGACTGCCTGGACCCGCCAAGCCGCCAGTCTGTGGGGCTGCCGCGGACCGCCCCGGCCCCGCCACTCGCAGGGACCACCCGCAGCCCCAATCCAGCGGTCGGGCCGGCTCACCTCCGCGCACGCGCGCCAGCCGCAGCGGCCGCCTCGGGATCCAGCGCCCGCGGCGCGGAGGCGGCGAGTCACGTGACAGCTCCCTGCGCAGGCGCCCTTGGTGAGTGCTCGTCTCCGGGCATGCGCCCTCTGGTGGTGGGGCGCACAGGGGCATCCTCGCCCTCTTGGCCTCGGCGCCCCTGGAAAGTGGGAGGGCCCAGGGGCCATGCGCACTGCAGGAGAGAGGGCTCTGGGGAGAGGACGCCCGCGAGTGAGCGAGCTCCCCGCCTTCTAGAGCCCACCAGGCCACTCCAGAGGCCTGACTGCGAGTTTCTCACCCAGAGGCCGAAAATTTGGAAGCAACTTAAACTTCTTCTGAAAGGAAAATGTTGTCATAACCCATAAAACCGACTGTCATGAAAACGTTCAATGACAAGATACTTTTCATACATTGAGAAAAGGTTCGTGTTAAAAGGAGCAAGCTTGTACTGTGAGAAACTAACACGACATTGTAAAGCCACTATGAGCTAAGTTGCTTCAGTGGTGTCTGATTCTTTGCAACCCCATGGACTGAGACCGCTGGGCTCCTCTGTCATGGGGTTCTCCAGGCAAGAATATTGGAGTGGGTTTCCAAGCCCTGCTCCAGGGGATCTTCCTGACCCAGATATCAAACCTGCCTCTCTTCCATCTCCTGCACTGGTTCTTTACCACTAGTGCCACCTGAAGTGAAAGTGAACTGAAAGTGAAAATCGCTCAGTCGTGTCCGACTCTTTGCAACCTCACGGCCTATACCGTCCATGGAATTCTCCAGGCCAGAATACTGCAGTGGGTAGCCTTTCCCTTCTCCAGGGGATCTTCCCAACAGAGGGATTGAACCCAAATCTCCTGCAGTGCAGGCGTATTCTTTACCAGCTGAGCCACAAGGAAAGCCAAAAAATACCGGAGTGGGTAACCTATCCCTTCTCCAGGGGATCTTCCCGACCCAGGAATCCAATCCAATGCAGGTCTCCTGCATTGCAGGCAGATTCTTTACCAACTAAGCTATCAGGGAAACCAGCACCATCTGGGAAGCCCAAAGTATATAATGCAATAAAAATTAATAATAACAGAGGAGCAAGATTTTCAAGTGAAAAGTTGGATCCTGTGACCCTGTCAGGTGGAACCAGGCACAGAAAGCCCCACACAGCAGAGTGGGATTGAGGGCTTCCCTGCTTCTTTGTGGGGTTTGAGTTTCTGAAATATTTTAGAATAAATACACTTTTTTCCCGCACATTCAGAAAAAATTTTATTTTCCTGCTGAAACATTTAAAATTATCTTGTAGCACATTTTCCCTTTAAACTTCAGGGAAGGCCCAGGTAGCAGGTGCTTTGGAGTCAGAGTGTGGGGGGAGGCGCCCCGGGTGGGCGAGGGCGCAGGACAGCTGGGCAGACAAAGGGAGGCCTGTGTTCACACACCTGTGTGAGCTCACCTCAGGCTTTAGGCCTCCAGACGCAGCCAGGGATTCACATCCCCCTGGACTTGCTCCCATAAGTTGGGAATCTGGATTTAACCCATGCTGGAGGTGGGGGCAGTAGCAGAGGCCTGTATTTCCAGTTTTACTAGGAGAAGTTAGCCCAACGTGGGAATGCAGGTTTGTGTTCACTGACACTGCCTTTGCAAGTGGAAGACTCACCAAAATGGAACTGCAAATGCAGGGATTTTCTACAAAGAATTTCTACAATGCTGCCCTGTCTCTCTCAAGTGGTGTCATTCTCTGAGGGTAGGAAGATTCCAGTTCTGATGACACACAAGACTGGTCTCCTCCTTGTGGGTGGGTTGGGGATTGGGGCTCTCTAGGACCTGGATGACTCCAGCCTTTTGGCGATGGACTGGCTGACCTTGAGCAGGGCCTCTTGGAACTGGGGGTACTCTTCCTTCACATGGTGGAGGATGGTGCCGATGCTGACCAGCCTGTCATGCAAACGCTTGAGCTCCATCTGCAATGACTGCTTATTGTGGAGCATGAAGATGTACCGCCCGTCCTTCACAGCCTGCAGGTACTTGACGCGTGTTTGCAGGGTCACGAGCTCAGAAAGATTCTTGGGAGGGACAAGAGACCCCATGTCAGGCTATGCGTGTTCAAAAGAGGACACCTGCTGGCCTGGCACAAACTCTGACTTGAGGATGCGCCAGTGGAGAGCTTGGCAGATCCAGGGGAAGGGGCTGATGGACCCGCCCTCGCCCACAGTCCAACCTGCCAGGTGCCAACCATACCCATCTCAGTTGATTGGGCCCAAACCCTGCAGCCCTGAGTGACCCCTGCCTTCTGCTCACACCATAGTCAGTCCAGCAGAAAATCCCAGTGGGGCAGCTTTGAAATGACACGCGGAGTCCAGTGGCTTCTCACTAGCCTGAGGCTATCCCTGGTCCATGCATCCTTCTTAAGAACCATGATGGCCTAAGACAGGTCCTGTGTCCACTCTCGGCCCTCACGGCCCACACTCATCGTGAGAACCAAATGACTGCAGTGATCCCAAGTCACTCCTCCCCACCCCATCCCGGAGGGAGCAGCCCATGGTCGTGGTACTGCCCCCTCCAAGCCTTGCAAGCCCGGGGCCTTGGGCAGTCTCCACTCCTGCTGTGCCTGGGGGTGCTCATCCCCTTGCCTCCCCTTCAAATTTTGACTCAAATGTCACTTCCCCTGTGTGGCCATCTCAGACCACCTTCCTTCCTATTGCTGCCCCCATCCACCCGACACCCCTTCTCTGCTTCCTCTTTCTCTAGAGTATCTGTCAACATAAGATATGAGGTATCATTTTGCTTATTAGTTTATCTGTCCTCCCACCCTCAGAAGGTGACCTCAGGGAGGGCAGGGGTTGTCACCTTTTCTGTTCACTGTACCCCTAGCACCCAGGACAGTACTGGCCCGTGGAGCCTTCATGAGCAATGTGATGTGGACGACAGCAGTAGGTAGTGCTATGATCAGCCTGGGTTTAGCTGGGCCAGAGCAGGCCTTGCTGCTGGGTTCCTGTGGCCCTGAGGCTTGCCTACCTGTCGCTTGAGGGTCGCCAGCCGGTCTAGCTCAACTTCGAGCTCATCGGCCTCAACCTGCATCCTCGACAACTGCTCCTGTTTCTCCAGGAGGGTGTCACTCATGGATTTTTGAGATTCTTCCAGTTCCAGGATGGTTTGGGTGCACTCTTCGGTGGCCTGGGGCGGGGGGGCGGGGGTTGAGACAGGAGCATCCCGGGACCCTGCCCCCAGTTATTCAGCGGACAGAGGAGTCAGGCAGGGAGGACCCCCAGGACCCTCTATGCACACAATCTGGGAGGATTCCAAAGCTGGGGTGTAGGAGAGTGCCTCAGGTTGGGAGGCCAGCGAGGGAGCCAGGGCCGGACCCTCCGTGGCAGTAGGGAGGAGAGGATTCTGTCACCAACCTGGGCAGAGGAGGCCCCTGGGGAGCCAGGAGGGGTGGAGGGGGATGGAAAAAAGGAAGTCCAGGACAGAAGAAAGTCCAGGAGTGGCCAACATGGCAGAGAAATGCACAAACCAGGACCAGAAAAGGCCCCTTTGCACCTCCAGGAACATCCAAATAAGCAGTTGGATCAGATCCATCATTTTCAGCTACACTTTCCTCATGCGGGACTTCCCCGACCAGAGCTGTTCCAACATTCTCCATCTGGTCCTCTGGGTGACACCACGAGGTGAGGACCCATTTCACAGATCAGTAAGCCAAGGTACAGAGAGGTCAGACAATATGCCTGAGCCACGAGTAGAAGAGCAGGGCTGGGACCCACGGTGGGGCTCCAAGGCCAGGTTCTGTCTCAGGTAACCCTTGCCTCTCTGGGAGGGGCCACTGCTCCTGTCTCCACTGACAGATGAGGAACTGTGGGGGTGGAAGCTTTCTCACCCACTGAGACCACATAGCCAGCCAGTGGGGGCCGAGGGAAATCTGAGCTCAGAGCCCTGCCTGGCGATGGTGGGAGGAGGAGGCGCAGGGGCCATAGCTGTACCCCTCCCTGGGGAGGCACACACCGCATGGTTGGTCAGTGTGGCCAGGTGGACGGGGACACGGGCTCGAGTGGGTGCCACCATGTTCCCATCAGCCCATCCCCAGCACCCACTGGCATCAGTGACACGGGGGCTCACGCTCGTCACCAGCACTCCCTGCTTTCCTGAAGCCAGGGAAGAGGGGGCAGAAACGGGGCCACCTCCAGTCCTGAGCTGCACCTGCCTCATGGCTCTTCTGTTAAACCCAAGACAAACTTCCAAGCAAAGGCCCGATCAGAGCAGGGCGTTAGGGACACCCAGGAAGCACCTGTGAATCTGGCCTCCACTCTGTCTTGACCCAGAACCGGCACATGGGGTGTGGGGTTCAGACTTTTGTCCCCCAGTCCAGAAGAAAGTGGCTTGTCTGACTCAGGAGCTGAGCTCCTTCCATCCCCCAGCCCCCACTGTCACTTCTCTTTCTCATAAAACAGCCCCAACACAGCAGCTGGGACCACAGCTCCAGGAATCAGGGGCAGGAGAAGAGGCGGTAAAGAGGATGAGGTGGGGAGGGACCCACTGAGAAGCAGGCTGGAAGGACCAAGTGAAATCTCAGCCCAAGTCGGAGACAGTGCCTCAGAAATTCGGCCCTGGCTGGTCACGCACGGACGCCTGCCAGTGGGGCCGATGACCCACGCCGACCATCCGTGGACAGATGGCCCGAGGCGGGGCCCCTTCCCCGTCGCCCGGCTCCCCTACCTTGTGAACATCCCTGATCTTCCGTCGGAGCTCAGTCTGCTTGTGGTGGAAGTCTGTCCGGGTGAACAGCTTCTTGTCCATCTTGCTCTGCCCCTCAGCCCGGGTGGAGATGGTATCTCTGCGGGTGACGGCCAGCTCCATGTCCCGGATCATCTTCTCCTGCTGCTTCAGGAGCTGCCCGTGCTTGACCTGGATGACAGGGCAGGGGGACTGGGCAGGAGACGGGCCCGCGCCACCTCCCACCGCACCCAACTGAACCAGCGGGGAGCTCATGAGGGAGATGCCCCAGGGAAAAAGGAACATGGGGGCTTTGTCAACGGGTCAGTGATTTCAGTCCATGTCAAGAATATCAGGCCAGCAGGGCGACGCGGAGAAACTGACAGAGATAGGGCAGATGGGGACACGTGAGGCCCGCCTGCAGCCTGGGGTTGGGTCCTGGAGTAGAGAAAGGACACTAGGCAAAACAGCAGTGATCTCTGGTTAGAGTCCGTAGTTTGGTTAACTGTATCACACCAAGGTTAACTGCCTTGTTAGGAAAAAGGCATCGTGGTTTTGTGAGGTGGTAGCCTGAAGGGTCTCTGGGGCCTGGGTCTAGGGGCTGGGCTGTGGTGGGAGTGGGACTGTGAGGGGTGTGTGGGAGCTTTCTGCAGAGGAGGACATGGTCCACGTCTCCATGGGGTGGTGGCCACATTATGTACACTGGACATTTAAAGTAAGTTCATATTACTGCACGTAAGTTTGTTTATCGTTGTTTAGTCGCTAAGTCACGGCCAGCTCTTTTGCAACCCCATGAACTGTAGCTCGTCAGGCTCCTCTGTCCATAGGATTCTTGGCGCAAGAATACTGGAGTGGGTTGCCATTCCCTTCTCCAGGGGATCTTCCTGACCCTGTGATTGAACCCATGTCTCCTGCATTGCAGGTAGATTCTTTACTCCTGAACCACCAGGGAAGCCCTGTAAATAAGTTATTCCTCAATAAAGTTGATTTAAAATAACAAGAGGGGGACTCTCCTGGCAGAGACTCTGTGCTCCCAAGGCAGAGGGCCTGGTTCAGTCCCTTGTTGAGGAACTAGATCCCACATGTTGCAGCTAAAGACCCAGTGCAGTCAAATAAACAAATATTTTAAAAAATCAAGATGGTGTGGATTTGGGCTCTTGGATCAGTGGACACAGAAGACAGCCCAGAGAGAGACCCTCCCCAAATATGGTGCTGATTTCCAGAAGGAGAGCATTGTAACACTGTTCGTAGTGACAAACAACAACAAGCTGGAGACAATCAGCATCTTCACATCAACCTGGGACGGTCTCATTAAATTATGTTGTATACATAGTATATTCTGCAACTATTAAAGAAAGTTCATGTCTGTATCATTAAAAAAAGAATAAATTGCTGAGTTATATGTGACTGCAAGGAGATCCAACCAGTCCATTCTAAAGGAGATCAATCCTGGGTGTTCATGGGCAGGGCTGATGCTAAAGCTGAAACTGCAATACTTTGGCCACCTCATGCAACGAGTTGACTCACTGGAAAAGACTCTGATGCTGGGAAAGGTTGGGGGCGGGAGGAGAAGGGGACGACAGAGAATGAGATGGCTGGATGTCATCACCGACTCTGTGGACATGAGCTTGAGTGAACTCTGGGAGTTGGGATGGACAGGGAGGCCTGGTATGCTGTGATTCATGGGGTCGCGGAGAGTGTCGGACACAACTGAGCGACTGAACTGAACTGAACTGATGTACTATTTTGGTGAAGGAAAACAAAACTGAAACACAGCTAGGAGGGAGGGGGCTGGCAACCTCATCTGTGTGTGTATGTGTGTGCATCTCTGTGTGTGTGTGCCTGTGTGTGTGTGTGTGTGTAAGCTTTGTGGTACAGTGTTTGACCTGCTGCAGCAACATATATGGCTTCTGTGGTTTGCAAAGTCAGTTAAATGAAGTGTTTACTAAGCTTATCAGGAGTGGATGCATTTGATCAGAATTCTTCTGGACTCAGCCAGCAGGGTTATTATTGACCATGTAATTGTAAAAGTGATGTCATATTTCTTTTTATGACCTGCTGTGATTTGTATCCTTAAGTTCCTGAACCTTTGGCTCAGTGACAGCCTATGATTTAATTACCAGCCTTTTTTGTTTAAGGTAATGAAATCCAGCTAAAGATGACAGGAGAGAGAAAACATGACTCAACGGGGCAACATGGGTGTGTTCCTTGCACTGTGTTACTGAGAGTCCTTTGGTCCAATGGTGGGATACAGTTCTCAGATGGGTCATGAGATTGGGTGGGGATTGGTCACAGTCAGCATTTGGAAATACTGGAGTATGTTGCTCGCTTGGAGTGAGGGTAACATAGTGGTTCGTGAATACCGTGCAGATCGCCGTGTGTCCTGTGACCATTTTGATGCAGTAAGAGCAAGAACTGGACAGGCACTGGTAGAGAGTCAGCAGGGGGAACAGTGGGTCTTCTTGGAGTGCTTGGAGTACAGGCTGCTGTGCCAGGTCCTTCCCAGGACCCCAAGCTCCAGGCCCCCCACACCTCCCTCCTCCCACCCACCTTCATCCTGTGTATCTCTGCCTTCATGGCCCGGATCTCCATCTGGCCCGTCTCAGAATCCACAGAGGCCCGCATCTCTTTTGCCAGCTGAATTTTTTTCTCCCAAAGCATGATCTGGTGTCTTTAAGGGAAGGGGAGGCAGTTTAAGAGCTCCGGAACAAAGGGGTTTTCCTTCTGATGCTTCGGCGAGCACAGTCCACTGTGCTTGGGGCGTGCTGCACTTGGGGTGCACTGCGCTTGGGGTGCACCACGCTCGGGGTGCACCATGCTTGGGGCGCGCTGCACTTGTGGTGAGCTGCACTTGGAATGGGTGCAGAGCACACAGAGCAGTGTGGTGGGCTCTGGGAGACCCTTGCCTTCCTGTCCATGACAGGGTGCCCTTGCTGAGCAGGTGGCATGCTTAATTTGCAGGCACCCAGGCAAGGGTTTAAACAGAAACAAATGTCCCCCATTTGGGGACCAGAAGGTAAACTCAACCCCAAGGCCCTCCACCCTCACCCAGAGAGAAGGGGGACAAGGGAGAAAGCAGACATGTACCTTTAGGAAAAGCTGCGTAAGTCAAATGTAAGTGATAGAAGTTGACATAAGGAGAAGTCAAAAGCCTAAATAGACCAAGAGCCTGAAAACTATTAAAGTGTTAGCAAAGACATATGCCCCCCCCACTCCTGTTGTCTGAATGTTTGTGTCCCCACCCCGCAAATCAACATGCTGGAATCCTCATGCTGGTCTTTGGTGGGGGCGGGGTGTGATGAGGTCATGAGGGTGGAGCCCCCATGAATGCGCTCATAAGAGACCCCAGAGAGCTCCCCTTCTCCTGCCACCCTGTGAGGACACAGTGGGGAGTCTGCAACCCAGAAGAGAGCCCTCATCCGACCTCACAAGTACCCTGATCTCGGACTTCGAGCCTCAAGAACTCTGAGCAACCAATTCCTGTTGTTTATAAAGCCCCAGCCTGTGGTGTTAAGTTATAGGAGCCTGGAGGATCTAAGATGCCCTGAAAAAGTTCCAGGCAGTGTTATGTGTCGACTCTGTCAAAACGCAGGGAACAGATGGTCCCTTTGCTACTCAGTGCCTTGGAGAGCACATGATGCCAATTGGGGTGCACACAGCACAGGCTCAGGGTCCTTCCAGCTGGGAACGCAGACCCGTGCACCCCGAGGGGGAAGACACCCACAGAAAAATATAACAAAGGCTGCTTCAAAGGCAGACAGAGAAAATCACACTATGGTTAAAAAAAAAAAAAAGAATGAAAGAAACCCACAGAGAAAATGGTAAAGGAAGTGGATTCTCCTTTCCACTCTGCACTCATCGCTATGGTTTACAGTGCTTACCGTTGGGTCTGGATTACTCTTATAATCAGGCACCAGAAAGATCATACAGTTTTTAAAAAGTCTGTCCTGCGGGGAGCCACTCCGCTTCCACTGATCACCATCATGGCTTTGCAGAAGGGCTGCCCGGAGGCACAGAACTCCGCCGTTTCCAGGGATCCGGCTCAGGTTCCAGGGCCACGACCCCCCGCTCCCTCCCCCTGCCACCAGCTGGTTTCCGTGAACCGCGGGCAGCGACTCTCCGGACCGGCGCCTGGGCACTCACTCCGCCTCCACCAGGCTGTTGAGCACGGCTGCCTTCTCCTCGCTCAGCTGGTTCAGCTTCTCCTGCATCTCGATGGTCTCCCGCTCTGAGGCCTGCGTGGGGAGGGGAGGGGGCCGTGGGCGGGGCCGAGGGCGGGGCCGAGGGCTGCGCGCACCTGCTTGCCACGCCCATCCACCCTGAGCCCGGAGCGCACCTTGAGGGAGCGCAGGAACTCGCCCTCCGTGGCCAGGTTGTCCTGCTGTAGCTCCTCGGAGCTGCACCGGTTCTGGTTCATCAGCAAGTTGAGCTTCTTCAGATCGTTATCCAGGTCCTTCATGTGGCGCTCTATCTGCTTCTGCTCCTTCTTCTCCTGGTTGATCTTGTCTGTGGGGAGGGTGGGGAGTGGCCCCTGGGGGTTGTGATGGGGGGGGGTGTCTGTGCCCACGGCGCCCTCCCTCCCCGCCTACCTTCGGGCATCCCCACCCAGATGGCGGAGGCGGAAGGGGACATGGTTGGAGCTCCGACATCGAGTCCCCAGGAAAAGCCAGCAAGCTCCAGGGCAGGGGGTGGAAAGCAACGACCCCGACCTCGCACAAGCAGGTTTGGGAGCCCCGAGGGCCAGACAAGAAGGTGGCAGGACCTCTGGGAAGAAATAGGCACGATGTGTCCAGGCAGACGTGTCCCCGGACACCGGGCAGCACTTCCTGTGGGGCTGCAGGGCCCGGTTGACCCGGTGGGACCAAGTGGCACCAGAAAACCTCAGCGGGTGCTGTGGAGGGGCTGGGCAGGGGAGCTCACTTTCTATCCGTATTTTCTTCTGCTCCAGGATGTGGATCTCCTTCTTGGACATGTCCAGGGAGACCAGGTGCTCCTCGCGCTCCTGTGTGACCTTCACCATCTCCTGCTGCAGCCGCAGCCAGGTCACCTGGGCCTGCGTCACGCTGGTGTTGTTTTCCTCAATCAGCTTGGTCAGCCTCTTGATCTCCAGCTCCAGGGGCCCCACTTCTTCCCCCTGAAAGCGATGTTCACCAGAAAGCAGACAGTCCCTAAAGTCAGGGTGGGCTGCAGAGGGCGGGGACACCTGAGATCATACATCTGTGTGCTGAGGAGGGGGCTCTTTACTCAGAGGGCCTAGGGACCCTGTCACTGTGTCCCCTCTTCTGAAGTCCCAGGCCATGTGGCCTGACCTGCCGTGGGAGGTTCTGTCCTGGTCTGCCACTCCCTTCCCTTCCTCCACTGGCCTGGCTCCAACCATGCCCCAGTCTTGTGGGGCCTCTGTTACCCCAAAGGGCTTTGCAAATTGTCTTTTCACAACAGACTGTCATAGGTTAGGGTCTTTATTCCCTTGGAATCCATTCGGGTTGCAGCTCTGAGACTGTGCTCTGGTTGTGGTTGGGGTCTACCTAAGAGTGTGCCCACCAACTGCCCATGCTGCTCTGGGATTTGAGGCTGTTGTGGGGTCCTCGGGTCAGGGACACTGGATAACCTGTAGAACTTCAAGCCTCAAACCCATCAGACCACTTCACTAAGAGCAGCTGAGAGTGAGATCCTGCCTGCTCCCTGTCTTCACATAGTCCACGGGACACACAAAATATCAAAACAAGACAATTTCATGCCAGGTGGAAGTTATATGGAATCCAGACGTCAGGGGCCAAGAGTAAGATTTCATCACACACGAACACACTCGTCTGTTTACTGACTGCCTGTGGCTCCTCCCTGTAACCGCTAAGGTGAGGGGTTGCAACAGAGACTCTATGGTCCATAACACCTGAAATATTGACCATGTGGCCCCACAGAGAAGGTCTGCAGACAGCCCCTGAGTCAGCGTTCTACCCAGACGTGTGCGTTTCACCCGTAAGATGGGTGCGGCGGGAACGCCTGTGTCCTACATGAGTCCATTCCTGAACATAAGTTTCTGAAATGGCCAGGCACAGATAGCAACCCAAGTAGCCTCTCCAGGTCCCAGGGTCCTACCCCAAGTTCAGAAACCATCTGCTCCAGTTGCTTATTGAAAAAGTTGATGAGGCTTTGCTTTCTCTCAATCAGGATCGTGCGCCTGGAAATTTCATTTTCACTGTTGGTGATGAGGTCGTTGACTTTTTTCACTTCCTTATCCAGATCAGCCAGCATCTTCTGATGCATGTCCAGCCTGCAGTTGGTGTTCGTGATGTCCAGGGTGGTCTGAGCAATGTCACCGTCAATTTTGGAGAGATGTGTCACCTGAATTAGCAGAAGGAAACAAGACTGAACTTTTTTCCTCTTTCTGAGAGACTCCACATGAGCTGGTTGGCTTCTTGTGTTCCTTGATCTGGGTATTCATCTGGAGAAATTCTAAAACAGGAGGATGTTGGGTTTTTTCATAAGGTTTTTTTTGTCATAAGGTTTTTTTCTCCACCTTACGACCTGTCAAAGGACTTACCTGTTTGAACCCTAATGATTCCTCACAAAAAAAGAAAGCTGACATTATTATCTCTTCTTATCAAACAGTAACATACATTGAAATGGGGAAATGTAAAATACAGATGATTGCCTGTAAATCTGCCACACAGTTAGCCTGCATCACTATTTAGAATCTATCCTGCCTTCTTGACTTTGTATATAAATCCTCTTCCTCCCCGCCCAAACAAAAACAGGGTCACACTCTACATATAACTTTGTAACCCACGTTTCAATTGGACACATGTCATGTCATGTCATTTTTAATGGTTGTATAATACTCAGTCATATTTGTAACAGATTGGGAAGCAAGTCACAGCTGTCCCTGGGAACGTCATCTGTTCCACAACAAGCACAGGGGCCCTGCTCTCAACAGCTCATGTGCTTTTGGTGACAGAAAACCAACATGCCTGCCCTCTTTGAGTCTGTCATCTGTTATCAACATTCCTACTCAAAATAATGCTGTGACAAATGCCAACTTCTAGCTTCTATTTTATGGGACAAATGTCCTTTACATTTCACTAAAAAATTGGACATGGTCCTGGAGAGAAAAGATTGTACTGTGGGGTGTCATTTACCACCTGGCCAGAGGCTTGTGATCCTGGAACTCTTGCCAACCATGGTTCTGGGGGTGGGAGCTTCAGCCCAGGGCAGAGCTTCCCAGGGCTCCTTGGGCCTGCCCTCTGTCCTGAAGGCCGAGCCAGCCCGCCCTGCTGCCTCTGCAGGTTTCAGAAGACAAATTTGCTCCATTATTTCCTACAGTGGAGAGTTGACTGTAAGGACACTTGTGAGAATTAGGGAGGGAGGCAGCTCAGGCTCACTTTGGTATCAGGGCCCTTTTCCCTGGACTGTGGCTATGCCTTGACCTTGACAGCCAGCCTCTCACTGTTGGCTGCCCAACGACTCCTGCCCATGCAAATCCTCAGCTCTCTGTCAGCCTGCGACTCCCACCAACTCCTGCTCCTGCTGCAGTCATCTCTTTTCTTCCCCCATGTGATCCCAGCTGGCTTTGTCAAACACCCACTCTCTGACCAACTATCATGCATGGCTTTCCAGGACATCCCTAGGTTTAAAGACCTTGCCAGCATCTCAAGGCACCCAGCTCCCTACGGTCACACCTTGGACCTTTTGGCTCTTCTGAGCTCTGGTTATCCATCCATCCCTTTCTTTGCCAAGATTATCCAAGGTTGCCAGGTCTTCACAGGGACCCTGCTTTCTCACCGTACTGGAAGGACTTCAGTTCCTAAGTCTCCTTTCAGCCACCAAACAGGCCAACCAGAGCACCCTGACCTCCCCTCAGTCTCCTCAGGCTGTTTGTCCCCCATGTTGAGACCACCCTGGCCTCCTCCTGGGACATCGGTACTGCTCCTTTGTTAACAGTGTAGACCCCATGGTTCACCTATGCCTGCAATCCCTCTGAACACAGCTCTGGATGCTTTGGTCCCTCTACAGCTTCTGCTCCCTGTTCCAGATATCCCCCGTCTGCCACCAGCCCACAGGGGCATTGAGCAGTGGGAGAAGTGCCTCCTTTCAAGAGCTGGATTTGCTATTGGCTACTGCAAAGTCCCTTGATGAAAGTGAAAGAGGAGAGTGAAAAGGTTGGCTTGAAGCTCAACATTCAGAAAACAAGATCATGGCATCTGGTCCCATCGCGTCATGGGAAATAGATGGAAAAACAGTGGAAACAGTGTCAGACTTTATTTTTTTGGGCTCCAAAATCACTGAAGATGCTGATTGCAGCCATGAAATTAAAAGATGCTTACTCCTTGGAAGGAAAGTTATGACCAACCTTGATAGTATATTAAAAAGCAGAGACATTACTTTGCCAACAAAGGTCCGTCTAGTCAAGGCTATGGTTTTTCCCGTGGTCATGTATGGATGTGAGAGTTGGACTGTGAAGAAAGCTGACTGCCGAAGAATTGATGCTTTTGAACTGTGGTGTTGGAGAAGACTCTTGAGAGTCCCTTGTACTGCAAGGAGATCCAACCAGTCCATTCTAAAGGAGATCAATCCTGGGAGTTCATTGGAAGGACTGATGCTAAAGCTGAAACTCCAATACTTTGGCCACCTCATGCGACGAGTTGACTCAATGGAAAAGACTCTGATGCTGGGAAAGGTAGGGGGTGGGAGGAGACGGGGACGACAGAGAATGAGATGGCTGGATGGCATCACCGACTCGATGGACATGAATTTGAGTGAACTCTGGGAGTTGGTGATGGACAGGGAGGCCTGGTGTGCTGTGATTCATGGGGTCGCGGAGAGTCGGACACGACTGAGCGACTGAACTGATTGTTGCAATAAATGCTGGCCAGGACTTAGCAGCAGCAGCAGCAGCAGGACTCTTTATTGCCCTCATGTGGACAAGAATAGTAGTATACCTACTGCCCACAAAGCGCTCCAACAAATGCTGGTTCAGGACTCTTTACTGCCATCCTGTGGACATGGGCGGTAGTACACCTGCCATCCACCAACTGTTCCAACAAATGCTAGCCCAGGACTTTATTGCCCTCCTATGAACATGGGTGGTAGTGCACCTGCTGCCCACTAATTTTTGCAATAAATGCTGGGCCAAGTCTCTTTACTGGCCTCCTGTGGACATGGGTGATAATACTCCTACCCCACGAATTTTCGCAATAAACGCTGGCCTGGGACTCTTTACTGCCCTCCTGTGGACATGGGTGGTAGTACACCTACTGCCCACCAAGTGCTCCAATAAAAGCTGGCCCAGGACCCTTTACTGCCCTCCCGTGGCCATAGCTGGTAGTACACCTACTGCCCACAAATTTTTGCAACCCATGCTGGTCCAGTACTCCTTACTGCTGTCCTGTGGACACAGGTGGCAGTACACCTATCACCTACCAAATGTTCCAACAAATGCTGGCGCAGGACTTTACTGCCCTCCTGTGGACATGGGTGGTAGCACATGTGTTGCCCACATGGGTGACTGGGAAAGGCGGACACCCGGGAGCCTGGGGATCAGCCTCTGTGATGTTGCATCAGGGCCGTGCAAGTTTATTTCACACTCACCACACTGCATAACTTTTCCAGTGCACACTTGGGCCCTGTTGTTTTGCTCCCAGCAGGTAGTCTTGCCCCCACTTCCTGGAATAAGACCTGGTAGGACTCCACTAGCATCAACCAAGACATCTCAAGGAGACCCAGGCATGCACAGTCTTGGCTCCAGCCCCTTCTCCTCAGTTCCTTGGCACAATCAGGCCAGGAGTGAGCTGGTCTCCTCCCAGGTATCTGAGAGGCATTAGGTGCCTCAGGCTTGTAGCCAGTAGACAGCACCCTGAGGCAGGGGGTCACACAGGAAGAGCCAAAGAAGAAACAACCTAAGTATCAAATTGCTTTTTTCAGGACATAGGGACCCCTGCTCAGAGAAAGCAAGACCCCTGGGGGAGCAAAAGAGAGCTCTTCCCAGGGATAGGGTTTGGGTCCTCAGTCCAGAAGGGCCAGTCACACTCACTCAGGACCTTCAGGCACATTCTGGGAAAGCAGAGGGTCAGGCTACTCCATGATTCATTTTAAATTCTCCTACCAACTTGACCAGGGTCTCTGCAGCAGCAATTTACCCTCGGACATGTGGACAGAGATGTGTGAACAAGTACATTCAGTGCTGAGTTATTTCTAAAGTTTAAAACCTAGAAACAACTTTAAGTGTCCAAAGAGAGAATGATTAAAGAAAACACATATATTTGTAGGATAAAATGCGATGCATAAACCAACATGCACTTTTTCTAATAATATTTATGAAAAATGTTATGTTAAATGTGATCAATAATGTAAAATAAAACACTACACACACAGTGAAAAATTAATGGACTCCTCCACTTGTTGTTTGTGAACTTTTCACTCTGTGTTGTGTTTCAGTAAAACTAATGAACATGGATTCAGTCCAGTTCAGTTCAGTCGCTAAGTCGTGTCCGACTCTCCGCGACCCCATGAATCACAGCACGCCAGGCCTCCCTGTCCATCACCAACTCCCGGAGTTCACTCAAACTCATGTCCACAGAGTCGGTGATGCCATCCAGCCATCTCATTCTCCGTCGTCCCCGTCTCCTCCCGCCCCCAACCTTTCCCAGCATCAGAACATGGATTAGAGCGGTTTCACGGCTGACGTATAGGAAGAGTCCTATGTGCTCTCAGGTGGTGTGTGCATATGCTTCTTCACACGTCTGTTCATGTATGTGAACATGTTAAACAAATGTGTGTGTGTGTGTGTGTGAATCTGTGTGCTTGTGTTTGCTCACGTGTGCATGTGGGGATGTCTATGTGAATGTGTGTTTCTGTGTGTCTTTGTGTGTATGAGAATGACCATGTGTGTTTAGAAAAATTTCCAGAAGGAAATACACCACAGTTTCAGAAGAGATTATCTCTGGATGGTAGGATTGCAGCTGGCTTATTTTCTTCTTATGCCTTTTTGTATTTCCAGGTTTTCTACAATAAAAATTCAATACTTTTACAACTAGAAAAAATGAACGGTGAATGAACATGCTCAGTGCCTTTCCACCACATGTGGTCTGTTCCCCACTAGAGCTGCCCCAATGCTTGAGCACCATGAAAGCATCCACCCCTTGTGGCCCAGGTGTGTGCAGCTGGCGTACCAGGTTGGTCTTTTCCTTCTGGAGCTTCAGGATGAGCTGATGGAAGTATTTGGTCATCTTGTTGGAGGTCATGTGCTCCTTCAGCTTCTCCATGATGGAGGCATCTATCTTCTTCCTCAGCTCCAGCTCATGCTGGATGGCCTGGTGGAGAATCTGCAGTTCTCCCATGGTTGCCGTGTATTCCTAGAAAGGAAGAGTCAGAGGGTGAATACTATGAAGCAGAGAGGGAGGCTTGCCCTGCTGGTGGGGGACATGACCGTACCACATGGGCCTTGCCCAGCGCATCCTCTGTGTCCAGCAGGGTGAGCCTGTAGGTGTTAAACTCATTCTGCAGGGCCTCCTCCTTAGTCAGGCACTGTGAGGTCAGTTTCTGCATCAGGTTGGCTTCTGTCTCTGCCCGGTTCAGGATGCTGGCTAGCTTCTCATTCTTTTCTTCCTCCTTCATGATGGATCTCTTATAGGCTTCAAGCTCAACATCCATGGACTTGACTTGATGCTGGCATTCACTGCCAAAATTGAAAGAGCAACGCCAGGACATCAGAATACCAGTGTGTATGGTGGTACCCCACTGGGAAGAAGCTCATAGAGTGAAAAGAAAGAAATTAGGAAAACAACTCTTATTAGTATTAGTAGAATGTTTTTAAAGTTTTTGTGTGACTTTCAAATATTATTTTTTAGCCACACTACACAACACATAGGATCTTAATTCCCCAACAAGAGATCAAACGCATGCCTCCTGCAGTGGAAGCATGGAATCCTAACCACTGAACCATCAGGGAAGTCCCAACACTAGTTGAATCTTGACTGCTATTTTCTAATGTGTTGCAACTATTACCCTTCTCAAGCCCAAGTCTGAAACTCTTCTAATATCGTGATGATAGGAGGAGGAAGTACAGGAAACTGTTGGCTTGTGCTTGGTGGTGAGGAGTGGTCACTGCCATCCCATCTCCTTTAGTCATGATCATAATCTTGGAAAGAAAATGCTGCTACCTCAGTTTAGCACTCTTGAACATGAAGCTCAGGGCATTTGAGTAAATGGTGTGGCTGGGAGGAACACAGGTGGCTGTCTCTTCAAATTCCCTCAGCATACTGGCCATGGACATGCCCATAAGTAATGTCAAGTTAAAAACTGCAGATCCTGGATAATGGAATTTGAATTTTTGTGTGTGAGACATTTTTTCCCCTTAATTCTTTTCAATGACCAGATAGAACTTTAAATACCTCATTGGTGGAGAAAGAAATGGCAACCCACTCCAGTACTCTTGCCTGAAAAATTCCATGGACAGAGGAGCCTGGGGGGCTACAGTCCAAGGGATCACAGAGAGTCAGATACGACTGAGCGACTTCACTTTCTTTCTTTCTTTAGGGAGAAAGAGATGTTTCAATGAATGTTAAATTCCAGTTTGTTAATGGAGGTCTGTATCTACTAAGACTCATTTCCTGGATAGTTCTTAGCTGTTAGGGTATATTAATATAAAATTTAATTGAATTATTGAAGGACACTCTAGGGCTGTTTCTGAAGTTTATCTCAGTAATCTGTCTTTGGATGAAGATCAGATGCCTCACACATAACCTGCAACCAAGACTGGAGGAAGACATCATTTAAGGAACTCTCTTCAACCTGGATGGAAGGACCTTTCAGCTCCATGGTACTCTTAACTAGCTCACTCCCAGTGACATTGAAGGGAAATTGACTCAGGTTAACTCCCACTTCCAAAGGCCCCTAAGCTGGACTGGTCTATAGAGAAGCCTACTGACCTCAAACTCACCTTAAAACGATGCTCAAACAGAGGAAACTACACTACACTAGGATGAGAAGAAGATGACATCAGAAGCAGACAGCTTGCCCAAGATGCTGATCTGACTTGTGTGATCATTTATAAAGTTTTCTTGATTCCTTGGACTTATGCCTGTCAATCAAATGTTTTCTATCATGGACATGATTCTATGCTAGTTTAAAACTCAGTCCAATTGTTGGTTAGGGTTGGCCAGTTACCTGTGCCTAGTACTTCTGGGTTACCTTGGTGGATTTCTGTTCTCTAGGGCTCTGATTGGATACCCCCTAGGAAATTTATTTTAGATGAGTGTTCCATCCTGTTCTACTTATTCACAATATTACTCGATGGGATCCTCTCACTTGGCCAATTAATAATACCTGCTCTGATGCTGGCCATAGATTTAAGTTTTCTCTTAGGGTCATTTAAACTCAATCAAGTGATAAGCTAAATCTCAATAAAAAATTAAGTTCTCATCTATTAAAAGGAAAACTCCCACAATTATGGGGAGGATGTACCTGGCTAAAAAATAAATAAATACCTCATTGGCATACAATTAGGCCCTATCCAGTTTTGTGGGGTTTTTTCCCCTCATTTCATCAGTGTAGCAGTAAACATCATTAGTTAGTCAGTTCAGTCGCTCAGTCGTGTCTGACTCTTTGCGACCCCATGGACTGCAGCACGCCAGGCCTCCCTGTCCATCACCAACTCCTGGAGCCTGCTCAAACTCATGTCCATTGCATTGGTGATGCCATCCAACCATCGCATCCTCTGTCGTCCCCTTCTCCTCCTACCTTCAATCTTTCCCAGCATCAGGGTCTTTTCAAATGAGTCAGTTCTTCACATCAGGTGGCCAAAGTATTGGAGTTTCAGCTTCAGCATCAGTCCTTCCAATGAATATTCAGGACTTATTTCCTTTAGGATGGACAGGTTGGATCTCCCTGCAGTCCAAGGAACTCTCAAGAGTCTTCTCCAACACCACAGTTCAAAAGCATCAATTCTTCGGCACTCGGCTTTCTTTACAGTCCAACTCTCACATCCATACATGACTACTGAAAAAATCATAGCCTTGACTAGACGGGACTTTGTTGGCAAAGTAATGTCTCTGCTTTTTACTATGTCGTCTAGGTTGGTCATAACTTTTCTTCCAAGGAGTTAGCGTCTTTTAATTTCATGGCTGCAGTCACCATCTGCAGTGATTTTGGAGCCCCCCAAAATAAAGTCTGTCATCACTACACATAAAAAAAAGCCTGCACTCTGAAAACTAAAAGATGCTGATGAAAGAAACTTAAGATGACACAAATAGATGGAAAGATACTGTGTTCCTGGGTTGGAAGAATCAATATTGTTAAGATGACCATACTACCCAAGGCAGTCTACAGATTCAATGTAATCCTTAACAAATCACCAGTGGCATTTTTCACAGAACTGGAACAATAACTTTTAAAATTTGTATGAAAACACAAAATATTCTGAATAGCCAAAACAATCTTGAGAAAGAAGAACAAGCTGGAGAAATCACACTCCTTGACTTCAGACTATACTATGAAGCTACAGTGATCAAAACAATATGGTACTGGCACACACACACACACACACACACCAGACACACAGATCAATGGAACAGAATAGAGTCCGGAAATAAACCCCGCCACACACGGTCAATTAATCTAAACAAAGGAGACAAGAATATACAATGGAGAACACACAGTCTTTTCAACAACAAGGGCTGGGAAAACCAGACAGCTACTTGTAAAAGAATGAAATTAGAACATTCTCTAACACCATGTACAAAAATAAACTCAAAATGAATTAAAGACTTAAATATAAGGCCAGATACTGTAAAACTCCTAGAGGAAAATATAGGCTGAACACTCTTTAACATCAGTTCAGTTTAGTTCAGTCGCTCAGTCGTGTCCGACTCTCCGCGACCCCATGAATCACAGCACGCCAGGCCTCCCTGTCTATCACCAACTCCCGGAGTTCACTCAAACTCATGTCCACAGAGTCGGTGATGCCATCCAGCCATCTCATTCTCCGTCGTCCCCTTCTCCTCCCGCCCCCAACCTTTCCCAGCATCAGAGTCTTTTCCAGTGAGTCAACTCGTCGCATGAGGTGGCCAAAGTATTGCAGTTTGCAGTAATATTTTTTTTGATCCATCTCCTAAACTAATGGAAACAAAAGCAAAAATAAACAAATGGGGACTTCCCTGGTGGTCCAGTGTTTGAGAATCTGCCTTGCAATGCAGGGGACACTGGTTCGATCTCTGGTCTGGAAAGACCCCCCATGGGACTACTAAGTCTGTGCACCACAACCCCCAAGCCTGTGCTATGGAGCCCACTAGCTGCAGCTAGAAGCCTGCATGCCTAGAGCCTGTGCTCCACAATAAGAGAAGCCATTGCAGTGAGAGGCCCGCACACTGCGATTAGAGAGCAGTCTCGACTCTCCGCAACCAGAAAGCACACACACACCAATAAAGACCCAGCACAATTAAAACATAAAATAAAAAATAAACAAATGGGACTGAATTAAAATAAAATTTAAAAATAAACAAATGGGACTGAAAAGCTTTTTCACAGTGAAAGAAACCATAAACAAAAAAAAGATGACATAAGACTGGGAGGAAATATTTGCAAATGATACGACCGATAAGGGATTAACTTCCAATATATACAAACAGTTCAAATAGCTCAATATCAAAAAAACAACCCAATCAAAAAATAGGCAGAAAATCTAAACATACATTTCTCCAAAGAAGGTATACAGATAGCCAAAGATGCTCAATATGGCTAATAATTAGAGAAATGCAAATCAAAACTACAATGGATATCACCACATACTAGTCAGAATGGTCATAATCAAAGTAAAAGTGAAAGTCGCTCAGTAGTGTCTGATTCTTTGTGACCCCATGGACTATACAGTCCATGGAATTCTCCAGGCCAGAATACTGGAGTGGGTACCCTTTCCCTTCTCCAGGAGATCTTCCCAACCCAGGGATCAAACCCAGGCCTCCCGCATTGCAGGCAGATTCTTTACCAGCTGAGCCACAAGGGAAGCCCAAGGATACTGGAGTGGGCAGCCTATCCCTTATGCCTTCTCCAGCAGATCTTCCTGACGCAGGAATCGAACAAGGGTCTCCTGCACTGCAGGCGGATTCTTTACCAACTGAGCTATGAGGGAAGCCCACCAGTCAGAATGGTCATAATCAAAAACTACAAATAATCGGGACTTCCCTGGTGGTCCAGTGGTTAACAATCTGCCTTGCAATGCAGAGGATGTGGGTTCGATCCCTGGTTAGGGAACTAAAATCCCACAAGCCACAGAGAAACTAAGCCCTCATGCCGAAACTGCTGGGCCCATGTGTTCCTGGAACCTATATGCCACAGCCAGAGAGCCCATGTGCCACAAGAAAAGACCCCACGTGATGCAACCAGACCCAACTTACCCAAATAAATGAATACTTTAAAAAAGTACAAACCATTAATGCTGGAGAGGGTGTGGAGAAAAGGAACCCTCCTACACTGTTGGTAGGAATGTAAATTGGTGCAGCCACTACAGAGAACAGTATGGATGTTCCTTAAAAAACTCAAAATAAAGTTACCATATGATCCAGCAATCCCACCCTTGGGCATATATCTGGAAAAGATGAAAACTCTAATTCGAAAAGATACATGCACCCCAGTGTTTATAGCAGCAGTATTTACAATAGCCAATACATGAAAGCAACCTACATGTCCATTGACAGATGAATGGATAAAGAAGATAAGGTGTATATATGAGTGATTGCTGCTGCTGCTGCTGCTAAGTCGCTTCAGTCGTGTCCGACTCTGTGCGACCCCATAGACGGCAGCCTACCAGGCTCCTCCGCCCACGGGATTTTCCAGGCATATGAGTGATTGCTGCTGCTGCTGCTGCTGCTAAATCACTTCAGTTGTGTCCGACTCTGTGAGACCCCATAGACGGCAGCCCACCAGGCTCCGCCGTCCCTGGGATTCTCCAGGCAAGAGTACTGGAGTGAGGTGCCATTGCCTTCTCCAATGCAGGAAAGTGAAAAGTGAAAGTGAAGTTGCTCAGTCGTGTCCGACTCTTCGTGACCCCATGGACTGCAGCCTACCAGGCTCCTCCGCCCACGGGATTTTCCAGGCATATGAGTGATTGCTGCTGCTGCTGCTGCTGCTAAGTCGCTTCAGTCATTACTCAGCCGTAAAAAAGAATGAAATAATGCCATTTCCAACAACATGGATGGACCTAGAGATTATCATACTAAGTGAAGTAAGTCAGAGAAAGACAAATACATGGTATCACTTAAATGTGTAACCTAAAAAAATGATACATATGAACTTATTTACAAAATAGAAATAGACTCACAGACATCTCAAGGTTACCAAGGGGGAAAGGGGTTGGAGGGATACATTGGGAATTTGAGATTAACAGATACACTATGCTATATATAAAATAGATAAAATAGCTTAGAGAACTATATTCAGTATCTTACAATAATATATAATGGAAAAGTGTATACACTTTTCCATAGATATATGTGGGCTTCCCAAGTGGCTCAGTGGTAAAGAATCCACTTGCCAAGCAGGAGACGTGGGTTCAGTCCCTGGGTTGGGAAGATCCCCTGGAGAAGGAAATGGCAACCCACTCTAGTATTCCTGCCTGGGAAATCCCATGGACAGAGACGCCTAGCAGACTACAGTCCATAGTGTCACGCGAAAGAGTCATACGCGACTTAGTGACTAAATGATAGCAACACAATATGTATATTATAGATCTGAGTCACTTTGCTGTTTGCTGTATACCTGAAACACTGTCATCAACTATACTTCAATTTTTTAAAATGAGCAGAATATACCTCATCAAAGAAGATACGACAAATACTCACATGAAAAAATGCTCACTATCTTTAGTCACTAGGGAAATCAAATTAAAATCTCAACAGAACACCACGACATGACTACTAATGACTAAAATGAAAATGATGGCACTTTCAAGTATTGGTGGGGATGGGAATGACTGGGAACCTCAGTGCTGTGTAAGGGTTTCCCAGGGTGATCTGTTCCATTTTGCATTCCCACACCAAGATCTGCACACTCTGGTCACGCTCCCCTCCAGACTGGAAACAACCACATGGTGACGCATCCACATGAGGGAATACTACTCGGCAATGAGAAGGAACAGACTGATGATCCTGAAAGGCCAGGAAGGCTTTCAAAGCACTGTGCAAAGTGGAAAAAAAAGCCAGACAAGAAAAGCTGTGTATCGTGTGATCCCATTTATCTGAGATTCTGGAAACGACAAAACTACAGAAACGGCAGATCAGCGTTTGCTCGGGGCTGGAGGTGGGAAGAGGCATTACATTTGGGGTTGCAGGAAATATATGGTATCTTGAGTGTGTAATGGTTACTCGCCTCTGTCCATTTGCTGATCTGAACTGTGCTCTGGCAAAGGATAACTTCTTATATAATAATAACGGTAATCGACATAATAAATAATTTACCTAACAATAATACTTTACATAATAAATTTTTACATAAGTTATCTTCAATAAACCAAAGTTTTCAAAGTTACTTATTTTCTTATACTTCTTTAGGAAGTAGAAGCCTTATAAGTATCTAGAATTTGACAATAATGATAAGACATCCAAATTTTTTTGTTTATTGTTTTTTTTTTGGCCTCACCATACGGCACACAGAACCTCCCTGACCAGGGATTCAGTGGCGCCCCTTGCAGTGGAAGCATGGAGTCTTAACCACTGGACCACCAGGGAAGTCCAAGATGTTCAATTTTTGTGACAGAAATTGGAACACTCAGTAAGACATGCACAGGCAAAAAGACATCAGAATGCTAGCTGATAAACTGTCATTGTCTCAAAAGGAGAAAGATGGTGGTATTTTAAATCTTTATTTCTGTTTTTCCAGTTTCCTGGGATGTGATCACTTATCCTTGATAAAAATTATTTTTAAAAAAGACACACTTGGGAATTCCCTGGTGGCCCAGTGGTTAGGGTTCGAAACTTTCACACCGTGGCCCAGGTTCAATCCCTGAGGGGGAGCTAAGATCCCAGAAGCCACACGGCATGGCCAAAAAGTAAAATAAATAAAAAAATTTAAAGACACACTTTAAAATTGTCCTTCATAGAGAACAGACTAGTGGTTGCCGAGCAGGGGAGGTCAGAGGAGAGATGAAGTGGGAGGTTGGGGTTAGCAGATAAAAGCTTTTATAGAGAGAATGGATAAGCAACAAATCCTAATGTATAGTATAGGAAAACTATATTCAAAATCCTATAACAAACCATAATGGAAAATAATATTTAAAAAAGAATATATATATGTATAACAGAATCACTTTGCTGTACAGCAGAAATTACTATACTGTATGTAAATCAGCTATACTTCAATAAAAATAGATTAAAATGTCCTTGATTAACAGATACCAATAGAAAAAAAAACATAAAGAACTGGTGGAGTCTAGAGTATGTCTGAAGCTTGACCCAACCCATCTGAGGATTAAGACAGAACCTGCTGCAGGAGCTCAAGGCGACGAAGCTGACAGATTAACACCAGGCAGAGGTGCCGAGCCCTGCCCGCCCCCCGGGTTTCCTGTCGGAAAGTATTACAGAAGCAGAAACCAGGGCACAATGGGACCTGTTTGTGTCCCTGACCTTGAGAGGGTGTAAATTCTAGGCAGGGTATCCTCCCTAACCCCAGGTGACCACAGTATAGTCTGTATTTTCTGGCTTGTTCTGAGATGTTTCACATGGGAATGACCGGTTTGCTTTTTTTTATTTTTAACTTCTATTTTGTATTGGGTCGCGGAGAGTCGGACACGACTGAGCGACTGAACTGAACTGAACTGGACTGAACAGCCGATTAACAATGTTGTGATAGTTTCAGGTGGGCAGCAAAGGGACTCAGCCCTACACATACATGTATGTATCCATTTCCCCCCTGAACTCCCCTCCCGTCCAGGCTGCCACATGACATTGAGCAGAGTTCCCTGTGCTATGTAGTAGGACCTTGTTGGCTATCCATTTTAAATGCAGCAGTGTGTCTATGTCGACCCCAAACTCCCTAACTAGGCTCGTGGGCTTTGAATGTGTGGCTCTCAGTGTTTGCTGCAGCCTCATCATGATTCTTGGCCTGTGGTTGAGACCCCTCCCGATGGGACTTTGTCACTAATGGTAAAGAGTCGGTGCAATCTTGTCTTTCACGTCTTGTTGTAGTGGAGACCCATGTGACCTCAGGTCACCCGCTGGGTCCCAGTCAACACGACATGCCCATGAGCCCCAGGGAGCGAGGGCCACTTAGCCTTCCAAGTGGGAAGGGGGGATGTGACACGGTGTGTCATCAGGGCAATCCCCAAGGGCCTTGCCCATGCCCAGTGTCTGGGAACATGCTGTTAACCAGCTGTGCACGGTGCCTGTGGCGGCCCTGGGTGTCCAGAGCTGCAGGCCTCCCTGGGCTTGGGGGACGTCGGCGGTGGCGGGGCACTGTCTGCCAGACCCCAGGCCTGACAGAGGTCAGCTGGCGCTGAGGGGGCAGTACCTGCCTCCAAGTCCCACACCACCTTCCACCTCCCTCTCTTCTCCCACAGCTAAGGCACTTCCTCGGTGCCCAGACAGCTCCCAGGAGGGTTGGGGGCAGGGGGGTGTCTAGCTTCATGTCCAACGTCTGGACCATCAGTCAGGAAATCACCATTTTCGTTCATTTTCTAAAATGGTCTACATGCCATGAGCCGGTATTTGGTACTTTAGTTCAGCCGCTGAACTGGCCTGGAAGTCCCAAGCGACGCAATGTTCTGTTTTTGCAGCACCCTGACTTTAGTTAAATGGTCTCAGATTCTCTCCTTCACACCTATCTGGATGCAGCAGGGCAATCACAGTTCACAATTCTCACAGCATCCTGTGTGGTCAACACGTTTGAAAGGAGGCCTCCCTCCTCCATGGCTGATGTATCTGGAGTCGCAGGAAGGCCATCTGAGCCAAAACTAGTGCCCTATGACTTGTTAGGGGAGGTGTGCATTGCTAAAATGAACATTCGATGGGTGCCTGTTATAAACACATGACGTCATTTTTCTCATCAATGAGATCAGCACAGTCGAACATGTGCTCAGTTGTCAGGGAGGGGACTTTGGAAGACTGCTGGGGGAGGTGTTATTGTCTCGGCCCTCCTGGGAGTCCCTGTCCAGCCTGCCGAGTGCATACCCTGGAATCCAGAACTTCCCGGCTTGATAGGGAACATAATTATACAGACTGATAGAGACTATAATAGCCCTGGATGTGACTCTGTACAGCAACCCTGTGACGGGAAAGGCATGTGGATAACCTTGAGTCCATCAGAAGGTATGTGGCAGGAAAAGAAGGAATAAGCAACTGATATGTTTTGATTTGGGAAGATCTCCAGGACACCCAGTTGAATGAAAAGAGCAAGGCACAGAACATGGCGCCAAAGGGAAAGTGGAGAACGTGAACTTGCGTAGTTTCTTTTGCTGTCCTGGATGACGTAGGGATGGAGCCCCAGCAAACCAGGAGGAGTATGTGTGTGGGAAGGGGCACCAGGTCATGTAGGACATGGGCGCATTCACCTCACTGAATACTAGTCTACAGATGGTTTAGACCCAGTCACTGGGTCTATTCAAACAAGAGAAAAGAAAAGGAGCGACCGTCAAGCCATGCCTCAGCGGACAGGTAGGAACAGCCGGTGGGAGTGGAGGGGACAAGGTCAGGAGGAGGGTTGTAGGGGGTCATCCAGGTTAGTCCTGGAGACACAGAGTGCCGGCCTAAGTGCAGGGTGTCCCCCTGAACTCTGGAGGTCCCTGTGTGGGGGAGTCCACAGGCCATGAGACTCTCAGCCTTGACCTTACTCAAGGTCAGTGTTAGGCAAGAGGCAAAAACTGCTCACTAGCTAAGGCGTCTGCTCACCAAACACAGGGCAGCACTCAGTCGACAGACACAGCGGGAGCAGGTAGACCAGCAGCCCCAGGGGGGCCGGGCAGGGGGCAGCCCAAGCCCACAGCCCTGAGACAGCCCGGTTCCTCACCCGCACGTTCAAAGGGAAGGCAGATTGTTAGCCAGACTTTGCCTGGATAATTCTATGATTCTCCCTTTGGCTTTCTTTTTTTAAAAAATTAATTTATTTCAGATTTTAAACATTTATTCATTTAGTTTTGGCTGTGATGGAACTTTGCTGCTGAGTGGGTTTTCTCTAGTTGCAGAGTGGGGACTACTCTTTGCTGCAATGCATGGGCTTCTCATTGGGGTGGCTTCTCTTGCTGCAGAGCATGGGCTCTAGGTCACACAGGCATCAGTAGGTGTGGCTCGTGGGCTCTAGAGCACCCGCTAAATAGTTGTGGCACACGGGCTTAGCTGCCCTGAGGCATGTGGGATCTTCCCAGAGCAGAGATTGAACCCGTGTCCCCCACACTGGCAGGCAGATTCTTAACCACTGGACCACCAGGGAAGTCTTCCCTTTGTCTTTCTATCATCGACTCAGGGAAGTGAAGAAAATGAGTATTTTCAATCCGGCATTACCCACATAAATATGGCTTGTTTTTAAAACAGTCATAGGTATATGCCTCCATTTTTGTTTTTAATCACAAGACTGAGAAGGAACGTCTCTCCGAGCTGTTGGGCTACCAGAGGCCATGCCATGGGACTGGGGAAGCAACCCAATCCCTCCTCCCCGTGGTCAGCAGGCCTCTCCCGGGCACAGCTCACTGCCAGGCTGCAGGCTCAGGGCTGAGTTGAGCTACTATGTGTTCCCTCCAGGACCTGCTTCCACAACTGGGCCCCAAGCATCCTGCTGGTTTGGGGAACTAAGGCAAGGGTGGAAGCCCCAGTTTCCAGCACCCCACCCAGGGTGCACGTCCGGCCCTCGCTAGAAATGAGAGGGGAATGCCAGGCGGGGCCTCTTCCTTCCCTTTTCGGGGAGATTAAAGTGGGATTTCGGTTGGAACTCAGCCCTCAGCAGAACAATACAGGAAGGGTGACGTTTCTGCACACAGGTGGTGAAACTGCAAATCAAAGGGACACCTTTATCTCCCCAAGATAAATACCCCTTTTTCTTTCCCTCTCTCTCTGTTTCTCCTTAATCCTCCCAGGAAATCTGAGCATGAAAGCTTTGCAGCTCCCGGTGCCATGGAAAGTTTGAAAGGATTTAAGAAATACTGAAATCTGGGTGAACAATAAGGGGGGTTTCAAGAACGGAAATTGGGGCCGCAGGGCTGCAGGTGCTCCCCTTTGTCCCAGGAGAGCCGGGGACGGGCGCTCCGTGCTCACCCGAGAGGAGGCGGGCATGGAGTCCACTTTGCACCCGCCTCTGAGTTCCCACATGTCACAAGTTCTCCCATGGCTCCATCCAGGGCCCTGCCTGTGGCCCTGACACCTGGCCCACCTCTGTGGCAACCAGCAGGGTCGCCCGTACCTGAGTGCCCCCTGGATGGTCCTGTGAGCCTCGTCGCGATGTTTCATGCCCAGCAGGCTGGTGGCCCACTGCTGCAGGATGTGCTTCTTCTCCATGTTGATGGCCTCTATTTCCATGCAGGCCTGCAATGGAGAGTCGAGGTTATGTAGACATTGGTCGCACGTCATTAAGCTCAGAGCCCCCAAAAGGACGTTGGAGAGCCCCGAGCTTCCCAAATCACCTTCCTTCTCCATGACCCTAGTTTTTCTTTATATGCAGCAACAGAAGGACACATGTGAAATTAAACACGGCTCAAAAGGCCCATCCAACACTTGCCTGAGCCGTGAGCTCCAGCTGCGATATGGGACAATAACAGTACCCACATGATCAGATCAGACGGATGGTGCCTGTAGGCCCAGCACACTCTTAGCTCGACCACAAGTGCTGGGTCTCAGGAATGTCCTTATGTGTCATTCCAGGGGAATCACTGCACTCCTAGCAGTCTGGCCGCGTGCTGATTCTCAGAAGGGGCATGGAGTAGGGGCTCAGGTGAGGCCCTCATTAGGCCACGAGCATCTTAGTGGAGATGCTGAGTCTGATCAGCCTCTACTCTTGCTGGATGTCCATGGTAGACACTGGAGGAGGTCAGAGCAGTCTCGAACGTTCACAGGGATGATAAGAGGGCAGAGTTGGATGTGAAAGGAGGCATTACACTGGGGAATCCCACTCCCGTCGTCAGGGCTTTAATAAATCATCTATTCATTACCATTATAGAGCATAAAGTGGTGTGAGTTAATTATACCATGACTGCTGAGGCATTTCTGGATTTGGGTAAGTTATTAAC